>NC_090316.1:38276157-38621157 GCF_039906515.1 Pseudorca crassidens | reverse complement strand
TGACACTCACCCGTCCCCTAATCCTAACCCGTACGCTGACACTAACCCGCGCCCTCACACGTCCGCTGCCCCTAAAGCGTTGTCGTACCCTCACCTGGACCCTAAACCGTCCCCGTCCCCTAACCCTAGTCCGAACCCTAACCCTAACCCTTCCCCGAAGCCTGACCCTCACCCGTCCCCTAATCCTAACCCGTACGCTGACACTAACCCGCGCCCTCACACGTCCGCTCCCCGTAAAGCGTTGTCGTACCCTCACCTGGACCCTAAACCGTCCCCGTCCCCTAACCCTAACCCTAGCCCGAACCCTAACCCTAACCCTTCCCCGAAGCCTGACCCTCACCCGTCCCCTAATCCTAACCCGTACGCTGACACTAACCCGCTCCCTCACACGTCCGCTCCCCCTAAAGCGTTGTCGTACCCTCACCTGGACCCTAAACAGTCCCCGTCCCCTAACCCTAGCCCGAACCCTAACCCTAACCCTTCCCCGAAGCCTGACCCTCACCCGTCCCCTAATCCTAACCCGTACGCTGACACTAACCCGCGCCCTCACACGTCCGCTCCCCCTAAAGCGTTGTCGTACCCTCAGCTGGACCCTAAACCGTCCCCGTCCCCTAACCCTAACCCTAGCCCGAACCCTGACCCTAACCCTTCCCCGAAGCCTGACCCTCACCCGTCCCCTAATCCTAACCCGTACGCTGACACTAACCCGCTCCCTCACTCGTCCGTTCCCCCTAAAGCGTTGTCGTACCCTCACCTGGACCCTAAACCGTCCCCGTCCCCTAACCCTAACCCTAGCCCGAACCCTAACCCTAACCTTTCCCCGAAGCCTGACCCTCACCCGTCCCCTAATCCTAACCCGTACGCTGACACTAACCCACGCCCTCACACGTCCGCTCCCCCTAAAGCGTTGTCGTACCCTCACCTGGACCCTAAACCGTCCCCGTCCCCTAACCCTAACCCTAGCCCGAACCCTAACCCTAACCCTTCCCCGAAGCCTGACCCTCACCCGTCCCCTAATCCTAACCCGTACGCTGACACTAACCCGCGCCCTCACACGTCCGCTCCCCCTAAAGCGTTGTCGTACCCTCACCTGGACCCTAAACCGTCCCCGTCCCCTAACCCTAACCCTAGCCCGAACCCTAACCCTAACCCTTCCCCGAAGCCTGACCCTCACCCGTCCCCTAATCCTAACCCGTACGCTGACACTAACCTGCGCCCTCACACGTCCGCTCCCCCTAAAGCATTGTCGTACCCTCACCTGGACCCTAAACCGTCCCCGTCCCCTAACCCTAACCCTAGCCCGAACCCTAACCCTAACCCTTCCCCGAAGCCTGACCCTCACCCGTCCCCTAATCCTAACCCGTTCGCTGACACTAACCCGCGCCCTCACACGTCCGCTCCCCCTAAAGCGTTGTCGTACCCTCACCTGGACCCTAAACCGTCCCCGTCCCCTAACCCTAACCCTAGCCCGAACCCTAACCCTAACCCTTCCCCGAAGCCTGACCCTCACCCGTCCCCTAATCCTAACCCGTTCGCTGACACTAACCCGCGCCCTCACACGTCCGCTCCCCCTAAAGCGTTGTCGTACCCTCACCTGGACCCTAAACCGTCCCCGTCCCCTAACCCTAACCCTAGCCCGAACCCTGACCCTAACCCTTCCCCGAAGCCTGACCCTCACCCGTCCCCTAATCCTAAGCCGTACGCTGACACTAACCCGCGCCCTCACACGTCCGCTCCCCCTAAAGCGTTGTCGTACCCTCACCTGGACCCTAAACCGTCCCCGTCCCCTAACCCTAACCCTAGCCCGAACCCTGACCCTAACCCTTCCCCGAAGCCTGACCCTCACCCGTCCCCTAAACCTAACCCCTACGCTGACACTAACCCGCGCCCTCACACGTCCGCTCCCCCTAAAGCGTTGTCGTACCCTCACCTGGACCCTAAACCGTCCCTGTCCCCTCACCCTAACCCTAGCCCGAACCCTAACCCTAACCCTTCCCCGAAGCCTGACCCTCACCCGTCCCCTAATCCTAACCCGTACGCTGACACTAACCCGCGCCCTCACACGTCCGCTCCCCCTAAAGCGTTGTCGTACCCTCACCTGGACCCTAAACCGTCCCCGTTCCCTAACCCTAACCCTAGCCCGAACCCTAACCCTAACCCTTCCCCGAAGCCTGACCCTCACCCGTCCCCTAATCCTAAGCCGTACGCTGACACTAACCCGCGCCCTCACACGTCCGCTCCCCCTAAAGCGTTGTCGTACCCTCACCTGGACCCTAAACCGTCCCCGTCCCCTAAACCTAACCCTAGCCCGAACCCTAACCCTAACCCTTCCCCGAAGCCTGACCCTCACCCGTCCCCTAATCCTAACCCGTACGCTGACACTAACCCGCGCCCTCACACGTCCGCTCCCCCTAAAGCGTTGTCGTACCCTCACCTGGACCCTAAACCGTCCCCGTCCCCTAACCCTAACCCTAGCCCGAACCCTAACCCTAACCCTTCCCCGAAGCCTGACCCTCACCCGTCCCCTAATCCTAACCCGTACGCTGACACTAACCCGCGCCCTCACACGTCCGCTCCCCCTAAAGCGTTGTCATACCCTCACCTGGACCCTAAACCGTCCCCGTCCCCTAACCCTAACCCTAGCCCGAACCCTAACCCTAACCCTTCCCCGAAGCCTGACCCTCACCCGTCCCCTAATCCTAAGCCGTACGCTGACACTAACCCGCGCCCTCACACGTCCGCTCCCCCTAAAGCGTTGTCGTACCCTCACCTGGACCCTAAACCGTCCCCGTCCCCTAACCCTAACCCTAGCCCGAACCCTAACCCTAACCCTTCCCCGAAGCCTGACCCTCACCCATCCCCTAATCCTAACCCGTACGCTGACACTAACCCGCGCCCTCACACGTCCGCTCCCCCTAAAGCGTTGTCGTACCGTCACCTGGACCCTAAACCGTCCCCGTCCCCTGACCCTAACCCTAGCCCGAACCCTAACCCTAACCCTTCCCCGAAGCCTGACCCTCACCCGTCCCCTAATCCTAACCCCTACGCTGACACTAACCCGCGCCCTCACACGTCCGCTCCCCCTAAAGCGTTGTCGTACCCTCACCTGGACCCTAAACCGTCCCCGTCCCCTAACCCTAACCCTAGCCCAAACCCTAACCCTAACCCTTCCCCGAAGCCTGACCCTCACCCGTCCCCTAATCCTAACCCCTACGCTGACACTAACCCGCGCCCTCACACGTCCGCTCCCCCTAAAGCGTTGTCGTACCCTCACCTGGACCCTAAACCGTCCCCGTCCCCTAACCCTAACCCTAGCCCGAACCCTAACCCTAACCCTTCCCCGAAGCCTGACCCTCACCCGTTCCCTAATCCTAACCCCTACGCTGACACTAACCCGCGCCCTCACACGTCCGCTCCCCCTAAAGCGTTGTCGTACCCTCACCTGGACCCTAAACCGTCCCCGTCCCCTAACCCTAACCCTAGCCCGAACCCTAAACCTAACCCTTCCCCGAAGCCTGACCCTCACCCGTCCCCTAATCCTAACCCGTACGCTGACACTAACCCGCGCCCTCACACGTCCGCTCCCCCTAAAGCGTTGTCGTACCCTCACCTGGACCCTAAACCGTCCCCGTCCCCTAACCCTAACCCCAGCCCGAACCCTAACCCTAACCCTTCCCCGAAGCCTGACCCTCACCCGTCCCCTAATCCTAACCCGTACGCTGACACTAACCCGCGCCCTCACACGTCCGCTCCCCCTAAAGCATTGTCGTACCCTCACCTGGACCCTAAACCGTCCCCGTCCCCTAACCCTAACCCTAGCCCGAACCCTAACCCTAACCCTTCCCCGAAGCCTGACCCTCACCCGTCCCCTAATCCTAACCCGTTCGCTGACACTAACCCGCGCCCTCACACGTCCGCTCCCCCTAAAGCGTTGTCGTACCGTCACCTGGACCCTAAACCGTCCCCGTCCCCTAACCCTAACCCTAGCCCGAACCCTAACCCTAACCCTTCCCCAAAGCCTGACCCTCACCCGTCCCCTAATCCTAACCCGTACGCTGACACTAACCCGCGCCCTCACACGTCCGCTCCCCCTAAAGCATTGTCGTACCCTCACCTGGACCCTAAACCGTCCCCGTCCCCTAACCCTAACCCTAGCCCGAACCCTAACCCTAACCCTTCCCCGAACCCTGACACTCACCCGTCCCCTAATCCTAACCCGTACGCTGACACTAACCCGCGCCCTCACACGTCCGCTCCCCCTAAAGCGTTGTCGTACCCTCACCTGGACCCTAAACCGTCCCCGTCCCCTAACCCTAACCCTAGCCCGAACCCTAACCCTAACCCTTCCCCGAAGCCTGACCCTCACCCGTCCCCTAATCCTAACCCGTACGCTGACACTAACCCGCGCCCTCACACGTCCGCTCCCCCTAAAGCGTTGTCGTACCCTCACCTGGACCCTAAACCGTCCCCGTCCCCTAACCCTAACCCTAGCCCGAACCCTAACCCTAACCCTTCCCCGAAGCCTGACCCTCACCCGTCCGCTAATCCTAAGCCGTACCCTGACACTAACCCACGCCCTCACACGTCCGCTCCCCCTAAAGCGTTGTCGTACCCTCACCTGGACCCTAAACCGTCCCCGTCCCCTAACCCTAACCCTAGCCCGAACCCTAACCCTAACCCTTCCCCGAAGCCTGACCCTCACCCGTCCCCTAATCCTAACCCGTACGCTGACACTAACCCGCGCCCTCACACGTCCGCTCCCCCTAAAGCGTTGTCGTACCCTCACCTGGACCCTAAACCGTCCCCGTCCCCTAACCCTAACCGTAGCCCGAACCCTAACCCTAAACCTTCCCTGAAGCCTGACCCTCACCCGTCCCCTAATCCTAAGCCGTACCCTGACACTAACCCGCGCCCTCACACGTCCGCTCCCCCTAAAGCGTTGTCGTACCCTCCCCTGGACCCTAAACCGTCCCCGTCCCCTAACCCTAACCCTAGCCCGAACCCTAACCCTAACCCTTCCCCGAAGCCTGACCCTCACCCGTCCCCTAATCCTAACCCGTACGCTGACACTAACCCGCGCCCTCACACGTCCGCTCCCCCTAAATCGTTGTCGTACCTTCACCTGGACCTTAAACCGTCCCCGTCCCCTAACCCTAACCCTAGCCCGAACCCTAACCCTAACCCTTCCCCGAAGCCTGACCCTCACCCGTCCCCTAATCCTAACCGGGACGCTGACCCTAACCCGCGCCCTCACACGTCTGCACCCCCTAAAGCGTTGTCGTACCCTCCCCTGGACCCTAAACCGTCCCCGTCCCCTAACCCTAACCCTAGCCCGAACCCTAACCCTAACCCTTCCCCGAAGCCTGACCCTCACCCGTCCCCTAATCCTAACCCGTACGCTGACACTAACCCGCGCCCTCACACGTCCGCTCCCCCTAAAGCGTTGTCGTACCCTCACCTGGACCCTAAACCGTCCCCGTCCCCTAACCCTAACCCTAGCCCGAACCCTAACCCTAACACTTCCCCGAAGCCTGACCCTCACCCGTCCCCTAATCCTAAGCCGTACGCTGACACTAACCCACGCCCTCACACGTGGCTCCCCCTAAAGCGTTGTCGTACCCTCACCTGGACCCTAAACCGTCCCCGTCCCCTAACCCTAACCCTAGCCCGAACCCTAACCCTAACCCTTCCCCGAAGCCTGACCCTCACCCGTCCCCTAATCCTAACCCGTACGCTGACACTAACCCGCGCCCTCACACGTCCGCTCCCCCTAAAGCGTTGTCGTACCCTCACCTGGACCCTAAACCGTCCCCGTCCCCTAACCCTAACCCTAGCCCGAACTCTGACCCTAACCCTTCACCGAAGCCTGACCCTCACCCGTCCCCTAATCCTAACCCGTACGCTGACACTAACCCGCGCCCTCAGAGGTCCGCTCCCCCTAAAGCGTTGTCGTACCCTCACCTGGACCCTAAACCGTCCCCGTCCCCTAACCCTAACCCTAGCCCGAACCCTAACCCTAACCCTTCCCCGAAGCCTGACCCTCACCCGTCCCCTAATCCTAACCCGTACGCTGACACTAACCCGCGCCCTCACACGTCCGCTCCCCCTAAAGTGTTGTCGTACCCTCACCTGGACCCTAAACCGTCCCCGTCCCCTAACCCTAACCCTAGCCCGAACCCTAACCCTAACCCTTCCCCGAAGCCTGACCCTCACCCGTCCCCTAATCCTAAGCCGTACGCTGACACTAACCCGCGCCCTCACACGTCCGCTCCCCCTAAAGCGTTGTCGTACCCTCACCTGGACCCTAAACCGTCCCCGTCCCCTAACCCTAACCCTAGCCCGAACCCTAACCCTAACCCTTCCCCGAAGCCTGACCCTCACCCGTCCCCTAATCCTAACCCCTACGCTGACACTAACCCGCGCCCTCACACGTCCGCTCCCCCTAAAGCGTTGTCGTACCCTCACCTGGACCCTAAACCGTCCCCGTCCCCTGACCCTAACCCTAGCCCGAACCCTAACCCTAACCCTTCCCCGAAGCCTGACCCTCACCCGTCCCCTAATCCTAACCCCTACGCTGACACTAACCCGCGCCCTCACACGTCCGCTCCCCCTAAAGCGTTGTCGTACCCTCACCTGGACCCTAAACCGTCCCCGTCCCCTAACCCTAACCCTAGCCCGAACCCTAACCCTAACCCTTCCCCGAAGCCTGACCCTCACCCGTCCCCTAATCCTAACCCCTACGCTGACACTAACCCGCGCCCTCACACGTCCGCTCCCCCTAAAGCGTTGTCGTACCCTCACCTGGACCCTAAACCGTCCCCGTCCCCTAACCCTAACCCTAGCCCGAACCCTAACCCTAACCCTTCCCCGAAGCCTGACCCTCACCCGTCCCCTAATCCTAAGCCGTACGCTGACACTAACCCGCGCCCTCACACGTCCGCTCCCCCTAAAGCGTTGTCGTACCCTCACCTGGACCCTAAACCGTCCCCGTCCCCTAACCCTAAACCTAGCCCGAACCCTAACCCTAACCCTTCCCCGAAGCCTGACCCTCACCCGTCCCCTAATCCTAACCCCTACGCTGACACTAACCCGCGCCCTCACACGTCCGCTCCCCCTAAAGCGTTGTCGTACCCTCACCTGGACCCTAAACCGTCCCCGTCCCCTGACCCTAACCCTAGCCCGAACCCTAACCCTAACCCTTCCCTGAAGCCTGACACTCACCCGTCCCCTAATCCTAACCCCTACGCTGACACTAACCCGCGCCCTCACACGTCCGCTCCCCCTAAAGCGTTGTCGTACCCTCACCTGGACCCTAAACCGTCCCCGTCCCCTAACCCTAGCCCTAGCCCGAACCCTAACCCTAACCCTTCCCCGAAGCCTGACCCTCACCCGTTCCCTAATCCTAACCCCTACGCTGACACTAACCCGCGCCCTCACACGTCCGCTCCCCCTAAAGCGTTGTCGTACCCTCACCTGGACCCTAAACCGTCCCCGTCCCCTAACCCTAACCCTAGCCCGAACCCTAAACCTAACCCTTCCCCGAAGCCTGACCCTCACCCGTCCTCTAATCCTAACCCGTACGCTGACACTAACCCGCGCCCTCACACGTCTGCTCCCCCTAAAGCGTTGTCGTACCCTCACCTGGACCTTAAACCGTCCCCGTCCCCTAACCCTAACCCTAGCCCGAACCCTAACCCTAACCCTTCCCCGAAGCCTGACCCTCACCCGTCCCCTAATCCTAACCGGTACGCTGACCCTAACCCGCGCCCTCACACGTCTGCTACCCCTAAAGCGTTGTCGTACCCTCCCCTGGACCCTAAACCATCCCCGTCCCCTAACCCTAACCCTAGCCCGAACCCTAACCCTAACCCTTCCCCGAAGCCTGACCCTCACCCGTCCCCTAATCCTAAGCCGTACGCTGACACTAACCCGCGCCCTCACACGTCCGCTCCCCCTAAAGCGTTGTCGTACCCTCACCTGGACCCTAAACCGTCCCCGTCCCCTAACCCTAACCCTAGCCCGAACCCTAACCCTAACCCTTCCCCGAAGCCTGACCCTCACCCGTCCCCTAATCCTAAGCCGTACGCTGACACTAACCCGCGCCCTCACACGTCCGCTCCCCCTAAAGCGTTGTCGTACCCTCACCTGGACCCTAAACCGTCCCCGTCCCCTAACCCTAACCCTAGCCCGAACCCTAACCCTAACCCTTCCCCGAAGCCTGACCCTCACCCGTCCCCTAATCCTAAGCCGTACGCTGACACTAACCCGCGCCCTCACACGTCCGCTCCCCCTAAAGCGTTGTCGTACCCTCACCTGGACCCTAAACCGTCCCCGTCCCCTAACCCTAACCCTAGCCCGAACCCTAACCCTAACCCTTCCCCGAAGCCTGACCCTCACCCATCCCCTAATCCTAACCCGTACGCTGACACTAACCCGCGCCCTCACACGTCCGCTCCCCCTAAAGCGTTGTCGTACCGTCACCTGGACCCTAAACCGTCCCCGTCCCCTGACCCTAACCCTAGCCCGAACCCTAACCCTAACCCTTCCCCGAAGCCTGACCCTCACCCGTCCCCTAATCCTAACCCCTACGCTGACACTAACCCGCGCCCTCACACGTCCGCTCCCCCTAAAGCGTTGTCGTACCCTCACCTGGACCCTAAACCGTCCCCGTCCCCTAACCCTAACCCTAGCCCAAACCCTAACCCTAACCCTTCCCCGAAGCCTGACCCTCACCCGTCCCCTAATCCTAACCCCTACGCTGACACTAACCCGCGCCCTCACACGTCCGCTCCCCCTAAAGCGTTGTCGTACCCTCACCTGGACCCTAAACCGTCCCCGTCCCCTAACCCTAACCCTAGCCCGAACCCTAACCCTAACCCTTCCCCGAAGCCTGACCCTCACCCGTTCCCTAATCCTAACCCCTACGCTGACACTAACCCGCGCCCTCACACGTCCGCTCCCCCTAAAGCGTTGTCGTACCCTCACCTGGACCCTAAACCGTCCCCGTCCCCTAACCCTAACCCTAGCCCGAACCCTAAACCTAACCCTTCCCCGAAGCCTGACCCTCACCCGTCCCCTAATCCTAACCCGTACGCTGACACTAACCCGCGCCCTCACACGTCCGCTCCCCCTAAAGCGTTGTCGTACCCTCACCTGGACCCTAAACCGTCCCCGTCCCCTAACCCTAACCCCAGCCCGAACCCTAACCCTAACCCTTCCCCGAAGCCTGACCCTCACCCGTCCCCTAATCCTAACCCGTACGCTGACACTAACCCGCGCCCTCACACGTCCGCTCCCCCTAAAGCATTGTCGTACCCTCACCTGGACCCTAAACCGTCCCCGTCCCCTAACCCTAACCCTAGCCCGAACCCTAACCCTAACCCTTCCCCGAAGCCTGACCCTCACCCGTCCCCTAATCCTAACCCGTTCGCTGACACTAACCCGCGCCCTCACACGTCCGCTCCCCCTAAAGCGTTGTCGTACCCTCACCTGGACCCTAAACCGTCACCGTCCCCTAACCCTAACCCTAGCCCGAACCCTAACCCTAACCCTTCCCCAAAGCCTGACCCTCACCCGTCCCCTAATCCTAACCCGTACGCTGACACTAACCCGCGCCCTCACACGTCCGCTCCCCCTAAAGCATTGTCGTACCCTCACCTGGACCCTAAACCGTCCCCGTCCCCTAACCCTAACCCTAGCCCGAACCCTAACCCTAACCCTTCCCCGAACCCTGACCCTCACCCGTCCCCTAATCCTAACCCGTACGCTGACACTAACCCGCGCCCTCACACGTCCGCTCCCCCTAAAGCGTTGTCGTACCCTCACCTGGACCCTAAACCGTCCCCGTCCCCTAACCCTAACCCTAGCCCGAACCCTAACCCTAACCCTTCCCCGAAGCCTGACCCTCACCCGTCCCCTAATCCTAACCCGTACACTGACACTAACCCGCGCCCTCACACGTCCGCTCCCCCTAAAGCGTTGTCGTACCCTCACCTGGACCCTAAACCGTCCCCGTCCCCTAACCCTAACCCTAGCCCGAACCCTAACCCTAACCCTTCCCCGAAGCCTGACCCTCACCCGTCCGCTAATCCTAAGCCGTACCCTGACACTAACCCACGCCCTCACACGTCCGCTCCCCCTAAAGCGTTGTCGTACCCTCACCTGGACCCTAAACCGTCCCCGTCCCCTAACCCTAACCCTAGCCCGAACCCTAACCCTAACCCTTCCCCGAAGCCTGACCCTCACCCGTCCCCTAATCCTAACCCGTACGCTGACACTAACCCGCGCCCTCACACGTCCGCTCCCCCTAAAGCGTTGTCGTACCCTCACCTGGACCCTAAACCGTCCCCGTCCCCTAACCCTAACCGTAGCCCGAACCCTAACCCTAAACTTTCCCTGAAGCCTGACCCTCACCCGTCCCCTAATCCTAAGCCGTACCCTGACACTAACCCGCGCCCTCACACGTCCGCTCCCCCTAAAGCGTTGTCGTACCCTCCCCTGGACCCTAAACCGTCCCCGTCCCCTAACCCTAACCCTAGCCCGAACCCTAACCCTAACCCTTCCCCGAAGCCTGACCCTCACCCGTCCCCTAATCCTAACCCGTACGCTGACACTAACCCGCGCCCTCACACGTCCGCTCCCCCTAAATCGTTGTCGTACCTTCACCTGGACCTTAAACCGTCCCCGTCCCCTAACCCTAACCCTAGCCCGAACCCTAACCCTAACCCTTCCCCGAAGCCTGACCCTCACCCGTCCCCTAATCCTAACCGGGACGCTGACCCTAACCCGCGCCCTCACACGTCTGCACCCCCTAAAGCGTTGTCGTACCCTCCCCTGGACCCTAAACCGTCCCCGTCCCCTAACCCTAACCCTAGCCCGAACCCTAACCCTAACCCTTCCCCGAAGCCTGACCCTCACCCGTCCCCTAATCCTAACCCGTACGCTGACACTAACCCGCGCCCTCACACGTCCGCTCCCCCTAAAGCGTTGTCGTACCCTCACCTGGACCCTAAACCGTCCCCGTCCCCTAACCCTAACCCTAGCCCGAACCCTAACCCTAACCCTTCCCCGAAGCCTGACCCTCACCCGTCCCCTAATCCTAAGCCGTACGCTGACACTAACCCGCGCCCTCACACGTGGCTCCCCCTAAAGCGTTGTCGTACCCTCACCTGGACCCTAAACCGTCCCCGTCCCCTAACCCTAACCCTAGCCCGAACCCTAACCCTAACCCTTCCCCGAAGCCTGACCCTCACCCGTCCCCTAATCCTAACCCGTACGCTGACACTAACCCGCGCCCTCACACGTCCGCTCCCCCTAAAGCGTTGTCGTACCCTCACCTGGACCCTAAACCGTCCCCGTCCCCTAACCCTAACCCTAGCCCGAACCCTAACCCTAACCCTTCCCCGAAGCCTGAATCTCACCCGTCCCCTAATCCTAACCCGTACGCTGACACTAACCCGCGCCCTCACACGTCCGCTCCCCCTAAAGCGTTGTCGTACCCTCACCTGGACCCTAAACCGTCCCCGTTCCCTAACCCTAACCCTAGCCCGAACCCTAACCCTAACCCTTCCCCGAAGCCTGACCCTCACCCGTCCCCTAATCCTAAGCCGTACGCTGACACTAACCCGCGCCCTCACACCTCCGCTCCCCCTAAAGCGTTGTCGTACACTCAACTGGACCCTAAACCGTCCCCGTCCCCTAACCCTAACCCTAGCCCGAACCCTAACCCTAAACCTTCCCCGAAGCCTGACCCTCACCCGTCCCCTAATCCTAACCCGTACGCTGACACGAACCCGCGCCCTCACACGTCCGCTCCCCCTAAAGCGTTGTCGTACCCTCACCTGGACCCTAAACCGTCCCCGTCCCCTAACCCTAACCCTAGCCCGAGCCCCAACCCTAACCCTAACCCTTCCCCGAAGCCTGACCCTCACCCGTCCCCTAATCCTAACCCGTACGCTGACACTAACCCGCGCCCTCACACGTCCGCTCCCCGTAAAGCGTTGTCGTACCCTCACCTGGACCCTAAACCGTCCCCGTCCCCTAACCCTAACCCTAGCCCGAACTCTGACCCTAACCCTTCCCCGAAGCCTGACCCTCACCCGTCCACTAATCCTAACCCGTACGCTGACACTAACCCGCGCCCTCAGAGGTCCGCTCCCCCTAAAGCGTTGTCGTACCCTCACCTGGACCCTAAACCGTCCCCGTCCCCTAACCCTAACCCTAGCCCGAACCCTAACCCTAACCCTTCCCCGAAGCCTGACCCTCACCCGTCCCCTAATCCTAACCCGTACGCTGACACTAACCCGCGCCCTCACACGTCCGCTCCCCCTAAAGCGTTGTCGTACCCTCACCTGGACCCTAAACCGTCCCCGTCCCCTAACCCTAACCCTAGCCCGAACCCTAACCCTAACCCTTCCCCGAAGCCTGACCCTCACCCGTCCCCTAATCCTAAGCCGTACGCTGACACTAACCCGCGCCCTCACACGTCCGCTCCCCCTAAAGCGTTGTCGTACCCTCACCTGGACCCTAAACCGTCCCCGTCCCCTAACCCTAACCCTAGCCCGAACCCTAACCCTAACCCTTCCCCGAAGCCTGACCCTCACCCGTCCCCTAATCCTAACCCCTACGCTGACACTAACCCGCGCCCTCACACGTCCGCTCCCCCTAAAGCGTTGTCGTACCCTCACCTGGACCCTAAACCGTCCCCGTCCCCTGACCCTAACCCTAGCCCGAACCCTAACCCTAACCCTTCCCCGAAGCCTGACCCTCACCCGTCCCCTAATCCTAACCCCTACGCTGACACTAACCCGCGCCCTCACACGTCCGCTCCCCCTAAAGCGTTGTCGTACCCTCACCTGGACCCTAAACCGTCCCCGTCCCCTAACCCTAACCCTAGCCCGAACCCTAACCCTAACCCTTCCCCGAAGCCTGACCCTCACCCGTCCCCTAATCCTAACCCCTACGCTGACACTAACCCGCGCCCTCACACGTCCGCTCCCCCTAAAGCGTTGTCGTACCCTCACCTGGACCCTAAACCGTCCCCGTCCCCTAACCCTAACCCTAGCCCGAACCCTAACCCTAACCCTTCCCCGAAGCCTGACCCTCACCCGTCCCCTAATCCTAACCCGTACGCTGACACTAACCCGCGCCCTCACACGTCCGCTCCCCCTAAAGCGTTGTCGTACCCTCACCTGGACCCTAAACCGTCCCCGTCCCCTAACCCTAACCCTAGCCCGAACCCTAACCCTAACCCTTCCCCGAAGCCTGACCCTCACCCGTCCCCTAATCCTAAGCCGTACGCTGACACTAACCCGCGCCCTCACACGTCCGCTCCCCCTAAAGCGTTGTCGTACCCTCACCTGGACCCTAAACCGTCCCCGTCCCCTAACCCTAACCCTAGCCCGAACCCTAACCCTAACCCTTCCCCGAAGCCTGACCCTCACCCGTCCCCTAATCCTAAGCCGTACGCTGACACTAACCCGCGCCCTCACACGTCCGCTCCCCCTAAAGCGTTGTCGTACCCTCACCTGGACCCTAAACCGTCCCCGTCCCCTAACCCTAACCCTAGCCCGAACCCTAACCCTAACCCTTCCCCGAAGCCTGACCCTCACCCATCCCCTAATCCTAACCCGTACGCTGACACTAACCCGCGCCCTCACACGTCCGCTCCCCCTAAAGCGTTGTCGTACCGTCACCTGGACCCTAAACCGTCCCCGTCCCCTGACCCTAACCCTAGCCCGAACCCTAACCCTAACCCTTCCCCGAAGCCTGACCCTCACCCGTCCCCTAATCCTAACCCCTACGCTGACACTAACCCGCGCCCTCACACGTCCGCTCCCCCTAAAGCGTTGTCGTACCCTCACCTGGACCCTAAACCGTCCCCGTCCCCTAACCCTAACCCTAGCCCAAACCCTAACCCTAACCCTTCCCCGAAGCCTGACCCTCACCCGTCCCCTAATCCTAACCCCTACGCTGACACTAACCCGCGCCCTCACACGTCCGCTCCCCCTAAAGCGTTGTCGTACCCTCACCTGGACCCTAAACCGTCCCCGTCCCCTAACCCTAACCCTAGCCCGAACCCTAACCCTAACCCTTCCCCGAAGCCTGACCCTCACCCGTTCCCTAATCCTAACCCCTACGCTGACACTAACCCGCGCCCTCACACGTCCGCTCCCCCTAAAGCGTTGTCGTACCCTCACCTGGACCCTAAACCGTCCCCGTCCCCTAACCCTAACCCTAGCCCGAACCCTAAACCTAACCCTTCCCCGAAGCCTGACCCTCACCCGTCCCCTAATCCTAACCCGTACGCTGACACTAACCCGCGCCCTCACACGTCCGCTCCCCCTAAAGCGTTGTCGTACCCTCACCTGGACCCTAAACCGTCCCCGTCCCCTAACCCTAACCCCAGCCCGAACCCTAACCCTAACCCTTCCCCGAAGCCTGACCCTCACCCGTCCCCTAATCCTAACCCGTACGCTGACACTAACCCGCGCCCTCACACGTCCGCTCCCCCTAAAGCATTGTCGTACCCTCACCTGGACCCTAAACCGTCCCCGTCCCCTAACCCTAACCCTAGCCCGAACCCTAACCCTAACCCTTCCCCGAAGCCTGACCCTCACCCGTCCCCTAATCCTAACCCGTTCGCTGACACTAACCCGCGCCCTCACACGTCCGCTCCCCCTAAAGCGTTGTCGTACCGTCACCTGGACCCTAAACCGTCCCCGTCCCCTAACCCTAACCCTAGCCCGAACCCTAACCCTAACCCTTCCCCAAAGCCTGACCCTCACCCGTCCCCTAATCCTAACCCGTACGCTGACACTAACCCGCGCCCTCACACGTCCGCTCCCCCTAAAGCATTGTCGTACCCTCACCTGGACCCTAAACCGTCCCCGTCCCCTAACCCTAACCCTAGCCCGAACCCTAACCCTAACCCTTCCCCGAACCCTGACCCTCACCCGTCCCCTAATCCTAACCCGTACGCTGACACTAACCCGCGCCCTCACACGTCCGCTCCCCCTAAAGCGTTGTCGTACCCTCACCTGGACCCTAAACCGTCCCCGTCCCCTAACCCTAACCCTAGCCCGAACCCTAACCCTAACCCTTCCCCGAAGCCTGACCCTCACCCGTCCCCTAATCCTAACCCGTACGCTGACACTAACCCGCGCCCTCACACGTCCGCTCCCCCTAAAGCGTTGTCGTACCCTCACCTGGACCCTAAACCGTCCCCGTCCCCTAACCCTAACCCTAGCCCGAACCCTAACCCTAACCCTTCCCCGAAGCCTGACCCTCACCCGTCCGCTAATCCTAAGCCGTACCCTGACACTAACCCACGCCCTCACACGTCCGCTCCCCCTAAAGCGTTGTCGTACCCTCACCTGGACCCTAAACCGTCCCCGTCCCCTAACCCTAACCCTAGCCCGAACCCTAACCCTAACCCTTCCCCGAAGCCTGACCCTCACCCGTCCCCTAATCCTAACCCGTACGCTGACACTAACCCGCGCCCTCACACGTCCGCTCCCCCTAAAGCGTTGTCGTACCCTCACCTGGACCCTAAACCGTCCCCGTCCCCTAACCCTAACCGTAGCCCGAACCCTAACCCTAAACCTTCCCTGAAGCCTGACCCTCACCCGTCCCCTAATCCTAAGCCGTACCCTGACACTAACCCGCGCCCTCACACGTCCGCTCCCCCTAAAGCGTTGTCGTACCCTCCCCTGGACCCTAAACCGTCCCCGTCCCCTAACCCTAACCCTAGCCCGAACCCTAACCCTAACCCTTCCCCGAAGCCTGACCCTCACCCGTCCCCTAATCCTAACCCGTACGCTGACACTAACCCGCGCCCTCACACGTCCGCTCCCCCTAAATCGTTGTCGTACCTTCACCTGGACCTTAAACCGTCCCCGTCCCCTAACCCTAACCCTAGCCCGAACCCTAACCCTAACCCTTCCCCGAAGCCTGACCCTCACCCGTCCCCTAATCCTAACCGGGACGCTGACCCTAACCCGCGCCCTCACACGTCTGCACCCCCTAAAGCGTTGTCGTACCCTCCCCTGGACCCTAAACCGTCCCCGTCCCCTAACCCTAACCCTAGCCCGAACCCTAACCCTAACCCTTCCCCGAAGCCTGACCCTCACCCGTCCCCTAATCCTAACCCGTACGCTGACACTAACCCGCGCCCTCACACGTCCGCTCCCCCTAAAGCGTTGTCGTACCCTCACCTGGACCCTAAACCGTCCCCGTCCCCTAACCCTAACCCTAGCCCGAACCCTAACCCTAACCCTTCCCCGAAGCCTGACCCTCACCCGTCCCCTAATCCTAAGCCGTACGCTGACACTAACCCGCGCCCTCACACGTGGCTCCCCCTAAAGCGTTGTCGTACCCTCACCTGGACCCTAAACCGTCCCCGTCCCCTAACCCTAACCCTAGCCCGAACCCTAACCCTAACCCTTCCCCGAAGCCTGACCCTCACCCGTCCCCTAATCCTAACCCGTACGCTGACACTAACCCGCGCCCTCACACGTCCGCTCCCCCTAAAGCGTTGTCGTACCCTCACCTGGACCCTAAACCGTCCCCGTCCCCTAACCCTAACCCTAGCCCGAACCCTAACCCTAACCCTTCCCCGAAGCCTGAATCTCACCCGTCCCCTAATCCTAACCCGTACGCTGACACTAACCCGCGCCCTCACACGTCCGCTCCCCCTAAAGCGTTGTCGTACCCTCACCTGGACCCTAAACCGTCCCCGTTCCCTAACCCTAACCCTAGCCCGAACCCTAACCCTAACCCTTCCCCGAAGCCTGACCCTCACCCGTCCCCTAATCCTAAGCCGTACGCTGACACTAACCCGCGCCCTCACACCTCCGCTCCCCCTAAAGCGTTGTCGTACACTCAACTGGACCCTAAACCGTCCCCGTCCCCTAACCCTAACCCTAGCCCGAACCCTAACCCTAAACCTTCCCCGAAGCCTGACCCTCACCCGTCCCCTAATCCTAACCCGTACGCTGACACGAACCCGCGCCCTCACACGTCCGCTCCCCCTAAAGCGTTGTCGTACCCTCACCTGGACCCTAAACCGTCCCCGTCCCCTAACCCTAACCCTAGCCCGAACCCTAACCCTAACCCTTCCCCGAAGCCTGACCCTCACCCGTCCCCTAATCCTAACCCGTACGCTGACACTAACCCGCGCCCTCACACGTCCGCTCCCCCTAAAGCGTTGTCGTACCCTCACCTGGACCCTAAACCGTCCCCGTCCCCTAACCCTAACCCTAGCCCGAGCCCCAACCCTAACCCTAACCCTTCCCCGAAGCCTGACCCTCACCCGTCCCCTAATCCTAACCCGTACGCTGACACTAACCCGCGCCCTCACACGTCCGCTCCCCGTAAAGCGTTGTCGTACCCTCACCTGGACCCTAAACCGTCCCCGTCCCCTAACCCTAACCCTAGCCCGAACTCTGACCCTAACCCTTCCCCGAAGCCTGACCCTCACCCGTCCCCTAATCCTAACCCGTACGCTGACACTAACCCGCGCCCTCAGAGGTCCGCTCCCCCTAAAGCGTTGTCGTACCCTCACCTGGACCCTAAACCGTCCCCGTCCCCTAACCCTAACCCTAGCCCGAACCCTAACCCTAACCCTTCCCCGAAGCCTGACCCTCACCCGTCCCCTAATCCTAACCCGTACGCTGACACTAACCCGCGCCCTCACACGTCCGCTCCCCCTAAAGCGTTGTCGTACCCTCACCTGGACCCTAAACCGTCCCCGTCCCCTAACCCTAACCCTAGCCCGAACCCTAACCCTAACCCTTCCCCGAAGCCTGACCCTCACCCGTCCCCTAATCCTAAGCCGTACGCTGACACTAACCCGCGCCCTCACACGTCCGCTCCCCCTAAAGCGTTGTCGTACCCTCACCTGGACCCTAAACCGTCCCCGTCCCCTAACCCTAACCCTAGCCCGAACCCTAACCCTAACCCTTCCCCGAAGCCTGACCCTCACCCGTCCCCTAATCCTAACCCCTACGCTGACACTAACCCGCGCCCTCACACGTCCGCTCCCCCTAAAGCGTTGTCGTACCCTCACCTGGACCCTAAACCGTCCCCGTCCCCTGACCCTAACCCTAGCCCGAACCCTAACCCTAACCCTTCCCCGAAGCCTGACCCTCACCCGTCCCCTAATCCTAACCCCTACGCTGACACTAACCCGCGCCCTCACACGTCCGCTCCCCCTAAAGCGTTGTCGTACCCTCACCTGGACCCTAAACCGTCCCCGTCCCCTAACCCTAACCCTAGCCCGAACCCTAACCCTAACCCTTCCCCGAAGCCTGACCCTCACCCGTCCCCTAATCCTAACCCCTACGCTGACACTAACCCGCGCCCTCACACGTCCGCTCCCCCTAAAGCGTTGTCGTACCCTCACCTGGACCCTAAACCGTCCCCGTCCCCTAACCCTAACCCTAGCCCGAACCCTAACCCTAACCCTTCCCCGAAGCCTGACCCTCACCCGTCCCCTAATCCTAAGCCGTACGCTGACACTAACCCGCGCCCTCACACGTCCGCTCCCCCTAAAGCGTTGTCGTACCCTCACCTGGACCCTAAACCGTCCCCGTCCCCTAACCCTAACCCTAGCCCGAACCCTAACCCTAACCCTTCCCCGAAGCCTGACCCTCACCCGTCCCCTAATCCTAACCCCTACGCTGACACTAACCCGCGCCCTCACACGTCCGCTCCCCCTAAAGCGTTGTCGTACCCTCACCTGGACCCTAAACCGTCCCCGTCCCCTGACCCTAACCCTAGACCGAACCCTAACCCTAACCCGAACCCTAACCCTAACCCTTCCCCGAAGCCTGACCCTCACCCGTCCCCTAATCCTAACCCCTACGCTGACACTAACCCGCGCCCTCACACGTCCGCTCCCCCTAAAGCGTTGTCGTACCCTCACCTGGACCCTAAACCGTCCCCGTCCCCTAACCCTAACCCTAGCCCGAACCCTAACCCTAACCCTTCCCCGAAGCCTGACCCTCACCCGTCCCCTAATCCTAACCCCTACGCTGACACTAACCCGCGCCCTCACACGTCCGCTCCCCCTAAAGCGTTGTCGTACCCTCACCTGGACCCTAAACCGTCCCCGTCCCCTAACCCTAACCCTAGCCCGAACCCTAACCCTAACCCTTCCCCGAAGCCTGACCCTCACCCGTCCCCTAATCCTAAGCCGTACGCTGACACTAACCCGCGCCCTCACACGTCCGCTCCCCCTAAAGCGTTGTCGTACCCTCACCTGGACCCTAAACCGTCCCCGTCCCCTAACCCTAAACCTAGCCCGAACCCTAACCCTAACCCTTCCCCGAAGCCTGACCCTCACCCGTCCCCTAATCCTAACCCCTACGCTGACACTAACCCGCGCCCTCACACGTCCGCTCCCCCTAAAGCGTTGTCGTACCCTCACCTGGACCCTAAACCGTCCCCGTCCCCTGACCCTAACCCTAGCCCGAACCCTAACCCTAACCCTTCCCTGAAGCCTGACACTCACCCGTCCCCTAATCCTAACCCCTACGCTGACACTAACCCGCGCCCTCACACGTCCGCTCCCCCTAAAGCGTTGTCGTACCCTCACCTGGACCCTAAACCGTCCCCGTCCCCTAACCCTAACCCTAGCCCGAACCCTAAACCTAACCCTTCCCCGAAGCCTGACCCTCACCCGTCCCCTAATCCTAACCCGTACGCTGACACTAACCCGCGCCCTCACACGTCTGCTCCCCCTAAAGCGTTGTCGTACCCTCACCTGGACCCTAAACCGTCCCCGTCCCCTAACCCTAACCCTAGCCCGAACTCTGACCCTAACCCTTCACCGAAGCCTGACCCTCACCCGTCCCCTAATCCTAACCCGTACGCTGACACTAACCCGCGCCCTCAGAGGTCCGCTCCCCCTAAAGCGTTGTCGTACCCTCACCTGGACCCTAAACCGTCCCCGTCCCCTAACCCTAACCCTAGCCCGAACCCTAACCCTAACCCTTCCCCGAAGCCTGACCCTCACCCGTCCCCTAATCCTAACCCGTACGCTGACACTAACCCGCGCCCTCACACGTCCGCTCCCCCTAAAGCGTTGTCGTACCCTCACCTGGACCCTAAACCGTCCCCGTCCCCTAACCCTAACCCTAGCCCGAACCCTAACCCTAACCCTTCCCCGAAGCCTGACCCTCACCCGTCCCCTAATCCTAAGCCGTACGCTGACACTAACCCGCGCCCTCACACGTCCGCTCCCCCTAAAGCGTTGTCGTACCCTCACCTGGACCCTAAACCGTCCCCGTCCCCTAACCCTAACCCTAGCCCGAACCCTAACCCTAACCCTTCCCCGAAGCCTGACCCTCACCCGTCCCCTAATCCTAACCCCTACGCTGACACTAACCCGCGCCCTCACACGTCCGCTCCCCCTAAAGCGTTGTCGTACCCTCACCTGGACCCTAAACCGTCCCCGTCCCCTGACCCTAACCCTAGCACGAACCCTAACCCTAACCCGAACCCTAACCCTAACCCTTCCCCGAAGCCTGACCCTCACCCGTCCCCTAATCCTAACCCCTACGCTGACACTAACCCGCGCCCTCACACGTCCGCTCCCCCTAAAGCGTTGTCGTACCCTCACCTTGACCCTAAACCGTCCCCGTCCCCTAACCCTAACCCTAGCCAGAACCCTAACCCTAACCCTTCCCCGAAGCCTGACCCTCACCCGTCCCCTAATCCTAACCCCTACGCTGACACTAACCCGCGCCCTCACACGTCCGCTCCCCCTAAAGCGTTGTCGTACCCTCACCTGGACCCTAAACCGTCCCCGTCCCCTAACCCTAACCCTAGCCCGAACCCTAACCCTAACCCTTCCCCGAAGCCTGACCCTCACCCGTCCCCTAATCCTAAGCCGTACGCTGACACTAACACGCGCCCTCACACGTCCGCTCCCCCTAAAGCGTTGTCGTACCCTCACCTGGACCCTAAACCGTCCCCGTCCCCTAACCCTAAACCTAGCCCGAACCCTAACCCTAACCCTTCCCCGAAGCCTGACCCTCACCCGTCCCCTAATCCTAACCCCTACGCTGACACTAACCCGCGCCCTCACACGTCCGCTCCCCCTAAAGCGTTGTCGTACCCTCACCTGGACCCTAAACCGTCCCCGTCCCCTGACCCTAACCCTAGCCCGAACCCTAACCCTAACCCTTCCCTGAAGCCTGACACTCACCCGTCCCCTAATCCTAACCCCTACGCTGACACTAACCCGCGCCCTCACACGTCCGCTCCCCCTAAAGCGTTGTCGTACCCTCACCTGGACCCTAAACCGTCCCCGTCCCCTAACCCTAGCCCTAGCCCGAACCCTAACCCTAACCCTTCCCCGAAGCCTGACCCTCACCCGTTCCCTAATCCTAACCCCTACGCTGACACTAACCCGCGCCCTCACACGTCCGCTCCCCCTAAAGCGTTGTCGTACCCTCACCTGGACCCTAAACCGTCCCCGTCCCCTAACCCTAACCCTAGCCCGAACCCTAAACCTAACCCTTCCCCGAAGCCTGACCCTCACCCGTCCCCTAATCCTAACCCGTACGCTGACACTAACCCGCGCCCTCACACGTCTGCTCCCCCTAAAGCGTTGTCGTACCCTCACCTGGACCCTAAACCGTCCCCGTCCCCTAACCCTAACCCTAGCCCGAACCCTAACCCTAACCCTTCCCCGAAGCCTGACCCTCACCCGTCCCCTAATCCTAACCCGTACGCTGACACTAACCCGCGCCCTCACACGTCCGCTCCCCCTAAAGCATTGTCGTACCCTCACCTGAACCCTAAACCGTCCCCGTCCCCTAACCCTAACCCTAGCCCGAACCCTAACCCTAACCCTTCCCCGAAGCCTGACCCTCACCCGTCCCCTAATCCTAACCCGTTCGCTGACACTAACCCGCGCCCTCACACGTCCGCTCCCCCTAAAGCGTTGTCGTACCCTCACCTGGACCCTAAACCGTCCCCGTCCCCTAACCCTAACCCTAGCCCGAACCCTAACCCTAACCCTTCCCCGAAGCCTGACCCTCACCCGTCCCCTAATCCTAACCCGTACGCTGACACTAACCCGCGCCCTCACACGTCCGCTCCCCCTAAAGCATTGTCGTACCCTCACCTGGACCCTAAACCGTCCCCGTCCCCTAACCCTAACCCTAGCCCGAACCCTAACCCTAACCCTTCCCCGAACCCTGACCCTCACCCGGCCCCTAATCCTAACCCGTACGCTGACACTAACCCGCGCCCTCACACGTCCGCTCCCCCTAAAGCGTTGTCGTACCCTCACCTGGACCCTAAACCGTCCCCGTCCCCTAACCCTAACCCTAGCCCGAACCCTAACCCTAACCCTTCCCCGAAGCCTGACCCTCACCCGTCCCCTAATCCTAACCCGTACGCTGACACTAACCCGCGCCCTCACACGTCCGCTCCCCCTAAAGCGTTGTCGTACCCTCACCTGGACCCTAAACCGTCCCCGTCCCCTAACCCTAACCCTAGCCCGAACCCTAACCCTAACCCTTCCCCGAAGCCTGACCCTCACCCGTCCGCTAATCCTAAGCCGTACCCTGACACTAACCCACGCCCTCACACGTCCGCTCCCCCTAAAGCGTTGTCGTACCCTCACCTGGACCCTAAACCGTCCCCGTCCCCTAACCCTAACCCTAGCCCGAACCCTAACCCTAACCCTTCCCCGAACCCTGACCCTCACCCGTCCCCTATTCCTAACCCGTACGCTGACACTAACCCGCGCCCTCACACGTCCGCTCCCCCTAAAGCGTTGTCGTACCCTCACCTGGACCCTAAACCGTCCCCGTCCCCTAACCCTAACCCTAGCCCGAACCCTAACCCTAACCCTTCCCCGAAGCCTGACCCTCACCCGTCCCCTAATCCTAACCCGTACGCTGACACTAACCCGCGCCCTCACACGTCCGCTCCCCCTAAAGCGTTGTCGTACCCTCACCTGGACCCTAAACCGTCCCCGTCCCCTAACCCTAACCCTAGCCCGAACCCTAACCCTAACCCTTCCCCGAAGCCTGACCCTCACCCGTCCGCTAATCCTAAGCCGTACCCTGACACTAACCCACGCCCTCACACGTCCGCTCCCCCTAAAGCGTTGTCGTACCCTCACCTGGACCCTAAACCGTCCCCGTCCCCTAACCCTAACCCTAGCCCGAACCCTAACCCTAACCCTTCTTCGAAGCCTGACCCTCACCCGTCCCCTAATCCTAACCCGTACGCTGACACTAACCCGCGCCCTCACACGTCCGCTCCCCCTAAAGCGTTGTCGTACCCTCACCTGGACCCTAAACCGTCCCCGTCCCCTAACCCTAACCGTAGCCCGAACCCTAACCCTAAACCTTCCCTGAAGCCTGACCCTCACCCGTCCCCTAATCCTAAGCCGTACCCTGACACTAACCCTCGCCCTCACACGTCCGCTCCCCCTAAAGCGTTGTCGTACCCTCCCCTGGACCCTAAACCGTCCCCGTCCCCTAACCCTAACCCTAGCCCGAACCCTAACCCTAACCCTTCCCCGAAGCCTGACCCTCACCCGTCCCCTAATCCTAACCCGTACGCTGACACTAACCCGCGCCCTCACACGTCCGCTCCCCCTAAATCGTTGTCGTACCTTCACCTGGACCTTAAACCGTCCCCGTCCCCTAACCCTAACCCTAGCCCGAACCCTAACCCTAACCCTTCCCCGAAGCCTGACCCTCACCCGTCCCCTAATCCTAACCGGGACGCTGACCCTAACCCGCGCCCTCACACGTCTGCACCCCCTAAAGCGTAGTCGTACCCTCCCCTGGACCCTAAACCGTCCCCGTCCCCTAACCCTAACCCTAGCCCGAACCCTAACCCTAACCCTTCCCCGAAGCCTGACCCTCACCCGTCCCCTAATCCTAACCCGTACGCTGACACTAACCCGCGCCCTCACACGTCCGCTCCCCCTAAAGCGTTGTCGTACCCTCACCTGGACCCTAAACCGTCCCCGTCCCCTAACCCTAACCCTAGCCCGAACCCTAACCCTAACCCTTCCCCGAAGCCTGACCCTCACCCGTCCCCTAATCCTAAGCCGTACGCTGACACTAACCCGCGCCCTCACACGTGGCTCCCCCTAAAGCGTTGTCGTACCCTCACCTGGACCCTAAACCGTCCCCGTCCCCTAACCCTAACCCTAGCCCGAACCCTAACCCTAAACCTTCCCCGAAGCCTGACCCTCACCCGTCCCCTAATCCTAACCCGTACGCTGACACTAACCCGCGCCCTCACACGTCCGCTCCCCCTAAAGCGTTGTCGTACCCTCACCTGGACCCTAAACCGTCCCCGTCCCCTAACCCTAACCCTAGCCCGAACCCTAACCCTAACCCTTCCCCGAAGCCTGAATCTCACCCGTCCCCTAATCCTAACCCGTACGCTGACACTAACCCGCGCCCTCACACGTCCGCTCCCCCTAAAGCGTTGTCGTACCCTCACCTGGACCCTAAACCGTCCCCGTTCCCTAACCCTAACCCTAGCCCGAACCGTAACCCTAACCCTTCCCCGAAGCCTGACCCTCACCCGTCCCCTAATCCTAACCCGTACGCTGACACTAACCCGCGCCCTCACACGTCCGCTCCCCCTAAAGCGTTGTCGTACCCTCACCTGGACCCTAAACCGTCCCCGTCCCCTAACCCTAACCCTAGCCCGAACCCTAACCCTAACCCTTCCCCGAAGCCTGAATCTCACCCGTCCCCTAATCCTAACCCGTACGCTGACACTAACCCGCGCCCTCACACGTCCGCTCCCCCTAAAGCGTTGTCGTACCCTCACCTGGACCCTAAACCGTCCCCGTTCCCTAACCCTAACCCTAGCCCGAACCCTAACCCTAACCCTTCCCCGAAGCCTGACCCTCACCCGTCCCCTAATCCTAAGCCGTACGCTGACACTAACCCGCGCCCTCACACCTCCGCTCCCCCTAAAGCGTTGTCGTACACTCAACTGGACCCTAAACCGTCCCCGTCCCCTAACCCTAACCCTAGCCCGAACCCTAACCCTAAACCTTCCCAGAAGCCTGACCCTCACCCGTCCCCTAATCCTAACCCGTACGCTGACACGAACCCGCGCCCTCACACGTCCGCTCCCCCTAAAGCGTTGTCGTACCCTCACCTGGACCCTAAACCGTCCCCGTCCCCTAACCCTAACCCTAGCCCGAACCCTAACCCTAACCCTTCCCCGAAGCCTGACCCTCACCCGTCCCCTAATCCTAACCCGTACGCTGACACTAACCCGCGCCCTCACACGTCCGCTCCCCCTAAAGCGTTGTCGTACCCTCACCTGGACCCTAAACCGTCCCCGTCCCCTAACCCTAACCCTAGCCCGAGCCCCAACCCTAACCCTAACCCTTCCCCGAAGCCTGACCCTCACCCGTCCCCTAATCCTAACCCGTACGCTGACACTAACCCGCGCCCTCACACGTCCGCTCCCCCTAAAGCGTTGTCGTACCCTCACCTGGACCCTAAACCGTCCCCGTCCCCTAACCCTAACCCTAGCCCGAACTCTGACCCTAACCCTTCCCCGAAGCCTGACCCTCACCCGTCCCCTAATCCTAACCCGTACGCTGACACTAACCCGCGCCCTCAGAGGTCCGCTCCCCCTAAAGCGTTGTCGTACCCTCACCTGGACCCTAAACCGTCCCCGTCCCCTAACCCTAACCCTAGCCCGAACCCTAACCCTAACCCTTCCCCGAAGCCTGACCCTCACCCGTCCCCTAATCCTAACCCGTACGCTGACACTAACCCGCGCCCTCACACGTCCGCTCCCCCTAAAGCGTTGTCGTACCCTCACCTGGACCCTAAACCGTCCCCGTCCCCTAACCCTAACCCTAGCCCGAACCCTAACCCTAACCCTTCCCCGAAGCCTGACCCTCACCCGTCCCCTAATCCTAACCCCTACGCTGACACTAACCCGCGCCCTCACACGTCCGCTCCCCCTAAAGCGTTGTCGTACCCTCACCTGGACCCTAAACCGTCCCCGTCCCCTGACCCTAACCCTAGCCCGAACCCTAACCCTAACCCTTCCCCGAAGCCTGACCCTCACCCGTCCCCTAATCCTAACCCCTACGCTGACACTAACCCGCGCCCTCACACGTCCGCTCCCCCTAAAGCGTTGTCGTACCCTCACCTGGACCCTAAACCGTCCCCGTCCCCTAACCCTAACCCTAGCCCGAACCCTAACCCTAACCCTTCCCCGAAGCCTGACCCTCACCCGTCCCCTAATCCTAACCCCTACGCTGACACTAACCCACGCCCTCACACGTCCGCTCCCCCTAAAGCGTTGTCGTACCCTCACCTGGACCCTAAACCGTCCCCGTCCCCTAACCCTAACCCTAGCCCGAACCCTAACCCTAACCCTTCCCCGAAGCCTGACCCTCACCCGTCCCCTAATCCTAAGCCGTACGCTGACACTAACCCGCGCCCTCACACGTCCGCTCCCCCTAAAGCGTTGTCGTACCCTCACCTGGACCCTAAACCGTCCCCGTCCCCTAACCCTAACCCTAGCCCGAACCCTAACCCTAACCCTTCCCCGAAGCCTGACCCTCACCCGTCCCCTAATCCTAACCCCTACGCTGACACTAACCCGCGCCCTCACACGTCCGCTCCCCCTAAAGCGTTGTCGTACCCTCACCTGGACCCTAAACCGTCCCCGTCCCCTGACCCTAACCCTAGCCCGAACCCTAACCCTAACCCTTCCCCGAAGCCTGACCCTCACCCGTCCCCTAATCCTAACCCCTACGCTGACACTAACCCGCGCCCTCACACGTCCGCTCCCCCTAAAGCGTTGTCGTACCCTCACCTGGACCCTAAACCGTCCCCGTCCCCTAACCCTAACCCTAGCCCGAACCCTAACCCTAACCCTTCCCCGAAGCCTGACCCTCACCCGTCCCCTAATCCTAACCCGTACGCTGACACTAACCCGCGCCCTCACACGTCCGCTCCCCCTAAAGCATTGTCGTACCCTCACCTGGACCCTAAACCGTCCCCGTCCCCTAACCCTAACCCTAGCCCGAACCCTAACCCTAACCCTTCCCCGAAGCCTGAATCTCACCCGTCCCCTAATCCTAAGCCGTACGCTGACACTAACCCGCGCCCTCACACGTCCGCTCCCCCTAAAGCGTTGTCGTACCCTCACCTGGACCCTAAACCGTCCCCGTCCCCTAACCCTAAACCTAGCCCGAACCCTAACCCTAACCCTTCCCCGAAGCCTGACCCTCACCCGTCCCCTAATCCTAACCCCTACGCTGACACTAACCCGCGCCCTCACACGTCCGCTCCCCCTAAAGCGTTGTCGTACCCTCACCTGGACCCTAAACCGTCCCCGTCCCCTGACCCTAACCCTAGCCCGAACCCTAACCCTAACCCTTCCCTGAAGCCTGACACTCACCCGTCCCCTAATCCTAACCCCTACGCTGACACTAACCCGCGCCCTCACACGTCCGCTCCCCCTAAAGCGTTGTCGTACCCTCACCTGGACCCTAAACCGTCCCCGTCCCCTAACCCTAGCCCTAGCCCGAACCCTAACCCTAACCCTTCCCCGAAGCCTGACCCTCACCCGTTCCCTAATCCTAACCCCTACGCTGACACTAACCCGCGCCCTCACACGTCCGCTCCCCCTAAAGCGTTGTCGTACCCTCACCTGGACCCTAAACCGTCCCCGTCCCCTAACCCTAACCCTAGCCCGAACCCTAAACCTAACCCTTCCCCGAAGCCTGACCCTCACCCGTCCCCTAATCCTAACCCGTACGCTGACACTAACCCGCGCCCTCACACGTCTGCTCCCCCTAAAGCGTTGTCGTACCCTCACCTGGACCCTAAACCGTCCCCGTCCCCTAACCCTAACCCTAGCCCGAACTCTGACCCTAACCCTTCCCCGAAGCCTGACCCTCACCCGTCCCCTAATCCTAACCCGTACGCTGACACTAACCCGCGCCCTCAGAGGTCCGCTCCCCCTAAAGCGTTGTCGTACCCTCACCTGGACCCTAAACCGTCCCCGTCCCCTAACCCTAACCCTAGCCCGAACCCTAACCCTAACCCTTCCCCGAAGCCTGACCCTCACCCGTCCCCTAATCCTAACCCGTACGCTGACACTAACCCGCGCCCTCACACGTCCGCTCCCCCTAAAGCGTTGTCGTACCCTCACCTGGACCCTAAACCGTCCCCGTCCCCTAACCCTAACCCTAGCCCGAACCCTAACCCTAACCCTTCCCCGAAGCCTGACCCTCACCCGTCCCCTAATCCTAAGCCGTACGCTGACACTAACCCGCGCCCTCACACGTCCGCTCCCCCTAAAGCGTTGTCGTACCCTCACCTGGACCCTAAACCGTCCCCGTCCCCTAACCCTAACCCTAGCCCGAACCCTAACCCTAACCCTTCCCCGAAGCCTGACCCTCACCCGTCCCCTAATCCTAACCCCTACGCTGACACTAAACCGCGCCCTCACACGTCCGCTCCCCCTAAAGCGTTGTCGTACCCTCACCTGGACCCTAAACCGTCCCCGTCCCCTGACCCTAACCCTAGCCCGAACCCTAACCCTAACCCTTCCCCGAAGCCTGACCCTCACCCGTCCCCTAATCCTAACCCGTACGCTGACACTAACCCGCGCCCTCACACGTCTGCTCCCCCTAAAGCGTTGTCGTACCCTCACCTGGACCCTAAACCGTCCCCGTCCCCTAACCCTAACCCTAGCCCGAACTCTGACCCTAACCCTTCCCCGAAGCCTGACCCTCACCCGTCCCCTAATCCTAACCCGTACGCTGACACTAACCCGCGCCCTCAGAGGTCCGCTCCCCCTAAAGCGTTGTCGTACCCTCACCTGGACCCTAAACCGTCCCCGTCCCCTAACCCTAACCCTAGCCCGAACCCTAACCCTAACCCTTCCCCGAAGCCTGACCCTCACCCGTCCCCTAATCCTAACCCGTACGCTGACACTAACCCGCGCCCTCACACGTCCGCTCCCCCTAAAGCGTTGTCGTACCCTCACCTGGACCCTAAACCGTCCCCGTCCCCTAACCCTAACCCTAGCCCGAACCCTAACCCTAACCCTTCCCCGAAGCCTGACCCTCACCCGTCCCCTAATCCTAAGCCGTACGCTGACACTAACCCGCGCCCTCACACGTCCGCTCCCCCTAAAGCGTTGTCGTACCCTCACCTGGACCCTAAACCGTCCCCGTCCCCTAACCCTAACCCTAGCCCGAACCCTAACCCTAACCCTTCCCCGAAGCCTGACCCTCACCCGTCCCCTAATCCTAACCCCTACGCTGACACTAAACCGCGCCCTCACACGTCCGCTCCCCCTAAAGCGTTGTCGTACCCTCACCTGGACCCTAAACCGTCCCCGTCCCCTGACCCTAACCCTAGCCCGAACCCTAACCCTAACCCTTCCCCGAAGCCTGACCCTCACCCGTCCCCTAATCCTAACCCCTACGCTGACACTAACCCGCGCCCTCACACGTCCGCTCCCCCTAAAGCGTTGTCGTACCCTCACCTGGACCCTAAACCGTCCCCGTCCCCTAACCCTAACCCTAGCCCGAACCCTAAACCTAACCCTTCCCCGAAGCCTGACCCTCACCCGTCCCCTAATCCTAACCCGTACGCTGACACTAACCCGCGCCCTCACACGTCTGCTCCCCCTAAAGCGTTGTCGTACCCTCACCTGGACCCTAAACCGTCCCCGTCCCCTAACCCTAACCCTAGCCCGAACCCTAACCCTAACCCTTCCCCGAAGCCTGACCCTCACCCGTCCCCTAATCCTAACCCGTACGCTGACACTAACCCGCGCCCTCACACGTCCGCTCCCCCTAAAGCATTGTCGTACCCTCACCTGGACCCTAAACCGTCCCCGTCCCCTAACCCTAACCCTAGCCCGAACCCTAACCCTAACCCTTCCCCGAAGCCTGACCCTCACCCGTCCCCTAATCCTAACCCGTTCGCTGACACTAACCCGCGCCCTCACACGTCCGCTCCCCCTAAAGCGTTGTCGTACCCTCACCTGGACCCTAAACCGTCCCCGTCCCCTAACCCTAACCCTAGCCCGAACCCTAACCCTAACCCTTCCCCGAAGCCTGACCCTCACCCGTCCCCTAATCCTAACCCGTACGCTGACACTAACCCGCGCCCTCACACGTCCGCTCCCCCTAAAGCATTGTCGTACCCTCACCTGGACCCTAAACCGTCCCCGTCCCCTAACCCTAACCCTAGCCCGAACCCTAACCCTAACCCTTCCCCGAACCCTGACCCTCACCCGTCCCCTAATCCTAACCCGTACGCTGACACTAACCCGCGCCCTCACACGTCCGCTCCCCCTAAAGCGTTGTCGTACCCTCACCTGGACCCTAAACCGTCCCCGTCCCCTAACCCTAACCCTAGCCCGAACCCTAACCCTAACCCTTCCCCGAAGCCTAACCCTCACCCGTCCCCTAATCCTAACCCGTACGCTGACACTAACCCGCGCCCTCACACGTCCGCTCCCCCTAAAGCGTTGTCGTACCCTCACCTGGACCCTAAACCGTCCCCGTCCCCTAACCCTAACCCTAGCCCGAACCCTAACCCTAACCCTTCCCCGAAGCCTGACCCTCACCCGTCCGCTAATCCTAAGCCGTACCCTGACACTAACCCACGCCCTCACACGTCCGCTCCCCCTAAAGCGTTGTCGTACCCTCACCTGGACCCTAAACCGTCCCCGTCCCCTAACCCTAACCCTAGCCCGAACCCTAACCCTAACCCTTCCCCGAAGCCTGACCCTCACCCGTCCCCTAATCCTAACCCGTACGCTGACACTAACCCGCGCCCTCACACGTCCGCTCCCCCTAAAGCGTTGTCGTACCCTCACCTGGACCCTAAACCGTCCCCGTCCCCTAACCCTAACCGTAGCCCGAACCCTAACCCTAAACCTTCCCTGAAGCCTGACCCTCACCCGTCCCCTAATCCTAAGCCGTACCCTGACACTAACCCGCGCCCTCACACGTCCGCTCCCCCTAAAGCGTTGTCGTACCCTCCCCTGGACCCTAAACCGTCCCCGTCCCCTAACCCTAACCCTAGCCCAAACCCTAACCCTAACCCTTCCCCGAAGCCTGACCCTCACCCGTCCCCTAATCCTAACCCGTACGCTGACACTAACCCGCGCCCTCACACGTCCGCTCCCCCTAAATCGTTGTCGTACCTTCACCTGGACCTTAAACCGTCCCCGTCCCCTAACCCTAACCCTAGCCCGAACCCTAACCCTAACCCTTCCCCGAAGCCTGACCCTCACCCGTCCCCTAATCCTAACCGGGACGCTGACCCTAACCCGCGCCCTCACACGTCTGCACCCCCTAAAGCGTTGTCGTACCCTCCCCTGGACCCTAAACCGTCCCCGTCCCCTAACCCTAACCCTAGCCCGAACCCTAACCCTAACACTTCCCCGAAGCCTGACCCTCACCCGTCCCCTAATCCTAACCCGTACGCTGACACTAACCCGCGCCCTCACACGTCCGCTCCCCCTAAAGCGTTGTCGTACCCTCACCTGGACCCTAAACCGTCCCCGTCCCCTAACCCTAACCCTAGCCCGAACCCTAACCCTAACCCTTCCCCGAAGCCTGACCCTCACCCGTCCCCTAATCCTAAGCCGTACGCTGACACTAACCCGCGCCCTCACACGTGGCTCCCCCTAAAGCGTTGTCGTACCCTCACCTGGACCCTAAACCGTCCCCGTCCCCTAACCCTAACCCTAGCCCGAACCCTAACCCTAACCCTTCCCCGAAGCCTGACCCTCACCCGTCCCCTAATCCTAAGCCGTACGCTGACACTAACCCGCGCCCTCACACGTCCGCTCCCCCTAAAGCGTTGTCGTACCCTCACCTGGACCCTAAACCGTCCCCGTCCCCTAACCCTAACCCTAGCCCGAACCCTAACCCTAACCCTTCCCCGAAGCCTGAATCTCACCCGTCCCCTAATCCTAACCCGTACGCTGACACTAACCCGCGCCCTCACACGTCCGCTCCCCCTAAAGCGTTGTCGTACCCTCACCTGGACCCTAAACCGTCCCCGTTCCCTAACCCTAACCCTAGCCCGAACCCTAACCCTAACCCTTCCCCGAAGCCTGACCCTCACCCGTCCCCTAATCCTAACCCGTACGCTGACACTAACCCGCGCCCTCACACGTCCGCTCCCCCTAAAGCGTTGTCGTACCCTCACCTGGACCCTAAACCGTCCCCGTCCCCTAACCCTAACCCTAGCCCGAACCCTAACCCTAACCCTTCCCCGAAGCCTGAATCTCACCCGTCCCCTAATCCTAACCCGTACGCTGACACTAACCCGCGCCCTCACACGTCCGCTCCCCCTAAAGCGTTGTCGTACCCTCACCTGGACCCTAAACCGTCCCCGTTCCCTAACCCTAACCCTAGCCCGAACCCTAACCCTAACCCTTCCCCGAAGCCTGACCCTCACCCGTCCCCTAATCCTAAGCCGTACGCTGACACTAACCCGCGCCCTCACACCTCCGCTCCCCCTAAAGCGTTGTCGTACACTCAACTGGACCCTAAACCGTCCCCGTCCCCTAACCCTAACCCTAGCCCGAACCCTAACCCTAAACCTTCCCCGAAGCCTGACCCTCACCCGTCCCCTAATCCTAACCCGTACGCTGACACGAACCTGCGCCCTCACACGTCCGCTCCCCCTAAAGCGTTGTCGTACCCTCACCTGGACCCTAAACCGTCCCCGTCCCCTAACCCTAACCCTAGCCCGAACCCTAACCCTAACCCTTCCCCGAAGCCTGACCCTCACCCGTCCCCTAATCCTAACCCGTACGCTGACACTAACCCGCGCCCTCACACGTCCGCTCCCCCTAAAGCGTTGTCGTACCCTCACCTGGACCCTAAACCGTCCCCGTCCCCTAACCCTAACCCTAGCCCGAGCCCCAACCCTAACCCTAACCCTTCCCCGAAGCCTGACCCTCACCCGTCCCCTAATCCTAACCCGTACGCTGACACTAACCCGCGCCCTCACACGTCCGCTCCCCGTAAAGCGTTGTCGTACCCTCACCTGGACCCTAAACCGTCCCCGTCCCCTAACCCTAACCCTAGCCCGAACTCTGACCCTAACCCTTCCCCGAAGCCTGACCCTCACCCGTCCCCTAATCCTAACCCGTACGCTGACACTAACCCGCGCCCTCAGAGGTCCGCTCCCCCTAAAGCGTTGTCGTACCCTCACCTGGACCCTAAACCGTCCCCGTCCCCTAACCCTAACCCTAGCCCGAACCCTAACCCTAACCCTTCCCCGAAGCCTGACCCTCACCCGTCCCCTAATCCTAACCCGTACGCTGACACTAACCCGCGCCCTCACACGTCCGCTCCCCCTAAAGCATTGTCGTACCCTCACCTGGACCCTAAACCGTCCCCGTCCCCTAACCCTAACCCTAGCCCGAACCCTAACCCTAACCCTTCCCCGAAGCCTAACCCTCACCCGTCCCCTAATCCTAACCCGTACGCTGACACTAACCCGCGCCCTCACACGTCCGCTCCCCCTAAAGCGTTGTCGTACCCTCACCTGGACCCTAAACCGTCCCCGTCCCCTAACCCTAACCCTAGCCCGAACCCTAACCCTAACCCTTCCCCGAAGCCTGACCCTCACCCGTCCGCTAATCCTAAGCCGTACCCTGACACTAACCCACGCCCTCACACGTCCGCTCCCCCTAAAGCGTTGTCGTACCCTCACCTGGACCCTAAACCGTCCCCGTCCCCTAACCCTAACCCTAGCCCGAACCCTAACCCTAACCCTTCCCCGAAGCCTGACCCTCACCCGTCCCCTAATCCTAACCCGTACGCTGACACTAACCCGCGCCCTCACACGTCCGCTCCCCCTAAAGCGTTGTCGTACCCTCACCTGGACCCTAAACCGTCCCCGTCCCCTAACCCTAACCGTAGCCCGAACCCTAACCCTAAACCTTCCCTGAAGCCTGACCCTCACCCGTCCCCTAATCCTAAGCCGTACCCTGACACTAACCCGCGCCCTCACACGTCCGCTCCCCCTAAAGCGTTGTCGTACCCTCCCCTGGACCCTAAACCGTCCCCGTCCCCTAACCCTAACCCTAGCCCAAACCCTAACCCTAACCCTTCCCCGAAGCCTGACCCTCACCCGTCCCCTAATCCTAACCCGTACGCTGACACTAACCCGCGCCCTCACACGTCCGCTCCCCCTAAATCGTTGTCGTACCTTCACCTGGACCTTAAACCGTCCCCGTCCCCTAACCCTAACCCTAGCCCGAACCCTAACCCTAACCCTTCCCCGAAGCCTGACCCTCACCCGTCCCCTAATCCTAACCGGGACGCTGACCCTAACCCGCGCCCTCACACGTCTGCACCCCCTAAAGCGTTGTCGTACCCTCCCCTGGACCCTAAACCGTCCCCGTCCCCTAACCCTAACCCTAGCCCGAACCCTAACCCTAACCCTTCCCCGAAGCCTGACCCTCACCCGTCCCCTAATCCTAACCCGTACGCTGACACTAACCCACGCCCTCACACGTCCGCTCCCCCTAAAGCGTTGTCGTACCCTCACCTGGACCCTAAACCGTCCCCGTCCCCTAACCCTAACCCTAGCCCGAACCCTAACCCTAACCCTTCCCCGAAGCCTGACCCTCACCCGTCCCCTAATCCTAAGCCGTACGCTGACACTAACCCGCGCCCTCACACGTGGCTCCCCCTAAAGCGTTGTCGTACCCTCACCTGGACCCTAAACCGTCCCCGTCCCCTAACCCTAACCCTAGCCCGAACCCTAACCCTAACCCTTCCCCGAAGCCTGACCCTCACCCGTCCCCTAATCCTAAGCCGTACGCTGACACTAACCCGCGCCCTCACACGTCCGCTCCCCCTAAAGCGTTGTCGTACCCTCACCTGGACCCTAAACCGTCCCCGTCCCCTAACCCTAACCCTAGCCCGAACCCTAACCCTAACCCTTCCCCGAAGCCTGAATCTCACCCGTCCCCTAATCCTAACCCGTACGCTGACACTAACCCGCGCCCTCACACGTCCGCTCCCCCTAAAGCGTTGTCGTACCCTCACCTGGACCCTAAACCGTCCCCGTTCCCTAACCCTAACCCTAGCCCGAACCCTAACCCTAACCCTTCCCCGAAGCCTGACCCTCACCCGTCCCCTAATCCTAACCCGTACGCTGACACTAACCCGCGCCCTCACACGTCCGCTCCCCCTAAAGCGTTGTCGTACCCTCACCTGGACCCTAAACCGTCCCCGTCCCCTAACCCTAACCCTAGCCCGAACCCTAACCCTAACCCTTCCCCGAAGCCTGAATCTCACCCGTCCCCTAATCCTAACCCGTACGCTGACACTAACCCGCGCCCTCACACGTCCGCTCCCCCTAAAGCGTTGTCGTACCCTCACCTGGACCCTAAACCGTCCCCGTTCCCTAACCCTAACCCTAGCCCGAACCCTAACCCTAACCCTTCCCCGAAGCCTGACCCTCACCCGTCCCCTAATCCTAAGCCGTACGCTGACACTAACCCGCGCCCTCACACCTCCGCTCCCCCTAAAGCGTTGTCGTACACTCAACTGGACCCTAAACCGTCCCCGTCCCCTAACCCTAACCCTAGCCCGAACCCTAACCCTAAACCTTCCCCGAAGCCTGACCCTCACCCGTCCCCTAATCCTAACCCGTACGCTGACACGAACCTGCGCCCTCACACGTCCGCTCCCCCTAAAGCGTTGTCGTACCCTCACCTGGACCCTAAACCGTCCCCGTCCCCTAACCCTAACCCTAGCCCGAACCCTAACCCTAACCCTTCCCCGAAGCCTGACCCTCACCCGTCCCCTAATCCTAACCCGTACGCTGACACTAACCCGCGCCCTCACACGTCCGCTCCCCCTAAAGCGTTGTCGTACCCTCACCTGGACCCTAAACCGTCCCCGTCCCCTAACCCTAACCCTAGCCCGAGCCCCAACCCTAACCCTAACCCTTCCCCGAAGCCTGACCCTCACCCGTCCCCTAATCCTAACCCGTACGCTGACACTAACCCGCGCCCTCACACGTCCGCTCCCCGTAAAGCGTTGTCGTACCCTCACCTGGACCCTAAACAGTCCCCGTCCCCTAACCCTAACCCTAGCCCGAACTCTGACCCTAACCCTTCCCCGAAGCCTGACCCTCACCCGTCCCCTAATCCTAACCCGTACGCTGACACTAACCCGCGCCCTCAGAGGTCCGCTCCCCCTAAAGCGTTGTCGTACCCTCACCTGGACCCTAAACCGTCCCCGTCCCCTAACCCTAACCCTAGCCCGAACCCTAACCCTAACCCTTCCCCGAAGCCTGACCCTCACCCGTCCCCTAATCCTAACCCGTACGCTGACACTAACCCGCGCCCTCACACGTCCGCTCCCCCTAAAGCGTTGTCGTACCCTCACCTGGACCCTAAACCGTCCCCGTCCCCTAACCCTAACCCTAGCCCGAACCCTAACCCTAACCCTTCCCCGAAGCCTGACCCTCACCCGTCCCCTAATCCTAACCCGTTCGCTGACACTAACCCGCGCCCTCACACGTCCGCTCCCCCTAAAGCGTTGTCGTACCCTCACCTGGACCCTAAACCGTCCCCGTCCCCTAACCCTAACCCTAGCCCGAACCCTAACCCTAACCCTTCCCCGAAGCCTGACCCTCACCCGTCCCCTAATCCTAACCCGTACGCTGACACTAACCCGCGCCCTCACACGTCCGCTCCCCCTAAAGCATTGTCGTACCCTCACCTGGACCCTAAACCGTCCCCGTCCCCTAACCCTAACCCTAGCCCGAACCCTAACCCTAACCCTTCCCCGAACCCTGACCCTCACCCGTCCCCTAATCCTAACCCGTACGCTGACACTAACCCGCGCCCTCACACGTCCGCTCCCCCTAAAGCGTTGTCGTACCCTCACCTGGACCCTAAACCGTCCCCGTCCCCTAACCCTAACCCTAGCCCGAACCCTAACCCTAACCCTTCCCCGAAGCCTAACCCTCACCCGTCCCCTAATCCTAACCCGTACGCTGACACTAACCCGCGCCCTCACACGTCCGCTCCCCCTAAAGCGTTGTCGTACCCTCACCTGGACCCTAAACCGTCCCCGTCCCCTAACCCTAACCCTAGCCCGAACCCTAACCCTAACCCTTCCCCGAAGCCTGACCCTCACCCGTCCGCTAATCCTAAGCCGTACCCTGACACTAACCCACGCCCTCACACGTCCGCTCCCCCTAAAGCGTTGTCGTACCCTCACCTGGACCCTAAACCGTCCCCGTCCCCTAACCCTAACCCTAGCCCGAACCCTAACCCTAACCCTTCCCCGAAGCCTGACCCTCACCCGTCCCCTAATCCTAACCCGTACGCTGACACTAACCCGCGCCCTCACACGTCCGCTCCCCCTAAAGCGTTGTCGTACCCTCACCTGGACCCTAAACCGTCCCCGTCCCCTAACCCTAACCGTAGCCCGAACCCTAACCCTAAACCTTCCCTGAAGCCTGACCCTCACCCGTCCCCTAATCCTAAGCCGTACCCTGACACTAACCCGCGCCCTCACACGTCCGCTCCCCCTAAAGCGTTGTCGTACCCTCCCCTGGACCCTAAACCGTCCCCGTCCCCTAACCCTAACCCTAGCCCAAACCCTAACCCTAACCCTTCCCCGAAGCCTGACCCTCACCCGTCCCCTAATCCTAACCCGTACGCTGACACTAACCCGCGCCCTCACACGTCCGCTCCCCCTAAATCGTTGTCGTACCTTCACCTGGACCTTAAACCGTCCCCGTCCCCTAACCCTAACCCTAGCCCGAACCCTAACCCTAACCCTTCCCCGAAGCCTGACCCTCACCCGTCCCCTAATCCTAACCGGGACGCTGACCCTAACCCGCGCCCTCACACGTCTGCACCCCCTAAAGCGTTGTCGTACCCTCCCCTGGACCCTAAACCGTCCCCGTCCCCTAACCCTAACCCTAGCCCGAACCCTAACCCTAACCCTTCCCCGAAGCCTGACCCTCACCCGTCCCCTAATCCTAACCCGTACGCTGACACTAACCCGCGCCCTCACACGTCCGCTCCCCCTAAAGCGTTGTCGTACCCTCACCTGGACCCTAAACCGTCCCCGTCCCCTAACCCTAACCCTAGCCCGAACCCTAACCCTAACCCTTCCCCGAAGCCTGACCCTCACCCGTCCCCTAATCCTAAGCCGTACGCTGACACTAACCCGCGCCCACACACGTGGCTCCCCCTAAAGCGTTGTCGTACCCTCACCTGGACCCTAAACCGTCCCCGTCCCCTAACCCTAACCCTAGCCCGAACCCTAACCCTAACCCTTCCCCGAAGCCTGACCCTCACCCGTCCCCTAATCCTAAGCCGTACGCTGACACTAACCCGCGCCCTCACACGTCCGCTCCCCCTAAAGCGTTGTCGTACCCTCACCTGGACCCTAAACCGTCCCCGTCCCCTAACCCTAACCCTAGCCCGAACCCTAACCCTAACCCTTCCCCGAAGCCTGAATCTCACCCGTCCCCTAATCCTAACCCGTACGCTGACACTAACCCGCGCCCTCACACGTCCGCTCCCCCTAAAGCGTTGTCGTACCCTCACCTGGACCCTAAACCGTCCCCGTTCCCTAACCCTAACCCTAGCCCGAACCCTAACCCTAACCCTTCCCCGAAGCCTGACCCTCACCCGTCCCCTAATCCTAACCCGTACGCTGACACTAACCCGCGCCCTCACACGTCCGCTCCCCCTAAAGCGTTGTCGTACCCTCACCTGGACCCTAAACCGTCCCCGTCCCCTAACCCTAACCCTAGCCCGAACCCTAACCCTAACCCTTCCCCGAAGCCTGAATCTCACCCGTCCCCTAATCCTAACCCGTACGCTGACACTAACCCGCGCCCTCACACGTCCGCTCCCCCTAAAGCGTTGTCGTACCCTCACCTGGACCCTAAACCGTCCCCGTTCCCTAACCCTAACCCTAGCCCGAACCCTAACCCTAACCCTTCCCCGAAGCCTGACCCTCACCCGTCCCCTAATCCTAAGCCGTACGCTGACACTAACCCGCGCCCTCACACCTCCGCTCCCCCTAAAGCGTTGTCGTACACTCAACTGGACCCTAAACCGTCCCCGTCCCCTAACCCTAACCCTAGCCCGAACCCTAACCCTAAACCTTCCCCGAAGCCTGACCCTCACCCGTCCCCTAATCCTAACCCGTACGCTGACACGAACCTGCGCCCTCACACGTCCGCTCCCCCTAAAGCGTTGTCGTACCCTCACCTGGACCCTAAACCGTCCCCGTCCCCTAACCCTAACCCTAGCCCGAACCCTAACCCTAACCCTTCCCCGAAGCCTGACCCTCACCCGTCCCATAATCCTAACCCGTACGCTGACACTAACCCGCGCCCTCACACGTCCGCTCCCCCTAAAGCGTTGTCGTACCCTCACCTGGACCCTAAACCGTCCCCGTCCCCTAACCCTAACCCTAGCCCGAGCCCCAACCCTAACCCTAACCCTTCCCCGAAGCCTGACCCTCACCCGTCCCCTAATCCTAACCCGTACGCTGACACTAACCCGCGCCCTCACACGTCCGCTCCCCGTAAAGCGTTGTCGTACCCTCACCTGGACGCTAAACCGTCCCCGTCCCCTAACCCTAACCCTAGCCCGAACTCTGACCCTAACCCTTCCCCGAAGCCTGACCCTCACCCGTCCCCTAATCCTAACCCATACGCTGACACTAACCCGCGCCCACAGAGGTCCGCTCCCCCTAAAGCGTTGTCGTACCCTCACCTGGACCCTAAACCGTCCCCGTCCCCTAACCCTAACCCTAGCCCGAACCCTAACCCTAACCCTTCCCCGAAGCCTGACCCTCACCCGTCCCCTAATCCTAACCCGTACGCTGACACTAACCCGCGCCCTCACACGTCCGCTCCCCCTAAAGCGTTGTCGTACCCTCACCTGGACCCTAAACCGTCCCCGTCCCCTAACCCTAACCCTAGCCCGAACCCTAACCCTAACCCTTCCCCGAAGCCTGACCCTCACCCGTCCCCTAATCCTAAGCCGTACGCTGACACTAACCCGCGCCCTCACACGTCCGCTCCCCCTAAAGCGTTGTCGTACCCTCACCTGGACCCTAAACCGTCCCCGTCCCCTAACCCTAACCCTAGCCCGAACCCTAACCCTAACCCTTCCCCGAAGCCTGACCCTCACCCGTCCCCTAATCCTAACCCCTACGCTGACACTAACCCGCGCCCTCACACGTCCGCTCCCCCTAAAGCGTTGTCGTACCCTCACCTGGACCCTAAACCGTCCCCGTCCCCTGACCCTAACCCTAGCCCGAACCCTAACCCTAACCCTTCCCCGAAGCCTGACCCTCACCCGTCCCCTAATCCTAACCCCTACGCTGACACTAACCCGCGCCCTCACACGTCCGCTCCCCCTAAAGCGTTGTCGTACCCTCACCTGGACCCTAAACCGTCCCCGTCCCCTAACCCTAACCCTAGCCCGAACCCTAACCCTAACCCTTCCCCGAAGCCTGACCCTCACCCGTCCCCTAATTCTAACCCCTACGCTGACACTAACCCGCGCCCTCACACGTCCGCTCCCCCTAAAGCGTTGTCGTACCCTCACCTGGACCCTAAACCGTCCCCGTCCCCTAACCCTAACCCTAGCCCGAACCCTAACCCTAACCCTTCCCCGAAGCCTGACCCTCACCCGTCCCCTAATCCTAAGCCGTACGCTGACACTAACCCGCGCCCTCACACGTCCGCTCCCCCTAAAGCGTTGTCGTACCCTCACCTGGACCCTAAACCGTCCCCGTCCCCTAACCCTAAACCTAGCCCGAACCCTAACCCTAACCCTTCCCCGAAGCCTGACCCTCACCCGTCCCCTAATCCTAACCCCTACGCTGACACTAACCCGCGCCCTCACACGTCCGCTCCCCCTAAAGCGTTGTCGTACCCTCACCTGGACCCTAAACCGTCCCCGTCCCCTGACCCTAACCCTAGCCCGAACCCTAACCCTAACCCTTCCCTGAAGCCTGACACTCACCCGTCCCCTAATCCTAACCCCTACGCTGACACTAACCCGCGCCCTCACACGTCCGCTCCCCCTAAAGCGTTGTCGTACCCTCACCTGGACCCTAAACCGTCCCCGTCCCCTAACCCTAGCCCTAGCCCGAACCCTAACCCTAACCCTTCCCCGAAGCCTGACCCTCACCCGTTCCCTAATCCTAACCCCTACGCTGACACTAACCCGCGCCCTCACACGTCCGCTCCCCCTAAAGCGTTGTCGTACCCTCACCTGGACCCTAAACCGTCCCCGTCCCCTAACCCTAACCCTAGCCCGAACCCTAAACCTAACCCTTCCCCGAAGCCTGACCCTCACCCGTCCCCTAATCCTAACCCGTACGCTGACACTAACCCGCGCCCTCACACGTCTGCTCCCCCTAAAGCGTTGTCGTACCCTCACCTGGACCCTAAACCGTCCCCGTCCCCTAACCCTAACCCTAGCCCGAACTCTGACCCTAACCCTTCCCCGAAGCCTGACCCTCACCCGTCCCCTAATCCTAACCCGTACGCTGACACTAACCCGCGCCCTCAGAGGTCCGCTCCCCCTAAAGCGTTGTCGTACCCTCACCTGGACCCTAAACCGTCCCCGTCCCCTAACCCTAACCCTAGCCCGAACCCTAACCCTAACCCTTCCCCGAAGCCTGACCCTCACCCGTCCCCTAATCCTAACCCGTACGCTGACACTAACCCGCGCCCTCACACGTCCGCTCCCCCTAAAGCGTTGTCGTACCCTCACCTGGACCCTAAACCGTCCCCGTCCCCTAACCCTAACCCTAGCCCGAACCCTAACCCTAACCCTTCCCCGAAGCCTGACCCTCACCCGTCCCCTAATCCTAAGCCGTACGCTGACACTAACCCGCGCCCTCACACGTCCGCTCCCCCTAAAGCGTTGTCGTACCCTCACCTGGACCCTAAACCGTCCCCGTCCCCTAACCCTAACCCTAGCCCGAACCCTAACCCTAACCCTTCCCCGAAGCCTGACCCTCACCCGTCCCCTAATCCTAACCCCTACGCTGACACTAACCCGCGCCCTCACACGTCCGCTCCCCCTAAAGCGTTGTCGTACCCTCACCTGGACCCTAAACCGTCCCCGTCCCCTGACCCTAACCCTAGCCCGAACCCTAACCCTAACCCTTCCCCGAAGCCTGACCCTCACCCGTCCCCTAATCCTAACCCCTACGCTGACACTAACCCGCGCCCTCACACGTCCGCTCCCCCTAAAGCGTTGTCGTACCCTCACCTGGACCCTAAACCGTCCCCGTCCCCTAACCCTAACCCTAGCCCGAACCCTAACCCTAACCCTTCCCCGAAGCCTGACCCTCACCCGTCCCCTAATCCTAACCCGTACGCTGACACTAACCCGCGCCCTCACACGTCCGCTCCCCCTAAAGCATTGTCGTACCCTCACCTGGACCCTAAACCGTCCCCGTCCCCTAACCCTAACCGTAGCCCGAACCCTAACCCTAAACCTTCCCTGAAGCCTGACCCTCACCCGTCCCCTAATCCTAAGCCGTACCCTGACACTAACCCGCGCCCTCACACGTCCGCTCCCCCTAAAGCGTTGTCGTACCCTCCCCTGGACCCTAAACCGTCCCCGTCCCCTAACCCTAACCCTAGCCCGAACCCTAACCCTAACCCTTTCCCGAAGCCTGACCCTCACCCGTCCCCTAATCCTAACCCGTACGCTGACACTAACCCGCGCCCTCACACGTCCGCTCCCCCTAAAGCGTTGTCGTACCTTCACCTGGACCTTAAACCGTCCCCGTCCCCTAACCCTAACCCTAGCCCGAACCCTAACCCTAACCCTTCCCCGAAGCCTGACCCTCACCCGTCCCCTAATCCTAACCGGTACGCTGACCCTAACCCGCGCCCTCACACGTCTGCTACCCCTAAAGCGTTGTCGTACCCTCCCCTGGACCCTAAACCGTCCCCGTCCCCTAACCCTAGCCCGAACCCTAACCCTAACCCTTCCCCGAAGCCTGACCCTCACCCGTCCCCTAATCCTAACCCGTACGCTGACACTAACCCGCGCCCTCACACGTCCGCTCCCCCTAAAGCGTTGTCGTACCCTCACCTGGACCCTAAACCGTCCCCGTCCCCTAACCCTAACCCTAGCCCGAACCCTAACCCTAACCCTTCCCCGAAGCCTGACCCTCACCCGTCCCCTAATCCTAAGCCGTACGCTGACACTAACCCGCGCCCTCACACGTGGCTCCCCCTAAAGCGTTGTCGTACCCTCACCTGGACCCTAAACCGTCCCCGTCCCCTAACCCTAACCCTAGCCCGAACCCTAACCCTAACCCTTCCCCGAAGCCTGACCCTCACCCGTCCCCTAATCCTAACCCGTACGCTGACACTAACCCGCGCCCTCACACGTCCGCTCCCCCTAAAGCGTTGTCGTACCCTCACCTGGACCCTAAACCGTCCCCGTCCCCTAACCCTAACCCTAGCCCGAACCCTAACCCTAACCCTTCCCCGAAGCCTGACCCTCACCCGTCCCCTAATCCTAACCCGTACGCTGACACTAACCCGCGCCCTCACACGTCCGCTCCCCCTAAAGCGTTGTCGTACCCTCACCTGGACCCTAAACCGTCCCCGTCCCCTAACCCTAACCCTAGCCCGAACCCTAACCCTAACCCTTCCCCGAAGCCTGACCCTCACCCGTCCCCTAATCCTAACCCGTACGCTGACACTAACCCGCGCCCTCACACGTCCGCTCCCCCTAAAGCGTTGTCGTACCCTCACCTGGACCCTAAACCGTCCCCGTCCCCTAACCCTAACCCTAGCCCGAACCCTAACCCTAACCCTTCCCCGAAGCCTGAACCTCACCCGTCCCCTAATCCTAACCCGTACGCTGACACTAACCCGCGCCCTCACACGTCCGCTCCCCCTAAAGCGTTGTCGTACCCTCACCTGGACCCTAAACCGTCCCCGTTCCCTAACCCTAACCCTAGCCCGAACCCTAACCCTAACCCTTCCCCGAAGCCTGACCCTCACCCGTCCCCTAATCCTAAGCCGTACGCTGACACTAACCCGCGCCCTCACACCTCCGCTCCCCCTAAAGCGTTGTCGTACACTCACCTGGACCCTAAACCGTCCCCGTCCCCTAACCCTAACCCTAGCCCGAACCCTAACCCTAACCCTTCCCCGAAGCCTGACCCTCACCCGTCCCCTAATCCTAACCCGTACGCTGACACGAACCCGCGCCCTCACACGTCCGCTCCCCCTAAAGCGTTGTCGTACCCTCACCTGGACCCTAAACCGTCACCGTCCCCTAACCCTAACCCTAGCCCGAACCCTAACCCTAACCCTTTCCCGAAGCCTGACCCTCACCCGTCCCCTAATCCTAACCCGTACGCTGACACTAACCCGCGCCCTCACACGTCCGCTCCCCCTAAAGCGTTGTCGTACCTTCACCTGGACCTTAAACCGTCCCCGTCCCCTAACCCTAACCCTAGCCCGAACCCTAACCCTAACCCTTCCCCGAAGCCTGACCCTCACCCGTCCCCTAATCCTAACCGGTACGCTGACCCTAACCCGCGCCCTCACACGTCTGCTACCCCTAAAGTGTTGTCGTACCCTCCCCTGGACCCTAAACCATCCCCGTCCCCTAACCCTAACCCTAGCCCGAACCCTAACCCTAACCCTTCCCCGAAGCCTGACCCTCACCCGTCCCCTAATCCTAACCCGTACGCTGACACTAACCCGCGCCCTCACACGTCCGCTCCCCCTAAAGCGTTGTCGTACCCTCACCTGGACCCTAAACCGTCCCCGTCCCCTAACCCTAACCCTAGCCCGAACCCTAACCCTAACCCTTCCCCGAAGCCTGACCCTCACCCGTCCCCTAATCCTAACCCGTACGCTGACACTAACCCGCGCCCTCACACGTGGCTCCCCCTAAAGCGTTGTCGTACCCTCACCTGGACCCTAAACCGTCCCCGTCCCCTAACCCTAACCCTAGCCCGAACCCTAACCCTAACCCTTCCCCGAAGCCTGACCCTCACCCGTCCCCTAATCCTAAGCCGTACGCTGACACTAACCCGCGCCCTCACACGTGGCTCCCCCTAAAGCGTTGTCGTACCCTCACCTGGACCCTAAACCGTCCCCGTCCCCTAACCCTAACCCTAGCCCGAACCCTAACCCTAACCCTTCCCCGAAGCCTGACCCTCACCCGTCCCCTAATCCTAACCCGTACGCTGACACTAACCCGCGCCCTCACACGTCCGCTCCCCCTAAAGCGTTGTCGTACCCTCACCTGGACCCTAAACCGTCCCCGTCCCCTAACCCTAACCCTAGCCCGAGCCCCAACCCTAACCCTAACCCTTCCCCGAAGCCTGACCCTCACCCGTCCCCTAATCCTAACCCGTACGCTGACACTAACCCGCGCCCTCACACGTCCGCTCCCCCTAAAGCGTTGTCGTACCCTCACCTGGACCCTAAACCGTCCCCGTCCCCTAACCCTAACCCTAGCCCGAACTCTGACCCTAACCCTTCCCCGAAGCCTGACCCTCACCCGTCCCCTAATCCTAACCCGTACGCTGACACTAACCCGCGCCCTCAGAGGTCCGCTCCCCCTAAAGCGTTGTCGTACCCTCACCTGGACCCTAAACCGTCCCCGTCCCCTAACCCTAACCCTAGCCCGAACCCTAACCCTAAACCTTCCCCGAAGCCTGAACCTCACCCGTCCCCTAATCCTAAGCCGTACGCTGACACTAACCCGCGCCCTCACACGTCCGCTCCCCCTAAAGCGTTGTCGTACCCTCACCTGGACCCTAAACCGTCCCCGTCCCCTAACCCTAACCCTAGCCCGAACCCTAACCCTAACCCTTCCCCGAAGCCTGACCCTCACCCGTCCCCTAATCCTAAGCCGAACGCTGACACTAACCCGCGCCCTCACACGTCCGCTCCCCCTAAAGCGTTGTCGTACCCTCACCTGGACCCTAAACCGTCCCCGTCCCCTAACCCTAACCCTAGCCCGAACCCTAACCCTAACCCTTCCCCGAAGCCTGACCCTCACCCGTCCCCTAATCCTAACCCCTACGCTGACACTAACCCGCGCCCTCACACGTCCGCTCCCCCTAAAGCGTTGTCGTACCCTCAGCTGGACCCTAAACCGTCCCCGTCCCCTGACCCTAACCCTAGCCCGAACCCTAACCCTAACCCTTCCCCGAAGCCTGACACTCACCCGTCCCCTAATCCTAACCCCTACGCTGACACTAACCCGCGCCCTCACACGTCCGCTCCCCCTAAAGCGTTGTCCTACCCTCACCTGGACCCTAAACCGTCCCCGTCCCCTAACCCTAACCCTAGCCCGAACCCTAACCCTAACCCTTCCCCGAAGCCTGACCCTCACCCGTCCCCTAATCCTAACCCGTACGCTGACACTAACCCGCGCCCTCACACGTCCGCTCCCCCTAAAGCGTTGTCGTACCCTCACCTGGACCCTAAACCGTCCCCGTCCCCTAACCCTAACCCTAGCCCGAACCCTAACCCTAACCCTTCCCCGAAGCCTGACCCTCACCCGTCCCCTAATCCTAACCCGTACGCTGACACTAACCCGCGCCCTCACACGTCCGCTCCCCCTAAAGCGTTGTCGTACCCTCACCTGGACCCTAAACCGTCCCCGTCCCCTAACCCTAACCCTAGCCCGAACCCTAACCCTAAACCTTCCCCGAAGCCTGAACCTCACCCGTCCCCTAATCCTAACCCGTACGCTGACACTAACCCGCGCCCTCACACGTCCGCTCCCCCTAAAGCGTTGTCGTACCCTCACCTGGACCCTAAACCGTCCCCGTTCCCTAACCCTAACCCTAGCCCGAACCCTAACCCTAACCCTTCCCCGAAGCCTGACCCTCACCCGTCCCCTAATCCTAAGCCGTACGCTGACACTAACCCGTGCCCTCACACCTCCGCTCCCCCTAAAGCGTTGTCGTACACTCACCTGGACCCTAAACCGTCCCCGTCCCCTAACCCTAACCCTAGCCCGAACCCTAAACCTAAACCTTCCCCGAAGCCTGACCCTCACCCGTCCCCTAATCCTAACCCGTACGCTGACACGAACCCGCGCCCTCACACGTCCGCTCCCCCTAAAGCGTTGTCGTACCCTCACCTGGACCCTAAACCGTCCCCGTCCCCTAACCCTAACCCTAGCCCGAACCCTAACCCTAACCCTTTCCCGAAGCCTGACCCTCACCCGTCCCCTAATCCTAACCCGTACGCTGACACTAACCCACGCCCTCACACGTCCGCTCCCCCTAAAGCGTTGTCGTACCTTCACCTGGACCTTAAACCGTCCCCGTCCCCTAACCCTAACCCTAGCCCGAACCCTAACCCTAACCCTTCCCCGAAGCCTGACCCTCACCCGTCCCCTAATCCTAACCGGTACGCTGACCCTAACCCGCGCCCTCACACGTCTGCTACCCCTAAAGCGTTGTCGTACCCTCCCCTGGACCCTAAACCATCCCCGTCCCCTAACCCTAACCCTAGCCCGAACCCTAACCCTAACCCTTCCCCGAAGCCTGACCCTCACCCGTCCCCTAATCCTAACCCGTACGCTGACACTAACCCGCGCCCTCACACGTCCGCTCCCCCTAAAGCGTTGTCGTACCCTCACCTGGACCCTAAACCGTCCCCATCCCCTAACCCTAACCCTAGCCCGAACCCTAACCCTAACCCTTCCCTGAAGCCTGACCCTCACCCGTCCCCTAATCCTAAGCCGTACGCTGACACTAACCCGCGCCCTCACACGTGGCTCCCCCTAAAGCGTTGTCGTACCCTCACCTGGACCCTAAACCGTCCCCGTCCCCTAACCCTAACCCTAGCCCGAACCCTAACCCTAACCCTTCCCCGAAGCCTGACCCTCACCCGTCCCCTAATCCTAACCCGTACGCTGACACTAACCCGCGCCCTCACACGTCCGCTCCCCCTAAAGCGTTGTCGTACCCTCACCTGGACCCTAAACCGTCCCCGTCCCCTAACCCTAACCCTAGCCCGAACCCTAACCCTAACCCTTCCCCGAAGCCTGACCCTCACCCGTCCCCTAATCCTAACCCGTACGCTGACACTAACCCGCGCCCTCACACGTCCGCTCCCCCTAAAGCGTTGTCGTACCCTCACCTGGACCCTAAACCGTCCCCGTCCCCTAACCCTAACCCTAGCCCGAACCCTAACCCTAACCCTTCCCCGAAGCCTGACCCTCACCCGTCCCCTAATCCTAACCCGTACGCTGACACTAACCCGCGCCCTCACACGTCCGCTCCCCCTAAAGCGTTGTCGTACCCTCACCTGGACCCTAAACCGTCCCCGTCCCCTAACCCTAACCCTAGCCCGAACCCTAACCCTAACCCTTCCCCGAAGCCTGAACCTCACCCGTCCCCTAATCCTAACCCGTACGCTGACACTAACCCGCGCCCTCACACGTCCGCTCCCCCTAAAGCGTTGTCGTACCCTCACCTGGACCCTAAACCGTCCCCGTTCCCTAACCCTAACCCTAGCCCGAACCCTAACCCTAACCCTTCCCCGAAGCCTGACCCTCACCCGTCCCCTAATCCTAAGCCGTACGCTGACACTAACCCGCGCCCTCACACCTCCGCTCCCCCTAAAGCGTTGTCGTACCCTCACCTGGACCCTAAACCGTCCCCGTCCCCTAACCCTAACCCTAGCCCGAACCCTAACCCTAAACCTTCCCCGAAGCCTGACCCTCACCCGTCCCCTAATCCTAACCCGTACGCTGACACGAACCCGCGCCCTCACACGTCCGCTCCCCCTAAAGCGTTGTCGTACCCTCACCTGGACCCTAAACCGTCCCCGTCCCCTAACCCTAACCCTAGCCCGAACCCTAACCCTAACCCTTCCCCGAAGCCTGACCCTCACCCGTCCCCTAATCCTAACCCGTACGCTGACACTAACCCGCGCCCTCACACGTCCGCTCCCCCTAAAGCGTTGTCGTACCCTCACCTGGACCCTAAACCGTCCCCGTCCCCTAACCCTAACCCTAGCCCGAGCCCCAACCCTAACCCTAACCCTTCCCCGAAGCCTGACCCTCACCCGTCCCCTAATCCTAACCCGTACGCTGACACTAACCCGCGCCCTCACACGTCCGCTCCCCCTAAAGCGTTGTCGTACCCTCACCTGGACCCTAAACCGTCCCCGTCCCCTAACCCTAACCCTAGCCCGAACTCTGACCCTAACCCTTCCCCGAAGCCTGACCCTCACCCGTCCCCTAATCCTAACCCGTACGCTGACACTAACCCGCGCCCTCAGAGGTCCGCTCCCCCTAAAGCGTTGTCGTACCCTCACCTGGACCCTAAACCGTCCCCGTCCCCTAACCCTAACCCTAGCCCGAACCCTAACCCTAACCCTTCCCCGAAGCCTGAACCTCACCCGTCCCCTAATCCTAAGCCGTACGCTGACACTAACCCGCGCCCTCACACGTCCGCTCCCCCTAAAGCGTTGTCGTACCCTCACCTGGACCCTAAACCGTCCCCGTCCCCTAACCCTAACCCTAGCCCGAACCCTAACCCTAACCCTTCCCCGAAGCCTGACCCTCACCCGTCCCCTAATCCTAAGCCGAACGCTGACACTAACCCGCGCCCTCACACGTCCGCTCCCCCTAAAGCGTTGTCGTACCCTCACCTGGACCCTAAACCGTCCCCGTCCCCTAACCCTAACCCTAGCCCGAACCCTAACCCTAACCCTTCCCCGAAGCCTGACCCTCACCCGTCCCCTAATCCTAACCCCTACGCTGACACTAACCCGCGCCCTCACACGTCCGCTCCCCCTAAAGCGTTGTCGTACCCTCAGCTGGACCCTAAACCGTCCCCGTCCCCTGACCCTAACCCTAGCCCGAACCCTAACCCTAACCCTTCCCCGAAGCCTGACACTCACCCGTCCCCTAATCCTAACCCCTACGCTGACACTAACCCGCGCCCTCACACGTCCGCTCCCCCTAAAGCGTTGTCCTACCCTCACCTGGACCCTAAACCGTCCCCGTCCCCTAACCCTAACCCTAGCCCGAACCCTAACCCTAACCCTTCCCCGAAGCCTGACCCTCACCCGTCCCCTAATCCTAACCCGTACGCTGACACTAACCCGCGCCCTCACACGTCCGCTCCCCCTAAAGCGTTGTCGTACCCTCACCTGGACCCTAAACCGTCCCCGTCCCCTAACCCTAACCCTAGCCCGAACCCTAACCGTAACCCTTCCCCGAAGCCTGACCCTCACCCGTCCCCTAATCCTAACCCGTACGCTGACACTAACCCGCGCCCTCACACGTCCGCTCCCCCTAAAGCGTTGTCGTACCCTCACCTGGACCCTAAACCGTCCCCGTCCCCTAACCCTAACCCTAGCCCGAACCCTAACCCTAAACCTTCCCCGAAGCCTGAACCTCACCCGTCCCCTAATCCTAACCCGTACGCTGACACTAACCCGCGCCCTCACACGTCCGCTCCCCCTAAAGCGTTGTCGTACCCTCACCTGGACCCTAAACCGTCCCCGTTCCCTAACCCTAACCCTAGCCCGAACCCTAACCCTAACCCTTCCCCGAAGCCTGACCCTCACCCGTCCCCTAATCCTAACCCGTACGCTGACACTAACCCGCGCCCTCACACGTCCGCTCCCCCTAAAGCGTTGTCGTACCCTCACCTGGACCCTAAACCGTCCCCGTCCCCTAACCCTAACCCTAGCCCGAGCCCCAACCCTAACCCTAACCCTTCCCCGAAGCCTGACCCTCACCCGTCCCCTAATCCTAACCCGTACGCTGACACTAACCCGCGCCCTCACACGTCCGCTCCCCCTAAAGCGTTGTCGTACCCTCACCTGGACCCTAAACCGTCCCCGTCCCCTAACCCTAACCCTAGCCCGAACTCTGACCCTAACCCTTCCCCGAAGCCTGACCCTCACCCGTCCCCTAATCCTAACCCGTACGCTGACACTAACCCGCGCCCTCAGAGGTCCGCTCCCCCTAAAGCGTTGTCGTACCCTCACCTGGACCCTAAACCGTCCCCGTCCCCTAACCCTAACCCTAGCCCGAACCCTAACCCTAACCCTTCCCCGAAGCCTGAACCTCACCCGTCCCCTAATCCTAAGCCGTACGCTGACACTAACCCGCGCCCTCACACGTCCGCTCCCCCTAAAGCGTTGTCGTACCCTCACCTGGACCCTAAACCGTCCCCGTCCCCTAACCCTAACCCTAGCCCGAACCCTAACCCTAACCCTTCCCCGAAGCCTGACCCTCACCCGTCCCCTAATCCTAAGCCGAACGCTGACACTAACCCGCGCCCTCACACGTCCGCTCCCCCTAAAGCGTTGTCGTACCCTCACCTGGACCCTAAACCGTCCCCGTCCCCTAACCCTAACCCTAGCCCGAACCCTAACCCTAACCCTTCCCCGAAGCCTGACCCTCACCCGTCCCCTAATCCTAACCCCTACGCTGACACTAACCCGCGCCCTCACACGTCCGCTCCCCCTAAAGCGTTGTCGTACCCTCAGCTGGACCCTAAACCGTCCCCGTCCCCTGACCCTAACCCTAGCCCGAACCCTAACCCTAACCCTTCCCCGAAGCCTGACACTCACCCGTCCCCTAATCCTAACCCCTACGCTGACACTAACCCGCGCCCTCACACGTCCGCTCCCCCTAAAGCGTTGTCCTACCCTCACCTGGACCCTAAACCGTCCCCGTCCCCTAACCCTAACCCTAGCCCGAACCCTAACCCTAACCCTTCCCCGAAGCCTGACCCTCACCCGTCCCCTAATCCTAACCCGTACGCTGACACTAACCCGCGCCCTCACACGTCCGCTCCCCCTAAAGCGTTGTCGTACCCTCACCTGGACCCTAAACCGTCCCCGTCCCCTAACCCTAACCCTAGCCCGAACCCTAACCCTAACCCTTCCCCGAAGCCTGACCCTCACCCGTCCCCTAATCCTAACCCGTACGCTGACACTAACCCGCGCCCTCACACGTCCGCTCCCCCTAAAGCGTTGTCGTACCCTCACCTGGACCCTAAACCGTCCCCGTCCCCTAACCCTAACCCTAGCCCGAACCCTAACCCTAAACCTTCCCCGAAGCCTGAACCTCACCCGTCCCCTAATCCTAACCCGTACGCTGACACTAACCCGCGCCCTCACACGTCCGCTCCCCCTAAAGCGTTGTCGTACCCTCACCTGGACCCTAAACCGTCCCCGTTCCCTAACCCTAACCCTAGCCCGAACCCTAACCCTAACCCTTCCCCGAAGCCTGACCCTCACCCGTCCCCTAATCCTAAGCCGTACGCTGACACTAACCCGTGCCCTCACACCTCCGCTCCCCCTAAAGCGTTGTCGTACACTCACCTGGACCCTAAACCGTCCCCGTCCCCTAACCCTAACCCTAGCCCGAACCCTAACCCTAAACCTTCCCCGAAGCCTGACCCTCACCCGTCCCCTAATCCTAACCCGTACGCTGACACGAACCCGCGCCCTCACACGTCCGCTCCCCCTAAAGCGTTGTCGTACCCTCACCTGGACCCTAAACCGTCCCCGTCCCCTAACCCTAACCCTAGCCCGAACCCTAACCCTAACCCTTTCCCGAAGCCTGACCCTCACCCGTCCCCTAATCCTAACCCGTACGCTGACACTAACCCACGCCCTCACACGTCCGCTCCCCCTAAAGCGTTGTCGTACCTTCACCTGGACCTTAAACCGTCCCCGTCCCCTAACCCTAACCCTAGCCCGAACCCTAACCCTAACCCTTCCCCGAAGCCTGACCCTCACCCGTCCCCTAATCCTAACCGGTACGCTGACCCTAACCCGCGCCCTCACACGTCTGCTACCCCTAAAGCGTTGTCGTACCCTCCCCTGGACCCTAAACCATCCCCGTCCCCTAACCCTAACCCTAGCCCGAACCCTAACCCTAACCCTTCCCCGAAGCCTGACCCTCACCCGTCCCCTAATCCTAACCCGTACGCTGACACTAACCCGCGCCCTCACACGTCCGCTCCCCCTAAAGCGTTGTCGTACCCTCACCTGGACCCTAAACCGTCCCCGTCCCCTAACCCTAACCCTAGCCCGAACCCTAACCCTAACCCTTCCCTGAAGCCTGACCCTCACCCGTCCCCTAATCCTAAGCCGTACGCTGACACTAACCCGCGCCCTCACACGTGGCTCCCCCTAAAGCGTTGTCGTACCCTCACCTGGACCCTAAACCGTCCCCGTCCCCTAACCCTAACCCTAGCCCGAACCCTAACCCTAACCCTTCCCCGAAGCCTGACCCTCACCCGTCCCCTAATCCTAACCCGTACGCTGACACTAACCCGCGCCCTCACACGTCCGCTCCCCCTAAAGCGTTGTCGTACCCTCACCTGGACCCTAAACCGTCCCCGTCCCCTAACCCTAACCCTAGCCCGAACCCTAACCCTAACCCTTCCCCGAAGCCTGACCCTCACCCGTCCCCTAATCCTAACCCGTACGCTGACACTAACCCGCGCCCTCACACGTCCGCTCCCCCTAAAGCGTTGTCGTACCCTCACCTGGACCCTAAACCGTCCCCGTCCCCTAACCCTAACCCTAGCCCGAACCCTAACCCTAACCCTTCCCCGAAGCCTGACCCTCACCCGTCCCCTAATCCTAACCCGTACGCTGACACTAACCCGCGCCCTCACACGTCCGCTCCCCCTAAAGCGTTGTCGTACCCTCACCTGGACCCTAAACCGTCCCCGTCCCCTAACCCTAACCCTAGCCCGAACCCTAACCCTAACCCTTCCCCGAAGCCTGAACCTCACCCGTCCCCTAATCCTAACCCGTACGCTGACACTAACCCGCGCCCTCACACGTCCGCTCCCCCTAAAGCGTTGTCGTACCCTCACCTGGACCCTAAACCGTCCCCGTTCCCTAACCCTAACCCTAGCCCGAACCCTAACCCTAACCCTTCCCCGAAGCCTGACCCTCACCCGTCCCCTAATCCTAAGCCGTACGCTGACACTAACCCGCGCCCTCACACCTCCGCTCCCCCTAAAGCGTTGTCGTACCCTCACCTGGACCCTAAACCGTCCCCGTCCCCTAACCCTAACCCTAGCCCGAACCCTAACCCTAAACCTTCCCCGAAGCCTGACCCTCACCCGTCCCCTAATCCTAACCCGTACGCTGACACGAACCCGCGCCCTCACACGTCCGCTCCCCCTAAAGCGTTGTCGTACCCTCACCTGGACCCTAAACCGTCCCCGTCCCCTAACCCTAACCCTAGCCCGAACCCTAACCCTAACCCTTCCCCGAAGCCTGACCCTCACCCGTCCCCTAATCCTAACCCGTACGCTGACACTAACCCGCGCCCTCACACGTCCGCTCCCCCTAAAGCGTTGTCGTACCCTCACCTGGACCCTAAACCGTCCCCGTCCCCTAACCCTAACCCTAGCCCGAGCCCCAACCCTAACCCTAACCCTTCCCCGAAGCCTGACCCTCACCCGTCCCCTAATCCTAACCCGTACGCTGACACTAACCCGCGCCCTCACACGTCCGCTCCCCCTAAAGCGTTGTCGTACCCTCACCTGGACCCTAAACCGTCCCCGTCCCCTAACCCTAACCCTAGCCCGAACTCTGACCCTAACCCTTCCCCGAAGCCTGACCCTCACCCGTCCCCTAATCCTAACCCGTACGCTGACACTAACCCGCGCCCTCAGAGGTCCGCTCCCCCTAAAGCGTTGTCGTACCCTCACCTGGACCCTAAACCGTCCCCGTCCCCTAACCCTAACCCTAGCCCGAACCCTAACCCTAACCCTTCCCCGAAGCCTGAACCTCACCCGTCCCCTAATCCTAAGCCGTACGCTGACACTAACCCGCGCCCTCACACGTCCGCTCCCCCTAAAGCGTTGTCGTACCCTCACCTGGACCCTAAACCGTCCCCGTCCCCTAACCCTAACCCTAGCCCGAACCCTAACCCTAACCCTTCCCCGAAGCCTGACCCTCACCCGTCCCCTAATCCTAAGCCGAACGCTGACACTAACCCGCGCCCTCACACGTCCGCTCCCCCTAAAGCGTTGTCGTACCCTCACCTGGACCCTAAACCGTCCCCGTCCCCTAACCCTAACCCTAGCCCGAACCCTAACCCTAACCCTTTCCCGAAGCCTGACCCTCACCCGTCCCCTAATCCTAACCCCTACGCTGACACTAACCCGCGCCCTCACACGTCCGCTCCCCCTAAAGCGTTGTCGTACCCTCAGCTGGACCCTAAACCGTCCCCGTCCCCTGACCCTAACCCTAGCCCGAACCCTAACCCTAACCCTTCCCCGAAGCCTGACACTCACCCGTCCCCTAATCCTAACCCCTACGCTGACACTAACCCGCGCCCTCACACGTCCGCTCCCCCTAAAGCGTTGTCCTACCCTCACCTGGACCCTAAACCGTCCCCGTCCCCTAACCCTAACCCTAGCCCGAACCCTAACCCTAACCCTTCCCCGAAGCCTGACCCTCACCCGTCCCCTAATCCTAACCCGTACGCTGACACTAACCCGCGCCCTCACACGTCCGCTCCCCCTAAAGCGTTGTCGTACCCTCACCTGGACCCTAAACCGTCCCCGTCCCCTAACCCTAACCCTAGCCCGAACCCTAACCGTAACCCTTCCCCGAAGCCTGACCCTCACCCGTCCCCTAATCCTAACCCGTACGCTGACACTAACCCGCGCCCTCACACGTCCGCTCCCCCTAAAGCGTTGTCGTACCCTCACCTGGACCCTAAACCGTCCCCGTCCCCTAACCCTAACCCTAGCCCGAACCCTAACCCTAAACCTTCCCCGAAGCCTGAACCTCACCCGTCCCCTAATCCTAACCCGTACGCTGACACTAACCCGCGCCCTCACACGTCCGCTCCCCCTAAAGCGTTGTCGTACCCTCACCTGGACCCTAAACCGTCCCCGTTCCCTAACTCTAACCCTAGCCCGAACCCTAACCCTAACCCTTCCCCGAAGCCTGACCCTCACCCGTCCCCTAATCCTAAGCCGTACGCTGACACTAACCCGCGCCCTCACACCTCCGCTCCCCCTAAAGCGTTGTCGTACACTCACCTGGACCCTAAACCGTCCCCGTCCCCTAACCCTTACCCTAGCCCGAACCCTAACCCTAAACCTTCCCCGAAGCCTGACCCTCACCCGTCCCCTAATCCTAACCCGTACGCTGACACGAACCCGCGCCCTCACACGTCCGCTCCCCCTAAAGCGTTGTCGTACCCTCACCTGGACCCTAAACCGTCCCCGTCCCCTAACCCTAACCCTAGCCCGAACCCTAACCCTAACCCTTTCCCGAAGCCTGACCCTCACCCGTCCCCTAATCCTAACCCGTACGCTGACACTAACCCGCGCCCTCACACGTCCGCTCCCCCTAAAGCGTTGTCGTACCTTCACCTGGACCTTAAACCGTCCCCGTCCCCTAACCCTAACCCTAGCCCGAACCCTAACCCTAACCCTTCCCCGAAGCCTGACCCTCACCCGTCCCCTAATCCTAACCGGTACGCTGACCCTAACCCGCGCCCTCACACGTCTGCTACCCCTAAAGCGTTGTCGTACCCTCCCCTGGACCCTAAACCATCCCCGTCCCCTAACCCTAACCCTAGCCCGAACCCTAACCCTAACCCTTCCCCGAAGCCTGACCCTCACCCGTCCCCTAATCCTAACCCGTACGCTGACACTAACCCGCGCCCTCACACGTCCGCTCCCCCTAAAGCGTTGTCGTACCCTCACCTGGACCCTAAACCGTCCCCGTCCCCTAACCCTAACCCTAGCCCGAACCCTAACCCTAACCCTTCCCTGAAGCCTGACCCTCACCCGTCCCCTAATCCTAAGCCGTACGCTGACACTAACCCGCGCCCTCACACGTGGCTCCCCCTAAAGCGTTGTCGTACCCTCACCTGGACCCTAAACCGTCCCCGTCCCCTAACCCTAACCCTAGCCCGAACCCTAACCCTAACCCTTCCCCGAAGCCTGACCCTCACCCGTCCCCTAATCCTAACCCGTACGCTGACACTAACCCGCGCCCTCACACGTCCGCTCCCCCTAAAGCGTTGTCGTACCCTCACCTGGACCCTAAACCGTCCCCGTCCCGTAACCCTAACCCTAGCCCGAACCCTAACCCTAACCCTTCCCCGAAGCCTGACCCTCACCCGTCCCCTAATCCTAACCCGTACGCTGACACTAACCCGCGCCCTCACACGTCCGCTCCCCCTAAAGCGTTGTCGTACCCTCACCTGGACCCTAAACCGTCCCCGTCCCCTAACCCTAACCCTAGCCCGAACCCTAACCCTAACCCTTCCCCGAAGCCTGACCCTCACCCGTCCCCTAATCCTAACCCGTACGCTGACACTAACCCGCGCCCTCACACGTCCGCTCCCCCTAAAGCGTTGTCGTACCCTCACCTGGACCCTAAACCGTCCCCGTTCCCTAACCCTAACCCTAGCCCGAACCCTAACCCTAACCCTTCCCCGAAGCCTGACCCTCACCCGTCCCCTAATCCTAAGCCGTACGCTGACACTAACCCGCGCCCTCACACCTCCGCTCCCCCTAAAGCGTTGTCGTACACTCACCTGGACCCTAAACCGTCCCCGTCCCCTAACCCTAACCCTAGCCCGAACCCTAACCCTAAACCTTCCCCGAAGCCTGACCCTCACCCGTCCCCTAATCCTAACCCGTACGCTGACACGAACCCGCGCCCTCACACGTCCGCTCCCCCTAAAGCGTTGTCGTACCCTCACCTGGACCCTAAACCGTCCCCGTCCCCTAACCCTAACCCTAGCCCGAACCCTAACCCTTCCCCGAAGCCTGACCCTCACCCGTCCCCTAATCCTAACCCGTACGCTGACACTAACCCGCGCCCTCACACGTCCGCTCCCCCTAAAGCGTTGTCGTACCCTCACCTGGACCCTAAACCGTCCCCGTCCCCTAACCCTAACCCTAGCCCGAGCCCCAACCCTAACCCTAACCCTTCCCCGAAGCCTGACCTTCACCCGTCCCCTAATCCTAACCCGTACGCTGACACTAACCCGCGCCCTCACACGTCCGCTCCCCCTAAAGCGTTGTCGTACCCTCACCTGGACCCTAAACCGTCCCCGTCCCCTAACCCTAACCCTAGCCCGAACTCTGACCCTAACCCTTCCCCGAAGCCTGACCCTCACCCGTCCCCTAATCCTAACCCGTACGCTGACACTAACCCGCGCCCTCAGAGGTCCGCTCCCCCTAAAGCGTTGTCGTACCCTCACCTGGACCCTAAACCGTCCCCGTCCCCTAACCCTAACCCTAGCCCGAACCCTAACCCTAACCCTTCCCCGAAGCCTGAACCTCACCCGTCCCCTAATCCTAAGCCGTACGCTGACACTAACCCGCGCCCTCACACGTCCGCTCCCCCTAAAGCGTTGTCGTACCCTCACCTGGACCCTAAACCGTCCCCGTCCCCTAACCCTAACCCTAGCCCGAACCCTAACCCTAACCCTTCCCCGAAGCCTGACCCTCACCCGTCCCCTAATCCTAAGCCGAACGCTGACACTAACCCGCGCCCTCACACGTCCGCTCCCCCTAAAGCGTTGTCGTACCCTCATCTGGACCCTAAACCGTCCCCGTCCCCTAACCCTAACCCTAGCCCGAACCCTAACCCTAACCCTTCCCCGAAGCCTGACCCTCACCCGTCCCCTAATCCTAACCCCTACGCTGACACTAACCCGCGCCCTCACACGTCCGCTCCCCCTAAAGCGTTGTCGTACCCTCAGCTGGACCCTAAACCGTCCCCGTCCCCTGACCCTAACCCTAGCCCGAACCCTAACCCTAACCCTTCCCCGAAGCCTGACACTCACCCGTCCCCTAATCCTAACCCCTACGCTGACACTAACCCGCGCCCTCACACGTCCGCTCCCCCTAAAGCGTTGTCCTACCCTCACCTGGACCCTAAACCGTCCCCGTCCCCTAACCCTAACCCTAGCCCGAACCCTAACCCTAACCCTTCCCCGAAGCCTGACCCTCACCCGTCCCCTAATCCTAACCCCTACGCTGACACTAACCCGCGCCCTCACACGTCCGCTCCCCCTAAAGCGTTCTCGTACCCTCACCCGTCCCCTAATCCTAAGCCGCACGCTGACACTAACCCGCGCCCTCACACGTCCGCTCCCCCTAAAGCGTTCTCGTACCCTCACCTGGACCCTAAACCTTCCCCGTCGCCTAACCCTAACCCTAGCCCGAACCCTAACCCTAACCCTTCCCCGAAGCCTGACCCTCTCCCGTCCCCTAATCCTAAGCCGCACGCTGACACTAACCCGCGCCCTCAAACGTCCGCTGCCCCTAAAGCGTTGTCGTACCCTCACCTGGACCCTAAACCGTCCCCGTCCCCTAACCCTAACACTAGCCCGAACCCTAACCCTAACCCTTCCCCGAAGCCTGACCCTCACCCGTCCCCTAATCCTAACCCGTACGCTGACACTAACCCGCGCCCTCACACGTCCGCTCCCCCTAAAGCGTTGTCGTACCCTCACCTGGACCCTAAACCGTCCCCGTCCCCTAACCCTAACACTAGCCCGAACCCTAACCCTAACCCTTCCCCGAAGCCTGACCCTCACCCGTCCCCTAATCCTAACCCGTACGCTGACACTAACCCGCGCCCTCACACGTCCGCTCCCCCTAAAGCGTTGTCGTACCCTCACCTGGACCCTAAACCGTCCCCGTCCCCTAACCCTAACCCTAGCCCGAGCCCCAACCCTAACCCTAACCCTTCCCCGAAGCCTGACCCTCACCCGTCCCCTAATCCTAACCCGTACGCTGACACTAACCCGCGCCCTCACACGTCCGCTCCCCCTAAAGCGTTGTCGTACCCTCACCTGGACCCTAAACCGTCCCCGTCCCCTAACCCTAACCCTAGCCCGAACTCTGACCCTAACCCTTCCCCGAAGCCTGACCCTCACCCGTCCCCTAATCCTAAGCCGTACGCTGACACTAACCCACGCCCTCACACGTCCGCTCCCCCTAAAGCGTTGTCGTACCCTCACCTGGACCCTAAACCGTCCCCGTCCCCTAACCCTAACCCTAGCCCGAACCCTAAACCTAACCCTTCCCCGAAGCCTGACCCTCACCCGTCCCCTAATCCTAACCCGTACGCTGACACTAACCCGCGCCCTCACACGTCTGCTCCCCCTAAAGCGTTGTCGTACCCTCACCTGGACCCTAAACCGTCCCCGTCCCCTAACCCTAACCCTAGCCCGAACCCTAACCCTAACCCTTCCCCGAAGCCTGACCCTCACCCGTCCCCTAATCCTAACCCGTACGCTGACACTAACCCGCGCCCTCACACGTCCGCTCCCCCTAAAGCATTGTCGTACCCTCACCTGGACCCTAAACCGTCCCCGTCCCCTAACCCTAACCCTAGCCCGAACCCTAACCCTAACCCGTCCCCGAAGCCTGACCCTCACCCGTCCCCTAATCCTAAACCGTTCGCTGACACTAACCCGCGCCCTCACACGTCCGCTCCCCCTAAAGCGTTGTCGTACCCTCACCTGGACCCTAAACCGTCCCCGTCCCCTAACCCTAACCCTAGCCCGAACCCTAACCCTAACCCTTCCCCGAAGCCTGACCCTCACCCGTCCCCTAATCCTAACCCGTACGCTGACACTAACCCGCGCCCTCACACGTCCGCTCCCCCTAAAGCATTGTCGTACCCTCACCTGGACCGTAAACCGTCCCCGTCCCCTAACCCTAACCCTAGCCCGAACCCTAACCCTAACCCTTCCCCGAACCCTGACCCTCACCCGTCCCCTAATCCTAACCCGTACGCTGACACTAACCCGCGCCCTCACACGTCCGCTACCCCTAAAGCGTTGTCGTACCCTCACCTGGACCCTAAACCGTCCCCGTCCCCTAACCCTAACCCTAGCCCGAACCCTAACCCTAACCCTTCCCCGAAGCCTGACCCTCACCCGTCCCCTAATCCTAACCCGTACGCTGACACTAACCCGCGCCCTCACACGTCCGCTCCCCCTAAAGCGTTGTCGTACCCTCACCTGGACCCTAAACCGTCCCCGTCCCCTAACCCTAACCCTAGCCCGAACCCTAACCCTAACCCTTCCCCGAAGCCTGACCCTCACCCGTCCCCTAATCCTAAGCCGTACGCTGACACTAACCCGCGCCCTCACACGTCCGCTCCCCCTAAAGCGTTGTCGTACCCTCACCTGGACCCTAAACCGTCCCCGTCCCCTAACCCTAACCCTAGCCCGAACCCTAACCCTAACCCTTCCCCGAAGCTTGACCCTCACCCGTCCCCTAATCCTAACCCCTACGCTGACACTAACCCGCGCCCTCACACGTCCGCTCCCCCTAAAGCGTTTTCGTACCCTCACCTGGACCCTAACCCGTCCCCGTCCCCTGACCCTAACCCTAGCCCGAACCCTAACCCTAACCCTTCCCTGAAGCCTGACACTCACCCGTCCCCTAATCCTAACCCCTACGCTGACACTAACCCGCGCCCTCACACGTCCGCTCCCCCTAAAGCGTTGTCGTACCCTCACCTGGACCCTAAACCGTCCCCGTCCCCTAACCCTAACCCTAGCCCGAACCCTAACCCTAACCCTTCCCCGAAGCCTGACCCTCACCCGTTCCCTAATCCTAACCCCTACGCTGACACTAACCCGCGCCCTCACACGTCCGCTCGCCTAAAGCGTTGTCGTACCCTCACCTGGACCCTAAACCGTCCCCGTCCCCTAACCCTAACCCTAGCCCGAACCCTAAACCTAACCCTTCCCCGAAGCCTGACCCTCACCCGTCCCCTAATCCTAACCCGTACGCTGACACTAACCCGCGCCCTCACACGTCTGCTCCCCCTAAAGCGTTGTCGTACCCTCACCTGGACCCTAAACCGTCCCCGTCCCCTAACCCTAACCCTAGCCCGAACCCTAACCCTAACCCTTCCCCGAAGCCTGACCCTCACCCGTCCCCTAATCCTAACCCGTACGCTGACACTAACCCGCGCCCTCACACGTCCGCTCCCCCTAAAGCATTGTCGTACCCTCACCTGGACCCTAAACCGTCCCCGTCCCCTAACCCTAACCCTAGCACGAACCCTAACCCTAACCCTTCCCCGAAGCCTGACCCTCACCCGTCCCCTAATCCTAACCCGTTCGCTGACACTAACCCGCGCCCTCACACGTCCGCTCCCCCTAAAGCGTTGTCGTACCCTCACCTGGACCCTAAACCGTCCCCGTCCCCTAACCCTAACCCTAGCCCGAACCCTAACCCTAACCCTTCCCCGAAGCCTGACCCTCACCCGTCCCCTAATCCTAACCCGTACGCTGACACTAACCCGCGCCCTCACACGTCCGCTCCCCCTAAAGCATTGTCGTACCCTCACCTGGACCCTAAACCGTCCCCGTCCCCTAACCCTAACCCTAGCCCGAACCCTAACCCTAACCCTTCCCCGAACCCTGACCCTCACCCGTCCCCTAATCCTAACCCGTACGCTGACACTAACCCGCGCCCTCACACGTCCGCTCCCCCTAAAGCGTTGTCGTACCCTCACCTGGACCCTAAACCGTCCCCGTCCCCTAACCCTAACCCTAGCCCGAACCCTAACCCTAACCCTTCCCCGAAGCCTGACCCTCACCCGTCCCCTAATCCTAACCCGTACGCTGACACTAACCCGCGCCCTCACACGTCCGCTCCCCCTAAAGCGTTGTCGTACCCTCACCTGGACCCTAAACCGTCCCCGTCCCCTAACCCTAACCCTAGCCCGAACCCTAACCCTAACCCTTCCCCGAAGCCTGACCCTCACCCGTCCGCTAATCCTAAGCCGTACCCTGACACTAACCCACGCCCTCACACGTCCGCTCCCCCTAAAGCGTTGTCGTACCCTCACCTGGACCCTGAACCGTCCCCGTCCCCTAACCCTAACCCTAGCCCGAACCCTAACCCTAACCCTTCCCCGAAGCCTGACCCTCACCCGTCCCCTAATCCTAACCCGTACGCTGACACTAACCCGCGCCCTCACACGTCCGCTCCCCCTAAAGCGTTGTCGTACCCTCACCTGGACCCTAAACCGTCCCCGTCCCCTAACCCTAACCGTAGCCCGAACCCTAACCCTAAACCTTCCCTGAAGCCTGACCCTCACCCGTCCCCTAATCCTAAGCCGTACCCTGACACTAACCCGCGCCCTCACACGTCCGCTCCCCCTAAAGCGTTGTCGTACCCTCCCCTGGACCCTAAACCGTCCCCGTCCCCTAACCCTAACCCTAGCCCGAACCCTAACCCTAACCCTTTCCCGAAGCCTGACACTCACCCGTCCCCTAATCCTAACCCGTACGCTGACACTAACCCGCGCCCTCACACGTCCGCTCCCCCTAAAGCGTTGTCGTACCTTCACCTGGACCTTAAACCGTCCCCGTCCCCTAACCCTAACCCTAGCCCGAACCCTAACCCTAACCCTTTCCCGAAGCCTGACCCTCACCCGTCCCCTAATCCTAACCGGTACGCTGACCCTAACCCGCGCCCTCACACGTCTGCTACCCCTAAAGCGTTGTCGTACCCTCCCCTGGACCCTAAACCGTCCCCGTCCCCTAACCCTAACCCTAGCCCGAACCCTAACCCTAACCCTTCCCCGAAGCCTGACCCTCACCCGTCCTCTAATCCTAACCCGTACGCTGACACTAACCCGCGCCCTCACACGTCCGCTCCAACTAAAGCGTTGTCGTACCCTCACCTGGACCCTAAACCGTCCCCGTCCCCTAACCCTAACCCTAGCCCGAACCCTAACCCTAACCCTTCCCCGAAGCCTGACCCTCACCCGTCCCCTAATCCTAAGCCGTACGCTGACACTAACCCGCGCCCTCACACGTGGCTCCCCCTAAAGCGTTGTCGTACCCTCACCTGGACCCTAAACCGTCCCCGTCCCCTAACCCTAACCCTTCCCCGAAGCCTGACCCTCACCCGTCCCCTAATCCTAACCCGTACGCTGACACTAACCCGCGCCCTCACACGTCCGCTCCCCCTAAAGCGTTGTCGTACCCTCACCTGGACCCTAAACCGTCCCCGTCCCCTAACCCTAACCCTAGCCCGAACCCTAACCCTAACCCTTCCCCGAAGCCTGAACCTCACCCGTCCCCTAATCCTAACCCGTACGCTGACACTAACCCGCGCCCTCACACGTCCGCTCCCCCTAAAGCGTTGTCGTACCCTCACCTGGACCCTAAACCGTCCCCGTTCCCTAACCCTAACCCTAGCCCGAACACTAACCCTAACCCTTCCCCGAAGCCTGACCCTCACCCGTCCCCTAATCCTAAGCCGTACGCTGACACTAACCCGCGCCCTCACACCTCCGCTCTCCCTAAAGCATTGTCGTACACTCACCTGGACCCTAAACCGTCCCCGTCCCCTAACCCTAACCCTAGCCCGAACCCTAACCCTAAACCTTCCCCGAAGCCTGACCCTCACCCGTCCCCTAATCCTAACCCGTACGCTGACACGAACACGCGCCCTCACACGTCCGCTCCCCCTAAAGCGTTGTCGTACCCTCACCTGGACCCTAAACCGTCCCCGTCCCCTAACCCTAACCCTAGCCCGAACCCTAACCCTAACCCTTCCCCGAAGCCTGACCCTCACCCGTCCCCTAATCCTAACCCGTACGCTGACACTAACCCGCGCCCTCACACGTCCGCTCCCCCTAAAGCGTTGTCGTACCCTCACCTGGACCCTAAACCGTCCCCGTCCCCTAACCCTAACCCTAGCCCGAGCCCCAACCCTAACCCTAACCCTTCCCCGAAGCCTGACCCTCACCCGTCCCCTAATCCTAACCCGTACGCTGACACTAACCCGCGCCCTCACACGTCCGCTCCCCCTAAAGCGTTGTCGTACCCTCACCTGGACCCTAAACCGTCCCCGTCCCCTAACCCTAACCCTAGCCCGAACTCTGACCCTAGCCCTTCCCCGAAGCCTGACCCTCACCCGTCCCCTAATCCTAACCCGTACGCTGACACTAACCCGCGCCCTCACACGTCCGCTCCCCCTAAAGCGTTGTCGTACCCTCACCTGGACCCTAAACCGTCCCCGTCCCCTAACCCTAGCCCGAACCCGAACCCTAACCCTTCCCCGAAGCCTGACCCTCACCCGTCCCCTAATCCTAAGCCGTACGCTGACACTAACCCACGCCCTCACACGTCCGCTCCCCCTAAAGCGTTGTCGTACCCTCACCTGGACCCTAAACCGTCCCCGTCCCCTAACCCTAACCCTAGCCCGAACCCTAACCCTAACCCTTCCCCGAAGCCTGACCCTCACCCGTCCCCTAATCCTAAGCCGTACGCTGACACTAACCCGCGCCCTCACACGTCCGCTCCCCCTAAAGCGTTGTCGTACCCTCACCTGGACCCTAAACCGTCCCCGTCCCCTAACCCTAACCCTAGCCCGAACCCTAACCCTAACCCTTCCCCGAAGCTTGACCCTCACCCGTCCCCTAATCCTAACCCCTACGCTGACACTAACCCGCGCCCTCACACGTCCGCTCCCCCTAAAGCGTTGTCGTACCCTCACCTGGACCCTAACCCGTCCCCGTCCCCTGACCCTAACCCTAGCCCGAACCCTAACCCTAACCCTTCCCTGAAGCCTGACACTCACCCGTCCCCTAATCCTAACCCCTACGCTGACACTAACCCGCGCCCTCACACGTCCGCTCCCCCTAAAGCGTTGTCGTACCCTCACCTGGACCCTAAACCGTCCCCGTCCCCTAACCCTAACCCTAGCCCGAACCCTAACCCTAACCCTTCCCCGAAGCCTGACCCTCACCCGTTCCCTAATCCTAACCCCTACGCTGACACTAACCCGCGCCCTCACACGTCCGCTCCCCCTAAAGCGTTGTCGTACCCTCACCTGGACCCTAAACCGTCCCCGTCCCCTAACCCTAACCCTAGCCCGAACCCTAAACCTAACACTTCCCCGAAGCCTGACCCTCACCCGTCCCCTAATCCTAACCCGTACGCTGACACTAACCCGCGCCCTCACACGTCTGCTCCCCCTAAAGCGTTGTCGTACCCTCACCTGGACCCTAAACCGTCCCCGTCCCCTAACCCTAACCCTAGCCCGAACCCTAACCCTAACCCTTCCCCGAAGCCTGACCCTCACCCGTCCCCTAATCCTAACCCGTACGCTGACACTAACCCGCGCCCTCACACGTCCGCTCCCCCTAAAGCATTGTCGTACCCTCACCTGGACCCTAAACCGTCCCCGTCCCCTAACCCTAACCCTAGCCCGAACCCTAACCCTAACCCTTCCCCGAAGCCTGACCCTCACCCGTCCCCTAATCCTAACCCCTACGCTGACACTAACCCGCGCCCTCACACGTCCGCTCCCCCTAAAGCGTTGTCGTACCCTCACCTGGACCCTAAACTGTCCCCGTCCCCTAACCCTAACCCTAGCCCGAACCCTAACCCTAACCCTTCCCCGAAGCCTGACCCTCACCCGTCCCCTAATCCTAACCCGTACGCTGACACTAACCCGCGCCCTCACACGTCCGCTCCCCCTAAAGCATTGTCGTACCCTCACCTGGACCCTAAACCGTCCCCGTCCCCTAACCCTAACCCTAGCCCGAACCCTAACCCTAACCCTTCCCCGAACCCTGACCCTCACCCGTCCCCTAATCCTAACCCGTACGCTGACACTAACCCGCGCCCTCACACGTCCGCTCCCCCTAAAGCGTTGTCGTACCCTCACCTGGACCCTAAACCGTCCCCGTCCCCTAACCCTAACCCTAGCCCGAACCCTAACCCTAACCCTTCCCCGAAGCCTGACCCTCACCCATCCCCTAATCCTAACCCGTACGCTGACACTAACCCGCGCCCTCACACGTCCGCTCCCCCTAAAGCGTTGTCGTACCCTCACCTGGACCCTAAACCGTCCCCGTCCCCTAACCCTAACCCTAGCCCGAACCCTAACCCTAACCCTTCCCCGAAGCCTGACCCTCACCCGTCCGCTAATCCTAAGCCGTACCCTGACACTAACCCACGCCCTCACACGTCCGCTCCCCCTAAAGCGTTGTCGTACCCTCACCTGGACCCTAAACCGTCCCCGTCCCCTAACCCTAACCCTAGCCCGAACCCTAACCCTAACCCTTCCCCGAAGCCTGACCCTCACCCGTCCCCTAATCCTAACCCGTACGCTGACACTAACCCGCGCCCTCACACGTCCGCTCCCCCTAAAGCGTTGTCGTACCCTCACCTGGACCCTAAACCGTCCCCGTCCCCTAACCCTAACCGTAGCCCGAACCCTAACCCTAAACCTTCCCTGAACCCTGACCCTCACCCGTCCCCTAATTCTAAGCCGTACCCTGACACTAACCCGCGCCCTCACACGTCCGCTCCCCCTAAAGTGTTGTCGTACCCTCCCCTGGACCCTAAACCGTCCCCGTCCCCTAACCCTAACCCTAGCCCGAACCCTAACCCTAACCCTTTCCCGAAGCCTGACCCTCACCCGTCCCATAATCCTAACCCGTACGCTGACACTAACCCGCGCCCTCACACGTCCGCTCCCCCTAAAGCGTTGTCGTACCTTCACCTGGACCTTAAACCGTCCCCGTCCCCTAACCCTAACCCTAGCCCGAACCCTAACCCTAACCCTTCCCCGAAGCCTGACCCTCACCCGTCCCCTAATCCTAACCCGTACGCTGACACTAACCCGCGCCCTCACACGTCCGCTCCCCCTAAAGCATTGTCGTACCCTCACCTGGACCCTAAACCGTCCCCGTCCCCTAACCCTAACCCTAGCCCGAACCCTAACCCTAACCCTTCCCCGAAGCCTGACCCTCACCCGTCCCCTAATCCTAACCCGTTCGCTGACACTAACCCGCGCCCTCACACGTCCGCTCCCCCTAAAGCGTTGTCGTACCCTCACCTGGACCCTAAACTGTCCCCGTCCCCTAACCCTAACCCTAGCCCGAACCCTAACCCTAACCCTTCCCCGAAGCCTGACCCTCACCCGTCCCCTAATCCTAACCCGTACGCTGACACTAACCCGCGCCCTCACACGTCCGCTCCCCCTAAAGCATTGTCGTACCCTCACCTGGACCCTAAACCGTCCCCGTCCCCTAACCCTAACCCTAGCCCGAACCCTAACCCTAACCCTTCCCCGAACCCTGACCCTCACCCGTCCCCTAATCCTAACCCGTACGCTGACACTAACCCGCGCCCTCACACGTCCGCTCCCCCTAAAGCGTTGTCGTACCCTCACCTGGACCCTAAACCGTCCCCGTCCCCTAACCCTAACCCTAGCCCGAACCCTAACCCTAACCCTTCCCCGAAGCCTGACCCTCACCCGTCCCCTAATCCTAACCCGTACGCTGACACTAACCCGCGCCCTCACACGTCCGCTCCCCCTAAAGCGTTGTCGTACCCTCACCTGGACCCTAAACCGTCCCCGTCCCCTAACCCTAACCCTAGCCCGAACCCTAACCCTAACCCTTCCCCGAAGCCTGACCCTCACCCGTCCGCTAATCCTAAGCCGTACCCTGACACTAACCCACGCCCTCACACGTCCGCTCCCCCTAAAGCGTTGTCGTACCCTCACCTGGACCCTAAACCGTCCCCGTCCCCTAACCCTAACCCTAGCCCGAACCCTAACCCTAACCCTTCCCCGAAGCCTGACCCTCACCCGTCCCCTAATCCTAACCCGTACGCTGACACTAACCCGCGCCCTCACACGTCCGCTCCCCCTAAAGCGTTGTCGTACCCTCACCTGGACCCTAAACCGTCCCCGTCCCCTAACCCTAACCGTATCCCGAACCCTAACCCTAAACCTTCCCTGAACCCTGACCCTCACCCGTCCCCTAATTCTAAGCCGTACCCTGACACTAACCCGCGCCCTCACACGTCCGCTCCCCCTAAAGTGTTGTCGTACCCTCCCCTGGACCCTAAACCGTCCCCGTCCCCTAACCCTAACCCTAGCCCGAACCCTAACCCTAACCCTTTCCCGAAGCCTGACCCTCACCCGTCCCATAATCCTAACCCGTACGCTGACACTAACCCGCGCCCTCACACGTCCGCTCCCCCTAAAGCGTTGTCGTACCTTCACCTGGACCTTAAACCGTCCCCGTCCCCTAACCCTAACCCTAGCCCGAACCCTAACCCTAACCCTTTCCCGAAGCCTGACCCTCACCCGTCCCCTAATCCTAACCGGTACGCTGACCCTAACCCGCGCCCTCACACGTCTGCTACCCCTAAAGCGTTGTCGTACCCTCCCCTGGACCCTAAACCGTCCCCGTCCCCTAACCCTAACCCTAGCCCGAACCCTAACCCTAACCCTTCCCCGAAGCCTGACCCTCACCCGTCCCCTAATCCTAAGCCGTACGCTGACACTAACCCGCGCCCTCACACGTCCGCTCCCCCTAAAGCGTTGTCGTACCCTCACCTGGACCCTAAACCGTCCCCGTCCCCTAACCCTAACCCTAGCCCGAACCCTAACCCTAACCCTTCCCCGAAGCCTGACCCTCACCCGTCCCCTAATCCTAAGCCGTACGCTGACACTAACCCGCGCCCTCACACGTGGCTCCCCCTAAAGCGTTGTCATACCCTCACCTGGACCCTAAACCGTCCCCGTCCCCTAACCCTAACCCTAGCCCGAACCCTAACCCTAACCCTTCCCCGAAGCCTGACCCTCACCCGTCCCCTAATCCTAACCCGTACGCTGACACTAACCCGCGCCCTCACACGTCCGCTCCCCCTAAAGCGTTGTCGTACCCTCACCTGGACCCTAAACCGTCCCCGTCCCCTAACCCTAACCCTAGCCCGAACCCTAACCCTAACCCTTCCCCGAAGCCTGACCCTCACCCGTCCCCTAATCCTAACCCGTACGCTGACACTAACCCGCGCCCTCACACGTCCGCTCCCCCTAAAGCGTTGTCGTACCCTCACCTGGACCCTAAACCGTCCCCGTCCCCTAACCCTAACCCTAGCCCGAACCCTAACCCTAACCCTTCCCCGAAGCCTGACCCTCACCCGTCCCCTAATCCTAACCCGTACGCTGACACTAACCCGCGCCCTCACACGTCCGCTCCCCCTAAAGCGTTGTCGTACCCTCACCTGGACCCTAAACCGTCCCCGTCCCCTAACCCTAACCCTAGCCCGAACCCTAACCCTAACCCTTCCCCGAAGCCTGAACCTCACCCGTCCCCTAATCCTAACCCGTACGCTGACACTAACCCGCGCCCTCACACGTCCGCTCCCCCTAAAGCGTTGTCGTACCCTCACCTGGACCCTAAACCGTCCCCGTTCCCTAACCCTAACCCTAGCCCGAACCCTAACCCTAACCCTTCCCCGAAGCCTGACCCTCACCCGTCCCCTAATCCTAAGCCGTACGCTGACACTAACCCGCGCCCTCACACCTCCGCTCTCCCTAAAGCGTTGTCGTACACTCACCTGGACCCTAAACCGTCCCCGTCCCCTAACCCTAACCCTAGCCCGAACCCTAACCCTAAACCTTCCCCGAAGCCTGACCCTCACCCGTCCCCTAATCCTAACCCGTACGCTGACACGAACCCGCGCCCTCACACGTCCGCTCCCCCTAAAGCGTTGTCGTACCCTCACCTGGACCCTAAACCGTCCCCGTCCCCTAACCCTAACCCTAGCCCGAACCCTAACCCTAACCCTTCCCCGAAGCCTGACCCTCACCCGTCCCCTAATCCTAACCCGTACGCTGACACTAACCCGCGCCCTCACACGTCCGCTCCCCCTAAAGCGTTGTCGTACCCTCACCTGGACCCTAAACCGTCCCCGTTCCCTAACCCTAACCCTAGCCCGAACCCTAACCCTAACCCTTCCCCGAAGCCTGACCCTCACCCGTCCCCTAATCCTAAGCCGTACGCTGACACTAACCCGCGCCCTCACACCTCCGCTCTCCCTAAAGCGTTGTCGTACACTCACCTGGACCCTAAACCGTCCCCGTCCCCTAACCCTAACCCTAGCCCGAACCCTAACCCTAAACCTTCCCCGAAGCCTGACCCTCACCCGTCCCCTAATCCTAACCCGTACGCTGACACGAACCCGCGCCCTCACACGTCCGCTCCCCCTAAAGCGTTGTCGTACCCTCACCTGGACCCTAAACCGTCCCCGTCCCCTAACCCTAACCCTAGCCCGAACCCTAACCCTAACCCTTCCCCGAAGCCTGACCCTCACCCGTCCCCTAATCCTAACCCGTACGCTGACACTAACCCGCGCCCTCACACGTCCGCTCCCCCTAAAGCGTTGTCGTACCCTCACCTGGACCCTAAACCGTCCCCGTCCCCTAACCCTAACCCTAGCCCGAACTCTGACCCTAACCCTTCCCCGAAGCCTGACCCTCACCCGTCCCCTAATCCTAACCCGTACGCTGACACTAACCCGCGCCCTCAGAGGTCCGCTCCCCCTAAAGCGTTGTCGTACCCTCACCTGGACCCTAAACCGTCCCCGTCCCCTAACCCTAACCCTAGCCCGAACCCTAACCCTAACCCTTCCCCGAAGCCTGAACCTCACCCGTCCCCTAATCCTAAGCCGTACGCTGACACTAACCCGCGCCCTCACACGTCCGCTCCCCCTAAAGCGTTGTCGTACCCTCACCTGGACCCTAAACCGTCCCCGTCCCCTAACCCTAACCCTAGCCCGAACCCTAACCCTAACCCTTCCCCGAAGCCTGACCCTCACCCGTCCCCTAATCCTAACCCGTACGCTGACACTAACCCGCGCCCTCACACGTCCGCTCCCCCTAAAGCGTTGTCGTACCCTCACCTGGACCCTAAACCGTCCCCGTCCCCTAACCCTAACCCTAGCCCGAACCCTAACCCTAACCCTTCCCCGAAGCCTGACCCTCACCCGTCCCCTAATCCTAACCCCTACGCTGACACTAACCCGCGCCCTCACACGTCCGCTCCCCCTAAAGCGTTGTCGTACCCTCAGCTGGACCCTAAACCGTCCCCGTCCCCTGACCCTAACCCTAGCCCGAACCCTAACCCTAACCCTTCCCCGAAGCCTGACACTCACCCGTCCCCTAATCCTAACCCCTACGCTGACACTAACCCGCGCCCTCACACGTCCGCTCCCCCTAAAGCGTTGTCCTACCCTCACCTGGACCCTAAACCGTCCCCGTCCCCTAACCCTAACCCTAGCCCGAACCCTAACCCTAACCCTTCCCCGAAGCCTGACCCTCACCCGTCCCCTAATCCTAACCCCTACGCTGACACTAACCCGCGCCCTCACACGTCCGCTCCCCCTAAAGCGTTCTCGTACCCTCACCCGTCCCCTAATCCTAAGCCGCACGCTGACACTAACCCGCGCCCTCACACGTCCGCTCCCCCTAAAGCGTTCTCGTACCCTCACCTGGACCCTAAACCGTCCCCGTCCCCTAACCCTAACACTAGCCCGAACCCTAACCCTAACCCTTCCCCGAAGCCTGACCCTCACCCGTCCCCTAATCCTAACCGGTACGCTGACACTAACCCGCGCCCTCACACGTCCGCTCCCCCTAAAGCGTTGTCGTACCCTCCCCTGGACCCTAAACCGTCCCCGTCCCCTAACCCTAACCCTAGCCCGAACCCTAACCCTAACCCTTCCCCGAAGCCTGACCCTCACCCGTCCCCTAATCCTAAGCCGTACGCTGACACTAACCCGCGCCCTCATACGTCCGCTCCCCCTAAAGCGTTCTCGTACCCTCACCTGGACCCTAAACCGTCCCCGTCCCCTAACCCTAACCCTAGCCCGAGCCCCAACCCTAACCCTAACCCTTCACCGAAGCCTGACCCTCACCCGTCCCCTAATCCTAACCCGTACGCTGACACTAACCCGCGCCCTCACACGTCCGCTCCCCCTAAAGCGTTGTCGTACCCTCACCTGGACCCTAAACCGTCCCCGTCCCCTAACCCTAACACTAGCCCGAACCCTAACCCTAACCCTTCCCCGAAGCCTGACCCTCACCCGTCCCCTAATCCTAACCGGTACGCTGACACTAACCCGCGCCCTCACACGTCCGCTCCCCCTAAAGCGTTGTCGTACCCTCCCCTGGACCCTAAACCGTCCCCGTCCCCTAACCCTAACCCTAGCCCGAACCCTAACCCTAACCCTTCCCCGAAGCCTGACCCTCACCCGTCCCCTAATCCTAAGCCGTACGCTGACACTAACCCGCGCCCTCATACGTCCGCTCCCCCTAAAGCGTTCTCGTACCCTCACCTGGACCCTAAACCGTCCCCGTCCCCTAACCCTAACCCTAGCCCGAGCCCCAACCCTAACCCTAACCCTTCACCGAAGCCTGACCCTCACCCGTCCCCTAATCCTAACCCGTACGCTGACACTAACCCGCGCCCTCACACGTCCGCTCCCCCTAAAGCGTTGTCGTACCCTCACCTGGACCCTAAACCGTCCCCGTCCCCTAACCCTAACCCTAGCCCGAACCCTAACCCTAACCCTTCCCCGAAGCCTGACCCTCACCCGTCCCCTAATCCTAAGCCGTACGCTGACACTAACCCGCGCCCTCACACGTCCGCTCCCCCTAAAGCGTTGTCGTACCCTCAACTGGACCCTAAACCGTCCCCGTCCCCTAACCCTAAACCTAGCCCGAACCCTAACCCTAAATCTTCCCCGAAGCCTGAACCTCACCCGTCCCCTTATCCTAACCCGTACGCTGACACGAACCCGCGCCCTCACACGTCCGCACCCCCTAAAGCGTTGTCGTACCCTCACCTGGACCCTAAACCGTCCCCGTCCCCTAACCCTAACCCTAGCCCGAACCCTAAACCTAACCCTTCCCCGAAGCCTGACCCTCACCCGTCCCCTAATCCTAACCCGTACGCTGACACTAACCCGCGCCCTCACACGTCCGCTCCCCCTAAAGCGTTGTCGTACCCTCACCTGGACCCTAAACCGTCCCCGTCCCCTAACCCTAACCCTAGCCCGAGCCCCAACCCTAACCCTAACCCTTCCCCGAAGCCTGACCCTCACCCGTCCCCTAATCCTAACCCGTACGCTGACACTAACCCACGCCCTCACACGTCCGCTCCCCCTAAAGCGTTGTCGTACCCTCACCTGGACCCTAAACCGTCCCCGTCCCCTAACCCTAACCCTAGCCCGAACCCTAACCCTAACCCTTCCCCGAAGCCTGACCCTCACCCGTCCCCTAATCCTAACCCGTACGCTGACACTAACCCGCGCCCTCACACGTCCGCTCCCCCTAAAGCGTTGTCGTACCCTCACCTGGACCCTAAACCGTCCCCGTCCCCTAACCCTAACCCTAGCCCGAACCCTAACCCTAACCCTTCCCCGAAGCCTGACCCTCACCCGTCCCCTAATCCTAAGCCGTACGCTGACACTAACCCACGCCCTCACACGTCCGCTCCCCCTAAAGCGTTGTCGTACCCTCCCCTGGACCCTAAACCGTCCCCGTCCCCTAACCCTAACCCTAGCCCGAACCCTAACCCTAACCCTTCCCCGAAGCCTGACCCTCACCCGTCCCCTAATCCTAACCCGTACGCTGACACTAACCCGCGCCCTCACACGTCCGCTCCCCCTAAAGCGTTGTCGTACCCTCACCTGGACCCTAAACCGTCCCCGTCACCTAACCCTAACCCTAGCCCGAACCCTAACCCTAACCCTTCCCCGAAGCCTGACCCTCACCCGTCCCCTAATCCTAAGCCGTACCCTGACACTAACCCGCGCCCTCACACGTCCGCTCCCCCTAAAGCGTTGTCGTACCCTCACCTGGACCCTAAACCGTACCCGTCCCCTAACCCTTACCCTAGCCCGAACCCTAACCCTAACCCTTCCCCGAAGCCTGACCCTCACCCGTCCCCTTATCCTAACCGGTACGCTGACACTAACCCGCGCCCTCACACGTCCGCTCCCCCTAAAGCGTTGTCGTACCCTCCCCTGGACCCTAAACCGTCCCCGTCCCCTAACCCTAACCCTAGCCCGAACCCTAACCCTAACCCTTCCCCGAAGCCTGACCCTCACCCGTCCCCTAATCCTAAGCCGTACGCTGACACTAACCCACGCCCTCACACGTCCGCTCCCCCTAAAGCGTTGTCGTACCCTCACCTGGACCCTAAACCGTCCCCGTCCCCTGACCCTAACCCTAGCCTGATCCCTAAACCTAACCCTTCCCCGAAGCCTGACCCTCACCCGTCCCCTAATCCTAACCCCTACGCTGACACTAACCCGCGCCCTCACACGTCCGCTCCCCCTAAAGCGTTGTCGTACCCTCACCTGGACCCTAAACCATCCCCGTCCCCTGACCCTAACCCTAGCCCGAACCCTAACCCTAACCCTTCCCCGAAGCCTGACCCTCACCCGTCCCCTAATCCTAACCCGTACGCTGACACTAACCCGCGCCCTCACACGTCCGCTCCCCCTAAAGCGTTGTCGTACCCTCACCTGGACCCTAAACCGTCCCCGTCCCCTAACCCTAACCCTAGCCCGAACCCTAACCCTAACCCTTCCCCGAAGCCTGACCCTCACCCGTCCCCTAATCCTAACCCGTACGCTGACACTAACCCGCGCCCTTACACGTCCGCTCCCCCTAAAGCGTTGTCGTACCCTCACCTGGACCCTAAACCGTCCCCGTCCCCTAACCCTAACCCTAGCCCGAACCCTAACCCTAACCCTTCCCCGAAGCCTGACCCTCACCCGTCCCCTAATCCTAACCGGTACGCTGACACTAACCCTCGCCCTCACACGTCCGCTCCCCCTAAAGCGTTGTCGTACCCTCACCTGGACCCTAAACCGTCCCCGTCCCCTAACCCTAACCCTAGCCCGAACCCTAACCCTAACCCTTCCCCGAAGCCTGACCCTCACCCGTCCCCTAATCCTAACCGGTACGCTGACACTAACCCGCGCCCTCACACGTCCGCTCCCCCTAAAGCGTTGTCGTACCCTCCCCTGGACCCTAAACCGTCCCCGTACCCTAACCCTAACCCTAGCCCGAACCCTAACCCTAACCCTTCCCCGAAGCCTGACCCTCACCCGTCCCCTAATCCTAAGCCGTACGCTGACACTAACCAGCGCCCTCACACGTCCGCTCCCCCTAAAGCGTTGTCGTACCCTCACCTGGACCCTAAACCGTCCCCGTCCCCTAACCCTAACCCTAGCCCGAACCCTAACCCTAACCCTTCCCCGAAGCCTGACCCTCACCCGTCCCCTAATCCTAAACCGTACGCTGACACTAACCCACGCCCTCACACGTCCGCTCCCCCTAAAGCGTTGTCGTACCCTCACCTGGACCCTAAACTGTCCCCGTCCCCTAACCCTAACCCTAGCCCGAACCCTAACCCTAACCCTTCCCCGAAGCCTGACCCTCACCCGTCCCCTAATCCTAACCCCTACGCTGACACTAACTCGCGCCCTCACACGTCCGCTCCCCCTAAAGCGTTGTCGTACCCTCACCTGGACCCTAAACCGTCCCCGTCCCCTAACCCTAACCCTAGCCCGAACCCTAACCCTAACCCTTCCCCGAAGCCTGACCCTCACCCGTCCCCTAATCCTAACCCCTACGCTGACACTAACCCGCGCCCTCACACGTCCGCTCCCCCTAAAGCGTTGTCGTACCCTCACCTGGACCCTAAACCGTCCCCGTCCCCTAACCCTAACCCTAGCCCGAACCCTAACCCTAACCCTTCCCCGAAGGCTGACCCTCACCCGTCCCCTAATCCTAACCCGTACGCTGACACTAACCCGCGCCCTCACACGTCCGCTCCCCCTAAAGCGTTGTCGTACCCTCACCTGGACCCTAAACCGTCCCCGTCCCCTAACCCTAACCCTAGCCCGAACCCTAACCCTAACCCTTCCCCAAAGCCTGACCCTCACCCGTCCCCTAATCCTAAACCGTACGCTGACACTAACCCGCGCCCTCACACGTCCGCTCCCCCTAAAGCGTTGTCGTACCCTCACCTGGACCCTAAACCGTCCCCGTCCCCTAACCCTAACCCTAGCCCGAACCCTAACCCTAACCCTTCCCCGAAGCCTGACCCTCACCCGTCCCCTAATCCTAAGCCGTACCCTGACACTAACCCACGCCCTCACACGTCTGCTCCCCCTAAAGCGTTGTCGTACCCTCACCTGGACCCTAAACCGTCCCCGTCCCCTAACCCTAACCCTAGCCCGAACCCTAACCCTAACCCTTCCCCGAAGCCTGACCCTCACCCGTCCCCTAATCCTAACCGGTACGCTGACACTAACCCGCGCCCTCACACGTCCGCTCCCCCTAAAGCGTTGTCGTACCCTCCCCTGGACCCTAAACCGTCCCCGTCCCCTAACCCTAACCCTAGCCCGAACCCTAACCCTAACCCTTCCCCGAAGCCTGACCCTCACCCGTCCCATAATCCTAAGCCGTACGCTGACACTAACCCACGCCCTCACACGTCCGCTCCCCCTAAAGCGTTGTCGTACCCTCACCTGGACCCTAAACCGTCCCCGTCCCCTAACCCTAACCCTAGCCCGAACCCTAACCCTAACCCTTCCCCGAAGCCTGACCCTCACCCGTCCCCTAATCCTAACCCCTACGCTGACACTAACTCGCGCCCTCACACGTCCGCTCCCCCTAAAGCGTTGTCGTACCCTCACCTGGACCCTAAACCGTCCCCGTCCCCTAACCCTAACCCTAGCCCGAACCCTAACCCTAACACTTCCCCGAAGCCTGACCCTCACCCGTCCCCTAATCCTAACCCGTACGCTAACACTAACCCGCGCCCTCACACGTCCGCTCCCCCTAAAGCGTTGTCGTACCCTCACCTGGACCCTAAACCGTCCCCGTCCCCTAACCCTAACCCTAGCCCGAACCCTAACCCTAACCCTTCCCCGAAGCCTGACCCTCACCCGTCACCTAATCCTAAGCCGTACGCTGACACTAACCTGCGCCCTCACACGTCCGCTCCCCCTAAAGCGTTTTCGTACCCTCACCTGGACCCTAAACCGTCCCCGTCCCCTAACCCTAACCCTAGCCCGAACCCTAACCCTAACCCTTCCCCGAAGCCTGACCCTCACCCGTCCCCTAATCCTAACCCCTACGCAGACACTAACCCGCGCCCTCACACGTCCGCTCCCCCTAAAGCGTTGTCGTACCCTCACCTGGACCCTAAACCGTCCTCATCCCCTAACCCTAACCCTAGCCCGAACCCTAACCCTAAACCTTCCCCGAAGCCTGACACTCAACCGTTCCCTAATCCTAACCCCTACGCTGACACTAACCCGCGCCCTCACACGTCCGCTCCCCCTAAAGCGTTGTCGTACCCTCACCTGGACCCTAAACCGTCCCCGTCCCCTAACCCTAACCCTAGCCCGAACCCTAACCCTAACCCTTCCCCGAAGCCTGACCCTCACCCGTCCCCTAATCCTAACCCGTACGCTGACACTAACCCGCGCCCTCACACGTCCGCTCCCCCTAAAGCATTGTCGTACCCTCACCTGGACCCTAAACCGTCCCCATCCCCTAACCCTAACCCTAGCCCGAACCCTAACCCTAACACTTCCCCAAAGCCTGACCCTCACCCGTCCCCTAATCCTAACCCGTACGCTGACACTAACCCGTGCCCTCACACGTCCGCTCCCCCTAAAGCGTTGTCGTACCCTCACCTGGACCCTAAACCGTCCCCGTCCCCTAACCCTAACCCTAGCCCGAACCCTAACCCTAACCTTCCCCGAAGCCTGACCCTCACCCGTCCCCTAATCCTAAGCCACACGCTGACACTAACCCGCGCCCTCACACGTCCGCTGCCCCTAAAGCGTTGTCGTACCCTCACCTGGACCCTAAACCGTCCCCGTCCCCTAACCCTAACCCTAGCCCGAACCCTAACCCTAACCCTTCCCCGAAGCCTGACCCTCACCCGTCCCCTAATCTTAAGCCGTACGCTGACACTAACCCACGCCCTCACACGTCCGCTCCCCCTAAAGCGTTGTCGTACCCTCCCCTGGACCCTAAACCGTCCCCGTCCCCTAACCCTAACCCTAGCCCGAACCCTAACCCTAACCCTTCCCCGAAGCCTGACCCTTACCCGTCCCCTAATCCTAACCCCTACGCTGACACTAACTCGCGCCCTCACACGTCCGCTCCCCCTAAAGCGTTGTCGTACCCTCACCTGGACCCTAAACCGTCCCCGTCCCCTAACCCTAACCCTAGCCCGAACCCTAACCCTAACCCTTCCCCGAAGCCTGACACTCACCCATCCCCTAATCCTAACCCCTACGCTGACACTAACCCGCGCCCTCACACGTCCGCTCCCCCTAAAGCGTTGTCGTACCCTCACCTGGACCCTAAACCGTCCCCGTCCCCTAACCCTAACCCTAGCCCGAACCCTAACCCTAACTCTTCCCCGAAGCCTGACCCTCACCCGTCCCCTAATCCTAACCCGTACGCTGACACTAACCCGCGCCCTCACACGTCCGCTCCCCCTAAAGCGTTGTCATACCCTCACCTGGACCCTAAACCGTCCCCGTCCCCTAACCCTAACCCTAGCCCGAACCCTAACCCTAACCCTTCCCCGAAGCCTGACCCTCACCCGTCCCCTAATCCTAACCAGTACGCTGACACTAACCCGCGCCCTCACACGTCCGCTCCCCCTAAAGCGTTGTCGTACCCTCACCTGGACCCTAAACCGTCCCCGTCCCCTAACCCTAACCCTAGCCCGAACCCTAACCCTAACCCTTCCCCGAAGCCTGACCCTCACCCGTCCCCTAATCCTAAGCCGTACCCTGACACTAACCCACGCCCTCACACGTCTGCTCCCCCTAAAGCGTTGTCGTACCCTCACCTGGACCCTAAACCGTCCCCGTCCCCTAACCCTAACCCTAGCCCGAACCCTAACCCTAACACTTCCCCGAATCCTGACCCTCACCCGTCCCCTAATCCTAACCCGTACGCTGACACTAACCCGCGCCCTCACACGTACGCTCCCCCTAAAGCGTTGTCGTACCATCACCTGGACCCTAAACCGTCCCCGTCCCCTAACCCTAACCCTAGCCCGAACCCTAACCCTAACACTTCCCCGAAGCCTGACCCTCACCCGTCCCCTAATCCTAAGCCGTACGCTGACACTAACCCGCGCCCTCACACGTCCGCACCCCCTAAAGCGTTGTCGTACCCTCACCTGGACCCTAAACCGTCCCCGTCCCTTAACCCTAACCCTAGCCCGAACCCTAACCCTAACCCTTCCCCGAAACCTGAGCCTCACCCGTCCCCTAATCCTAAGCCGTACCCTGACACTAACCCGCGCCCTCACACGTCCGCTCCCCCTAAAGCGTTGTCGTACCCTCACCTGGACCCTAAACCGTCCCCGTCCCCTAACCCTAACCCTAGCCCGAACCCTAACCCTAACACTTCCCCGAAGCCTGACCCTCACCCGTCCCCTAATCCTAACCCGTACGCTGACACTAACCCGCGCCCTCACACGTCCGCTCCCCCTAAAGCGTTGTCGTACCCTCACCTGGACCCTAAACCGTCCCCATCCCCTAACCCTAACCCTAGCCCGAACCCTAACCCTAACCCTTCCCCGAAACCTGACCCTCACCCGTCCCCTAATCCTAACCCGTACGCTGACACTAACCCGCGCCCTCACACGTCCGCTCCCCCTAAAGCGTTGTCGTACCCTCACCTGGACCCTAAACCGTCCCCGTCCCCTGACCCTAACCCTAGCCCGAACCCTAACCCTAACCCTTCCCCGAAGCCTGACCCTCACCCGTCCCCTAATCCTAACCCCTACGCTGACACTAACCCGCGCCCTCACACGTCCGCTCCCCCTAAAGCGTTGTCGTACCCTCACCTGGACCCTAAACCGTCCCCGTCCCCTAACCCTAACCCTAGCCCGAACCCTAACCCTAACCCTTCCCCGAAGCCTGACCCTCACCCGTCCCCTAATCCTAACCCGTACGCTGACACTAACCCGCGCCCTCACACGTCCGCTCCCCCTAAAGCGTTGTCGTACCCTCACCTGGACCCTAAACCGTCCCCGTCCCCTAACCCTAACCCTAGCCCGAACCCTAACCCTAACCCTTCCCCGAAGCCTGACCCTCACCCGTCCCCTAATCCTAACCCGTACGCTGACACTAACCCGCGCCCTCACACGTACGCTCCCCCTAAAGCGTTGTCGTACCCTCACCTGGACCCTAAACCGTCCCCGTCCCCTAACCCTAACCCTAGCCCGAACCCTAACCCTAACCCTTCCCCGAAGCCTGACCCTCACCCGTCCCCTAATCCTAACCGGTACGCTGACACTAACCCGCGCCCTCACACGTCCGCTCCCTCTAAAGCGTTGTCGTACCCTCACCTGGACCCTAAACCGTCCCCGTCCCCTAACCCTAACCCTAGCCCGAACCCTAACCCTAACCCTTCCCCGAAGCCTGACCCTCACCCGTCACATAATCCTAAGCCGTACGCTGACACTAACCCGCGCCCTCACACCTCCGCTCCCCCTAAAGCGTTTTCGTACCCTCACCTGGACCCTAAACCGTCCCCGTCCCCTAACCCTAACCCTAGCCCGAACCCTAACCCTAACCCTTCCCCGAAGCCTGACCCTCACCCGTCCCCTAATCCTAACCCGTACGCTGACACTAACCCGCGCCCTCACACGTCCGCTCCCCCTAAAGCGTTGTCGTACCCTCACCTGGACCCTAAACCGTCCCCGTCCCCTAACCCTAACCCTAACCCGAACCCTAACCCTAACCCTTCCCCGAAGCCTGACCCTCACCCGTCCCCTAATCCTAACCCGTACGCTGACACTAACCCGCGCCCTCACACGTCCGCTCCCCCTAAAGCGTTGTCGTACCCTCACCTGGACCCTAAACCGTCCCCGTCCCCTAACCCTAACCCTAGCCCAAACCCTAACCCTAACCCTTCCCCGAAGCCTGACCCTCACCCGTCCCCTAATCCTAACCCCTACGCTGACACTAACCCGCGCCCTCACACGTCTGCTCCCCCTAAAGCGTTGTCGTACCCTCACCTGGACCCTAAACCGTCCCCTTCCCCTAACTCTAACCCTAGCCCGAACCCTAACCCTAACCCTTCCCCGAAGCCTGACACTCACACGTCCCCTAATCCTAACCCCTACGCTGACACTAACCCGCGCCCTCACACGTCCGCTCCCCCTAAAGCGTTGTCGTACCCTCACCTGGACCCTAAACCGTCCCCGTCCCCTAACCCTAACCCTAGCCCGAACCCTAACCCTAACCCTTCCCCGAAGCCTGACCCTCACCCGTCCCCTAATCCTAACCCGTACGCTGACACTAACCCGCGCCCTCACACGTCCGCTCCCCCTAAAGCATTGTCGTACCCTCACCTGGACCCTAAACCGTCCCCATCCCCTAACCCTAACCCTAGCCCGAACCCTAACCCTAACCCTTCCCCGAAGCCTGACCCTCACCCGTCCCCTAATCCTAACCCTTACGCTGACACTAACCCGCGCCCTCACACGTCCGCTCCCCCTAAAGCGTTGTCGTACCCTCACCTGGACCCTAAACCGTCCCCGTCCCCTAACCCTAACCCTAGCCCGAACCCTAACCCTAACGCTTCCCCGAAGCCTGACCCTCACCCGTCCCCTAATCCTAAGCCGCACGGTGACACTAACCCGCGCCCTCACACGTCCGCTGCCCCTAAAGCGTTGTCGTACCCTCACCTGGACCCTAAACCGTCCCCGTCAACTAACCCTAACCCGAGCCCGAACCCTAACCCTAACCCTTCCCCGAAGCCTGACCCTCACCCGTCCCCTAATCCTAACCCGTACGCTGACACTAACCCGCGCCCTCACATGTCCGCTCCCCCTAAAGCGTTGTCGTACCCTCACCTGGACCCTAAACCGTCCCCGTCCCCTAACCCTAACCCTAGCCCGAACCCTAACCCGAACCCTTCCCCGAAGCCTGACCCTCACCCGTCCCCTAATCCTAACCCGTACGCTGACACTAACCCACGGCCTCACACCTCCGCTCCCCCTAAAGCGTTGTCGTACCCTCACCTGGATTCTAAACCGTCCCCGTCCCCTAACCCTAACCCTAGCCCGAACCCTAACCCTAACCCTTCCCCGAAGCCTGACCCTCACCCGTCCCCTAATCCTAAACAGTACGCTGACACTAACCCGCGCCCTCACACGTCCGCTCCCCCTAAAGCGTTGTCGTACCCTCACCTGGACCCTAACCCGTCCCCGTCCCCTAACCCTAACCCTAACCCGAACCCTAACCCTAACCCTTCCCCGAAGCCTGACCCTCACCCGTCCCCTAATCCTAAGCCGTACCCTGACACTAACCCGCGCCCTCACACGTCCGCTCCCCCTAAAGCATTGTCGTACCCTCACCTGGACCCTAAACCATCCCCGTCCCCTAACCCTAACCCTAGCCCGAACCCTAACCCTAACCCTTCCCCGAAGCCTGACCCTCACCCGTCCCCTAATCCTAACCCGTACGCTGACACTAACCCGCGCCCTCACACGTCCGCTCCCCCTAAAGCGTTGTCGTACCCTCACCTGGACCCTAAACCGTCCCCGTCCCCTAACCCTAACCCTAGCCCGAACCATAACCCTAACCCTTCCCCGAAGCCTGACCCTCACCCGTCCCCTAATCCTAACCCGTACGCTGACACTAACCCGCGCCCTCACACGTCCGCTCCCCCTAAAGCGTTGTCGTACCCTCACCTGGACCCTAACCCGTCCCCGTCCCCTAACCCTAACCCTAGCCCGAACCCTAACCCTAACCCTTCCCCGAAGCCTGACCCTCACCCGTCCCCTAATCCTAACCCGTACGCTGACACTAACCCGCGCCCTCACACGTCCGCTCCCCCTAAAGCGTTGTCGTACCCTCACCTGGACCCTAAACCGTCCCCGTCCCCTAACCCTAACCCTAGCCCGAACCCTAACCCTAACCCTTCCCCGAAGCCTGACCCTCACCCGTCCCCTAATCCTAACCCGTACGCTGACACTAACCCGCGCCCTCACACGTCCGCTCCCCGTAAAGCGTTGTCGTACCCTCACCTGGACCCTAAACCATCCCCGTCCCCTAACCCTAACCATAGCCCGAACCCTAACCCTAACCCTTCCCCGAAGCCTGACCCTCACCCGTCCCCTAATCCTAAGCCGTACGCTGACACTAACCCGCGCCCTCACACGTCCGCTCCCCCTAAAGGTTGTCGTACCCTCACCTGGACCCTAAACCGTCCCCGTCCCCTAACCGTAACCCTAGCCCGAACCCTAACCCTAACCCTTCCCCGAAGCCTGACCCTCTCCCGTCCCCTAATCCTAACCCGTACGCTGACACTAACCCGCGCCCTCAGAGGTCCGCTCCCCCTAAAGCGTTGTCGTACCCTCACCTGGACCCTAAACCGTCCCCGTCCCCTAACCCTAACCCTAGCCCGAACCCTAACCCTAACCCTTCCCCGAAGCCTGAACCTCACCCGTCCCCTAATCCTAAGCCGTACGCTGACACTAACCCGCGCCCTCACACGTCCGCTCCCCCTAAAGCGTTGTCGTACCCTCAGCTGGACCCTAAACCGTCCCCGTCCCCTGACCCTAACCCTAGCCCGAACCCTAACCCTAACCCTTCCCCGAAGCCTGACACTCACCCGTCCCCTAATCCTAACCCCTACGCTGACACTAACCCGCGCCCTCACACGTACGCTCCCCCTAAAGCGTTGTCCTACCCTCACCTGGACCCTAAACCGTCCCCGTCCCCTAACCCTAACCCTAGCCCGAACCCTAACCCTAACCCTTCCCCGAAGCCTGACCCTCACCCGTCCCCTAATCCTAACCCCTACGCTGACACTAACCCGCGCCCTCACACGTCCGCTCCCCCTAAAGCGTACTCGTACCCTCACCCGTCCCCTAATCCTAAGCCGCACGCTGACACTAACCCGCGCCCTCACACGTCCGCTCCCCCTAAAGCGTTCTCGTACCCTCACCTGGACCCTAAACCGTCCCCGTCCCCTAACCCTAACACTAGCCCGAACCCTAACCCTAACCCTTCCCCGAAGCCTGACCCTCACCCGTCCCCTAATCCTAACCGGTACGCTGACACTAACCCGCGCCCTCACACGTCCGCTCCCCCTAAAGAGTTGTCGTACACTCCCCTGGACCCTAAACCGTCCCCGCCCCTAACCCTAACCCTAGCCCGAACCCTAACCCTAACCCTTCCCCGAAGCCTGACCCTCACCCGTCCCCTAATCCTAAGCCGTACGCTGACACTAACCCGCGCCCTCATACGTCCGCTCCCCCTAAAGCGTTCTCGTACCCTCACCTGGACCCTAAACCGTCCCCGTCCCCTAACCCTAACCCTAGCCCGAGCCCCAACCCTAACCCTAACCCTTCCCCGAAGCCTGACCCTCACCCGTCCCCTAATCCTAAGCCGTACGCTGACACTAACCCGCGCCCTCACACGTCCGCTCCCCCTAAAGCGTTGTCGTACCCTCACCTGGACCCTAAACCGTCCCCGTCCCCTAACCCTAACCCTAGCCCGAACCCTAACCCTAACCCTTCCCCGAAGCCTGACCCTCACCCGTCCCCTAATCCTAACCCGTACGCTGACACTAACCCACGCCCTCACACGTCCGCTCCCCCTAAAGCGTTGTCGTAACCTCACCTGGACCCTAAACCGTCCCCGTCCCCTAACCCTAACCCTAGCCCGAACCCTAACCCTAACCCTTCCCCGAAGCCTGACCCTCACCCGTCCCCTAATCCTAACCCGTACGCTGACACTAACCCGCGCCCTCACACGTCCGCTCCCCCTAAAGCGTTGTCGTACCCTCACCTGGACCCTAAACCGTCCCCGTCCCCTAACCCTTACCCTAGCCCGAACCCTAACCCTAACCCTTCCCCGAAGCCTGACCCTCACCCGTCCCCTTATCCTAACCGGTACGCTGACACTAACCCGCGCCCTCACACGTCCGCTCCCCCTAAAGCGTTGTCGTACCCTCCCCTGGACCCTAAACCGTCCCCGTCCCCTAACCCTAACCCTAGCCCGAACCCTAACCCTAACCCTTCCCCGAAGCCTGACCCTCACCCGTCCCCTAATCCTAAGCCGTACGCTGACACTAACCCGCGCCCTCACACGTCCGCTCCCCCTAAAGCGTTGTCGTACCCTCACCTGGACCCTAAACCGTCCCCGTCCCCTGACCCTAACCCTAGCCTGAACCCTAAACCTAACCCTTCCCCGAAGCCTGACCCTCACCCGTCCCCTAATCCTAACCCCTACGCTGACACTAACCCGCGCCCTCACACGTCCGCTCCCCCTAAAGCGTTGTCGTACCCTCACCTGGACCCTAAACCGTCCCCGTCCCCTAACCCTAACCCTAGCCCGAACCCTAACCCTAACCCTTCACCGAAGCCTGACCCTCACCCGTCCCCTAATCCTAACCCGTACGCTGACACTAACCCGCGCCCTCACACGTCCGCTCCCCCTAAAGCGTTGTCGTACCCTCACCTGGACCCTAAACCGTCCCCGTCCCCTAACCCTAACCCTAGCCCGAACCCTAAACCTAACCCTTCCCCGAAGCCTGACCCTCACCCGTTCCCTAATCCTAAGACGTACGCTGACACTAACCCGCGCCCTCACACGTCCGCTCCCCCTAAAGCGTTGTCGTACCCTCACCTGGACCCTAAACCGTCCCCGTCCCCTAACCCTAACCCTAGCCCGAACCCTAACCCTAAATCTTCCCCGAAGCCTGACCCTCACCCGTCCCCTTATCCTAACCCGTACGCTGACACGAACCCGCGCCCTCACACGTCCGCACCCCCTAAAGCGTTGTCGTACCCTCACCTGGACCCTAAACCGTCCCCGTCCCCGTCCCCTAACCCTAGCCCGAACCCTAAACCTAACACTTCCCCGAAGCCTGACCCTCACCCGTCCCCTAATCCTAACCCGTACGCTGACACTAACCCGCGCCCTCACACGTCCGCTCCCCCTAAAGCGTTGTCGTACCCTCACCTGGACCCTAAACCGTCCCCGTCCCCTAACCCTAACCCTAGCCCGAGCCCCAACCCTAACCCTAACCCTTCCCCGAAGCCTGACCCTCACCCGTCCCCTAATCCTAACCCGTACGCTGACACTAACCCGCGCCCTCACACGTCCGCTCCCCCTAAAGCGTTGTCGTACCCTCACCTGGACCCTAAACCGTCCCCGTCCCCTAACCCTAACCCTAGCCCGAACTCTGACCCTAACCCTTCCCCGAAGCCTGACCCTCACCCGTCCCCTAATCCTAACCCGTACGCTGACACTAACCCGCGCCCTCACACGTCCGCTCCCCCTAAAGCGTTGTCGTACCCTCACCTGGACCCTAAACCGTCCCCGTCCCCTAACCCTAACCCTAGCCCGAACCCTAACCCTAACCCTTCCCCGAAGCCTGACCCTCACCCGTCCCCTAATCCTAAGCCGTACGCTGACACTAACCCACGCCCTCACACGTCCGCTCCCCCTAAAGCGTTGTCGTACCCTCACCTGGACCCTAAACCGTCCCCGTCCCCTAACCCTAACCCTAGCCCGAACCCTAACCCTAACCCTTCCCCGAAGCCTGACCCTCACCCGTCCCCTAATCCTAACCCGTACGCTGACACTAACCCGCGCCCTCACACGTCCGCTCCCCCTAAAGCGTTGTCGTACCCTCACCTGGACCCTAAACCGTCCCCGTCCCCTAACCCTAACCCTAGCCCGAACCCTAACCCTAACCCTTCCCCGAAGCCTGACCCTCACCCGTCCCCTAATCCTAAGCCGTACCCTGACACTAACCCGCGCCCTCACACGTCCGCTCCCCCTAAAGCGTTGTCGTACCCTCACCTGGACCCTAAACCGTCCCCGTCCCCTAACCCTAACCCTAGCCCGAACCCTAAACCTAACCCTTCCCCGAAGCCTGACCCTCAACCGTCCCCTAATCCTAACCCGTACGCTGACACTAACCCGCGCCCTCACACGTCCGCTCCCCCTAAAGCGTTGTCGTACCCTCACCTGGACCCTAAACCGTCCCCGTCCCCTAACCCTAACCCTAGCCCGAGCCCCAACCCTAACCCTAACCCTTCCCCGAAGCCTGACCCTCACCCGTCCCCTAATCCTAACCCGTACGCTGACACTAACCCGCGCCCTCACACGTCCGCTCCCCCTAAAGCGTTGTCGTACCCTCACCTGGACCCTAAACCGTCCCCGTCCCCTAACCCTAACCCTAGCCCGAACTCTGACCCTAACCCTTCCCCGAAGCCTGACCCTCACCCGTCCCCTAATCCTAACCCGTACGCTGACACTAACCCGCGCCCTCACACGTCCGCTCCCCCTAAAGCGTTGTCGTACCCTCACCTGGACCCTAAACCGTCCCCGTCCCCTAACCCTAACCCTAGCCCGAACCCTAACCCTAACCCTTCCCCGAAGCCTGACCCTCACCCGTCCCCTAATCCTAAGCCGTACGCTGACACTAACCCACGCCCTCACACGTCCGCTCCCCCTAAAGCGTTGTCGTACCCTCACCTGGACCCTAAACCGTCCCCGTCCCCTAACCCTAACCCTAGCCCGAACCCTAACCCTAAACCTTCCCCGAAGCCTGACCCTCACCCGTCCCCTAATCCTAACCCGTACGCTGACACTAACCCGCGCACTCACACGTCCGCTCCCCCTAAAGCGTTGTCGTACCCTCACCTGGACCCTAAACCGTCCCCGTCCCCTAACCCTAACCCTAGCCCGAACCCTAACCCTAACCCTTCCCCGAAGCCTGACCCTCACCCGTCCCCTAATCCTAAGCCGTACCCTGACACTAACCCGCGCCCTCACACGTCCGCTCCCCCTAAAGCGTTGTCGTACCCTCACCTGGACCCTAAACCGTCCCCGTCCCCTAACCCTTACCCTAGCCCGAACCCTAACCCTAACCCTTCCCCGAAGCCTGACCCTCACCCGTCCCCTTATCCTAACCGGTACGCTGACACTAACCCGCGCCCTCACACGTCCGCTCCCCCTAAAGCGTTGTCGTACCCTCCCCTGGACCCTAAACCGTCCCCGTCCCCTAACCCTAACCCTAGCCCGAACCCTAACCCTAACCCTTCCCCGAAGCCTGACCCTCACCCGTCCCCTAATCCTAAGCCGTACGCTGACACTAACCCGCGCCCTCACACGTCCGCTCCCCCTAAAGCGTTGTCGTACCCTCACCTGGACCCTAAACCGTCCCCGTCCCCTGACCCTAACCCTAGCCTGAACCCTAAACCTAACCCTTCCCCGAAGCCTGACCCTCACCCGTCCCCTAATCCTAACCCCTACGCTGACACTAACCCGCGCCCTCACACGTCCGCTCCCCCTAAAGCGTTGTCGTACCCTCACCTGGACCCTAAACCGTCCCCGTCCCCTAACCCTAACCCTACCCCGAACCCTAACCCTAACCCTTCCCTGAAGCCTGACCCTCACCCGTCCCCTAATCCTAACCCGTACGCTGACACTAACCCGCGCCCTCACACGTCCGCTCCCCCTAAAGCGTTGTCGTACCCTCACCTGGACCCTAAACCGTCCCCGTCCCCTAACCCTAACCCTAGCCCGAACCCTAACCCTAACCCTTCCCCGAAGCCTGACCCTCACCCGTCCCCTAATCCTAACCCGTACGCTGACACTAACCCGCGCCCTCACACGTCCGCTCCCCCTAAAGCGTTGTCGTACCCTCCCCTGGACCCTAAACCGTCCCCGTCCCCTAACCCTAACCCTAGCCCGAACCCTAACCCTAACCCTTCCCCGAAGCCTGACCCTCACCCGTCCCCTAATCCTAAGCCGTACGCTGACACTAACCCGAGCCCTCACACGTCCGCTCCCCCTAAAGCGTTGTCGTACCCTCACCTGGACCCTAAACCGTCCCCGTCCCCTGACCCTAACCCTAGCCTGAACCCTAACCCTAACACTTCCCCGAAGCCTGACCCTCACCCGTCCCCTAATCCTAAGCCGTACCCTGACACTAACCCGCGCCCTCACACGTCCGCTCCCCCTAAAGCGTTGCCGTACCCTCACCTGAACCCTAAACCGTCCCCGTCCCCTAACCCTTACCCTAGCCCGAACCCTAACCCTAACCCTTCCCCGAAGCCTGACCCTCACCCGTCCCCTTATCCTAACCGGTACGCTGACACTAACCCGCGCCCTCACACGTCCGCTCCCCCTAAAGCGTTGTCGTACCCTCCCCTGGACCCTAAACCGTCCCCGTCCCCTAACCCTAACCCTAGCCCGAACCCTAACCCTAACCCTTCCCCGAAGCCTGACCCTCACCCGTCCCCTAATCCTAAGCCGTACGCTGACACTAACCCGCGCCCTCACACGTCCGCTCCCCCTAAAGCGTTGTCGTACCCTCACCTGGACCCTAAACCGTCCCCGTCCCCTGACCCTAATCCTAGCCTGAACCCTAAACCTAACCCTTCCCCGAAGCCTGACCCTCACCCGTCCCCTAATCCTAACCCCTACGCTGACACTAACCCGCGCCCTCACACGTCCGCTCCCCCTAAAGCGTTGTCGTACCCTCACCTGGACCCTAAACCGTCCCCGTCCCCTGACCCTAACCCTAGCCTGAACCCTAAACCTAACCCTTCCCCGAAGCCTGACCCTCACCCGTCCCCTAATCCTAACCCCTACGCTGACACTAACCCGCGCCCTCACACGTCCGCTCCCCCTAAAGCGTTGTCGTACCCTCACCTGGACCCTAAACCGTCCCCGTCCCCTGACCCTAACCCTAGCCTGAACCCTAAACCTAACCCTTCCCCGAAGCCTGACCCTCACCCGTCCCCTAATCCTAACCCCTACGCTGACACTAACCCGCGCCCTCACACGTCCGCTCCCCCTAAAGCGTTGTCGTACCCTCACCTGGACCCTAAACCGTCCCCGTCCCCTAACCCTAACCCTAGCCCGAACCCTAACCCTAACCCTTCCCCGAAGCCTGACCCTCACCCGTCCCCTAATCCTAACCGGTACGCTGACACTAACCCGCGCCCTCACACGTCCGCTCCCCCTAAAGCGTTGTCGTACCCTCACCTGGACCCTAAACCGTCCCCGTCCCCTAACCCTAACCCTAGCCCGAACCCTAACCCTAACCCTTCCCCGAAGCCTGACCCTCACCCGTCCCCTAATCCTAACCGGTACGCTGACACTAACCCGCGCCCTCACACGTCCGCTCCCCCTAAAGCGTTGTCGTACCCTCCCCTGGATCCTAAACCGTCCCCGTACCCTAACCCTAACCCTAGCCCGAACCCTAACCCTAACCCTTTCCCGAAGCCTGACCCTCACCCGTCCCCTAATCCTAAGCCGTACGCTGACACTAACCCGCGCCCTCACACGTCCGCTCCCCCTAAAGCGTTGTCGTACCCTCACCTGGACCCTAAACCGTCCCCGTCCCCTAACCCTAACCCTAGCCCGAACCCTAACCCTAACCCTTCCCCGAAGCCTGACCCTCACCCGTCCCCTAATCCTAACCCGTACGCTGACACTAACCCGCGCCCTCACACGTCCGCTCCCCCTAAAGCGTTGTCGTACCCTCACCTGGACCCTAAACCGTCCCCGTCCCCTAACCCTAACCCTAGCCCGAACCCTAACCCTAACCCTTCCCCGAAGCCTGACCCTCACCCGTCCCCTAATCCTAACCCGTACGCTGACACTAACCCGCGCCCTCACACGTACGCTCCCCCTAAAGCGTTGTCGTACCCTCACCTGGACCCTAAACCGTCCCCGTCCCCTAACCCTAACCCTAGCCCGAACCCTAACCCTAACCCTTCCCCGAAGCCTGACCCTCACCCGTCCCCTAATCCTAACCGGTACGCTGACACTAACCCGCGCCCTCACACGTCCGCTCCCTCTAAAGCGTTGTCGTACCCTCACCTGGACCCTAAACCGTCCCCGTCCCCTAACCCTAACCCTAGCCCGAACCCTAACCCTAACCCTTCCCCGAAGCCTGACCCTCACCCGTCACATAATCCTAAGCCGTACGCTGACACTAACCCGCGCCCTCACACCTCCGCTCCCCCTAAAGCGTTTTCGTACCCTCACCTGGACCCTAAACCGTCCCCGTCCCCTAACCCTAACCCTAGCCCGAACCCTAACCCTAACCCTTCCCCGAAGCCTGACCCTCACCCGTCCCCTAATCCTAACCCGTACGCTGACACTAACCCGCGCCCTCACACGTCCGCTCCCCCTAAAGCGTTGTCGTACCCTCACCTGGACCCTAAACCGTCCCCGTCCCCTAACCCTAACCCTAGCCCGAACCCTAACCCTAACCCTTCCCCGAAGCCTGACCCTCACCCGTCCCCTAATCCTAACCCGTACGCTGACACTAACCCGCGCCCTCACACGTCCGCTCCCCCTAAAGCGTTGTCGTACCCTCACCTGGACCCTAAACCGTCCCCGTCCCCTAACCCTAACCCTAGCCCAAACCCTAACCCTAACCCTTCCCCGAAGCCTGACCCTCACCCGTCCCCTAATCCTAACCCCTACGCTGACACTAACCCGCGCCCTCACACGTCTGCTCCCCCTAAAGCGTTGTCGTACCCTCACCTGGACCCTATACCGTCCCCTTCCCCTAACTCTAACCCTAGCCCGAACCCTAACCCTAACCCTTCCCCGAAGCCTGACACTCACACGTCCCCTAATCCTAACCCCTACGCTGACACTAACCCGCGCCCTCACACGTCCGCTCCCCCTAAAGCGTTGTCGTACCCTCACCTGGACCCTAAACCGTCCCCGTCCCCTAACCCTAACCCTAGCCCAAACCCTAACCCTAACCCTTCCCCGAAGCCTGACCCTCACCCGTCCCCTAATCCTAACCCGTACGCTGACACTAACCCGCGCCCTCACACGTCCGCTCCCCCTAAAGCATTGTCGTACCCTCACCTGGACCCTAAACCGTCCCCATCCCCTAACCCTAACCCTAGCCCGAACCCTAACCCTAACCCTTCCCCGAAGCCTGACCCTCACCCGTCCCCTAATCCTAACCCTTACGCTGACACTAACCCGCGCCCTCACACGTCCGCTCCCCCTAAAGCGTTGTCGTACCCTCACCTGGACCCTAAACCGTCCCCGTCCCCTAACCCTAACCCTAGCCCGAACCCTAACCCTAACGCTTCCCCGAAGCCTGACCCTCACCCGTCCCCTAATCCTAAGCCGCACGGTGACGCTAACCCGCGCCCTCACACGTCCGCTGCCCCTAAAGCGTTGTCGTACCCTCACCTGGACCCTAAACCGTCCCCGTCAACTAACCCTAACCCGAGCCCGAACCCTAACCCTAACCCTTCCCCGAAGCCTGACCCTCACCCGTCCCCTAATCCTAACCCGTACGCTGACACTAACCCGCGCCCTCACATGTCCGCTCCCCCTAAAGCGTTGTCGTACCCTCACCTGGACCCTAAACCGTCCCCGTCCCCTAACCCTAACCCTAGCCCGAACCCTAACCCTAACCCTTCCCCGAAGCCTGACCCTCACCCGTCCCCTAATCCTAACCCGTACGCTGACACTAACCCACGGCCTCACACCTCCGCTCCCCCTAAAGCGTTGTCGTACCCTCACCTGGATTCTAAACCGTCCCCGTCCCCTAACCCTAACCCTAGCCCGAACCCTAACCCTAACCCTTCCCCGAAGCCTGACCCTCACCCGTCCCCTAATCCTAAACAGTACGCTGACACTAACCCGCGCCCTCACACGTCCGCTCCCCCTAAAGCATTGTCGTACCCTCACCTGGACCCTAACCCGTCCCCGTCCCCTAACCCTAATCCTAACCCGAACCCTAACCCTAACCCTTCCCCGAAGCCTGACCCTCACCCGTCCCCTAATCCTAAGCCGTACCCTGACACTAACCCGCGCCCTCACACGTCCGCTCCCCCTAAAGCATTGTCGTACCCTCACCTGGACCCTAAACCATCCCCGTCCCCTAACCCTAACCCTAGCCCGAACCCTAACCCTAACCCTTCCCCGAAGCCTGACCCTCACCCGTCCCCTAATCCTAACCCGTACGCTGACACTAACCCGCGCCCTCACACGTCCGCTCCCCCTAAAGCGTTGTCGTACCCTCACCTGGACCCTAAACCGTCCCCGTCCCCTAACCCTAACCCTAGCCCGAACCATAACCCTAACCCTTCCCCGAAGCCTGACCCTCACCCGTCCCCTAATCCTAACCCGTACGCTGACACTAACCCGCGCCCTCACACGTCCGCTCCCCCTAAAGCGTTGTCGTACCCTCACCTGGACCCTAACCCGTCCCCGTCCCCTAACCCTAACCCTAGCCCGAACCCTAACCCTAACCCTTCCCCGAAGCCTGACCCTCACCCGTCCCCTAATCCTAACCCGTACGCTGACACTAACCCGCGCCCTCACACGTCCGCTCCCCCTAAAGCGTTGTCGTACCCTCACCTGGACCCTAAACCGTCCCCGTCCCCTAACCCTAACCCTAGCCCGAACCCTAACCCTAACCCTTCCCCGAAGCCTGACCCTCACCCGTCCCCTAATCCTAACCCGTACGCTGACACTAACCCGCGCCCTCACACGTCCGCTCCCCGTAAAGCGTTGTCGTACCCTCACCTGGACCCTAAACCGTCCCCGTCCCCTAACCCTAACCATAGCCCGAACCCTAACCCTAACCCTTCCCCGAAGCCTGACCCTCACCCGTCCCCTAATCCTAAGCCGTACGCTGACACTAACCCGCGCCCTCACACGTCCGCTCCCCCTAAAGGTTGTCGTACCCTCACCTGGACCCTAAACCGTCCCCGTCCCCTAACCGTAACCCTAGCCCGAACCCTAACCCTAACCCTTCCCCGAAGCCTGACCCTCTCCCGTCCCCTAATCCTAACCCGTACGCTGACACTAACCCGCGCCCTCAGAGGTCCGCTCCCCCTAAAGCGTTGTCGTACCCTCACCTGGACCCTAAACCGTCCCCGTCCCCTAACCCTAACCCTAGCCCGAACCCTAACCCTAACCCTTCCCCGAAGCCTGAACCTCACCCGTCCCCTAATCCTAAGCCGTACGCTGACACTAACCCGCGCCCTCACACGTCCGCTCCCCCTAAAGCGTTGTCGTACCCTCACCTGGACCCTAAACCGTCCCCGTCCCCTAACCCTAACCCTAGCCCGAACCCTAACCCTAACCCTTCCCCGAAGCCTGACCCTCACCCGTCCCCTAATCCTAAGCCGTACGCTGACACTAACCCGCGCCCTCACACGTCCGCTCCCCCTAAAGCGTTGTCGTACCCTCACCTGGACCCTAAACCGTCCCCGTCCCCTAACCCTAACCCTAGCCCGAACCCTAACCCTAACCCTTCCCCGAAGCCTGACCCTCACCCGTCCCCTAATCCTAACCCCTACGCTGACACTAACCCGCGCCCTCACACGTCCGCTCCCCCTAAAGCGTTGTCGTACCCTCAGCTGGACCCTAAACCGTCCCCGTCCCCTGACCCTAACCCTAGCCCGAACCCTAACCCTAACCCTTCCCCGAAGCCTGAAACTCACCCGTCCCCTAATCCTAACCCCTACGCTGACACTAACCCGCGCCCTCACACGTACGCTCCCCCTAAAGCGTTGTCCTACCCTCACCTGGACCCTAAACCGTCCCCGTCCCCTAACCCTAACCCTAGCCCGAACCCTAACCCTAACCCTTCCCCGAAGCCTGACCCTCACCCGTCCCCTAATCCTAACCCCTACGCTGACACTAACCCGCGCCCTCACACGTCCGCTCCCCCTAAAGCGTTCTCGTACCCTCACCCGTCCCCTAATCCTAAGCCGCACGCTGACACTAACCCGCGCCCTCACACGTCCGCTCCCCCTAAAGCGTTCTCGTACCCTCACCTGGACCCTAAACCGTCCCCGTCCCCTAACCCTAACACTAGCCCGAACCCTAACCCTAACCCTTCCCCGAAGCCTGACCCTCACCCGTCCCCTAATCCTAACCGGTACGCTGACACTAACCCGCGCCCTCACACGTCCGCTCCCCCTAAAGAGTTGTCGTACACTCCCCTGGACCCTAAACCGTCCCCGTCCCCTAACCCTAACCCTAGCCCGAACCCTAACCCTAACCCTTCCCCGAAGCCTGACCCTCACCCGTCCCCTAATCCTAAGCCGTACGCTGACACTAACCCGCGCCCTCACACGTCCGCTCCCCCTAAAGCGTTGTCGTACCCTCACCTGGACCCTAAACCGTCCCCGTCCCCTAACCCTAACCCTAGCCCGAACCCTAACCCTAACCCTTCCCCGAAGCCTGACCCTCACCCGTCCCCTAATCCTAACCCGTACGCTGACACTAACCCACGCCCTCACACGTCCGCTTCCCCTAAAGCGTTGTCGTACCCTCACCTGGACCCTAAACCGTCCCCGTCCCCTAACCCTAACCCTAGCCCGAACCCTAACCCTAACCCTTCCCCGAAGCCTGACCCTCACCCGTCCCCTAATCCTAACCCGTACGCTGACACTAACCCGCGCCCTCACACGTCCGCTCCCCCTAAAGCGTTGTCGTACCCTCACCTGGACCCTAAACCGTCCCCGTCCCCTAACCCTAACCCTAGCCCGAACCCTAACCCTAACCCTTCACCGAAGCCTGACCCTCACCCGTCCCCTAATCCTAACCCGTACGCTGACACTAACCCGCGCCCTCACATGTCCGCTCCCCCTAAAGCGTTGTCGTACCCTCACCTGGACCCTAAACCGTCCCCGTCCCCTAACCCTAACCCTAGCCCGAACCCTAACCCTAACCCTTCCCCGAAGCCTGACCCTCACCCGTCCCCTAATCCTAACCCGTACGCTGACACTAACCCACGGCCTCACACCTCCGCTCCCCCTAAAGCGTTGTCGTACCCTCACCTGGATTCTAAACCGTCCCCGTCCCCTAACCCTAACCCTAGCCCGAACCCTAACCCTAACCCTTCCCCGAAGCCTGACCCTCACCCGTCCCCTAATCCTAAACAGTACGCTGACACTAACCCGCGCCCTCACACGTCCGCTCCCCCTAAAGCGTTGTCGTACCCTCACCTGGACCCTAACCCGTCCCCGTCCCCTAACCCTAACCCTAACCCGAACCCTAACCCTAACCCTTCCCCGAAGCCTGACCCTCACCCGTCCCCTAATCCTAAGCCGTACCCTGACACTAACCCGCGCCCTCACACGTCCGCTCCCCCTAAAGCATTGTCGTACCCTCACCTGGACCCTAAACCATCCCCGTCCCCTAACCCTAACCCTAGCCCGAACCCTAACCCTAACCCTTCCCCGAAGCCTGACCCTCACCCGTCCCCTAATCCTAACCCGTACGCTGACACTAACCCGCGCCCTCACACGTCCGCTCCCCCTAAAGCGTTGTCGTACCCTCACCTGGACCCTAAACCGTCCCCGTCCCCTAACCCTAACCCTAGCCCGAACCATAACCCTAACCCTTCCCCGAAGCCTGACCCTCACCCGTCCCCTAATCCTAACCCGTACGCTGACACTAACCCGCGCCCTCACACGTCCGCTCCCCCTAAAGCGTTGTCGTACCCTCACCTGGACCCTAACCCGTCCCCGTCCCCTAACCCTAACCCTAGCCCGAACCCTAACCCTAACCCTTCCCCGAAGCCTGACCCTCACCCGTCCCCTAATCCTAACCCGTACGCTGACACTAACCCGCGCCCTCACACGTCCGCTCCCCCTAAAGCGTTGTCGTACCCTCACCTGGACCCTAAACCGTCCCCGTCCCCTAACCCTAACCCTAGCCCGAACCCTAACCCTAACCCTTCCCCGAAGCCTGACCCTCACCCGTCCCCTAATCCTAACCCGTACGCTGACACTAACCCGCGCCCTCACACGTCCGCTCCCCGTAAAGCGTTGTCGTACCCTCACCTGGACCCTAAACCGTCCCCGTCCCCTAACCCTAACCCTAGCCCGAACCCTAACCCTAACCCTTCCCCGAAGCCTGACCCTCTCCCGTCCCCTAATCCTAACCCGTACGCTGACACTAACCCGCGCCCTCAGAGGTCCGCTCCCCCTAAAGCGTTGTCGTACCCTCACCTGGACCCTAAACCGTCCCCGTCCCCTAACCCTAACCCTAGCCCGAACCCTAACCCTAACCCTTCCCCGAAGCCTGAACCTCACCCGTCCCCTAATCCTAAGCCGTACGCTGACACTAACCCGCGCCCTCACACGTCCGCTCCCCCTAAAGCGTTGTCGTACCCTCACCTGGACCCTAAACCGTCCCCGTCCCCTAACCCTAACCCTAGCCCGAACCCTAACCCTAACCCTTCCCCGAAGCCTGACCCTCACCCGTCCCCTAATCCTAAGCCGTATGCTGACACTAACCCGCGCCCTCACACGTCCGCTCCCCCTAAAGCGTTGTCGTACCCTCACCTGGACCCTAAACCGTCCCCGTCCCCTAACCCTAACCCTAGCCCGAACCCTAACCCTAACCCTTCCCCGAAGCCTGACCCTCACCCGTCCCCTAATCCTAACCCCTACGCTGACACTAACCCGCGCCCTCACACGTCCGCTCCCCCTAAAGCGTTGTCGTACCCTCAGCTGGACCCTAAACCGTCCCCGTCCCCTGACCCTAACCCTAGCCCGAACCCTAACCCTAACCCTTCCCCGAAGCCTGACACTCACCCGTCCCCTAATCCTAACCCCTACGCTGACACTAACCCGCGCCCTCACACGTACGCTCCCCCTAAAGCGTTGTCCTACCCTCACCTGGACCCTAAACCGTCCCCGTCCCCTAACCCTAACCCTAGCCCGAACCCTAACCCTAACCCTTCCCCGAAGCCTGACCCTCACCCGTCCCCTAATCCTAACCCCTACGCTGACACTAACCCGCGCCCTCACACGTCCGCTCCCCCTAAAGCGTTCTCGTACCCTCACCCGTCCCCTAATCCTAAGCCTCACGCTGACACTAACCCGCGCCCTCACACGTCCGCTCCCCCTAAAGCGTTCTCGTACCCTCACCTGGACCCTAAACCGTCCCCGTCCCCTAACCCTAACACTAGCCCGAACCCTAACCCTAACCCTTCCCCGAAGCCTGACCCTCACCCGTCCCCTAATCCTAACCGGTACGCTGACACTAACCCGCGCCCTCACACGTCCGCTCCCCCTAAAGAGTTGTCGTACACTCCCCTGGACCCTAAACCGTCCCCGTCCCCTAACCCTAACCCTAGCCCGAACCCTAACCCTAACCCTTCCCCGAAGCCTGACCCTCACCCGTCCCCTAATCCTAAGCCGTACGCTGACACTAACCCGCGCCCTCATACGTCCGATCCCCCTAAAGCGTTGTCGTACCCTCACCTGGACCCTAAACCGTCCCCGTCCCCTAACCCTAACCCTAGCCCGAGCCCCAACCCTAACCCTAACCCTTCCCCGAAGCCTGACCCTCACCCGTCCCCTAATCCTAAGCCGTACGCTGACACTAACCCGCGCCCTCACACGTCCGCTCCCCCTAAAGCGTTGTCGTACCCTCACCTGGACCCTAAACCGTCCCCGTCCCCTAACCCTTACCTTAGCCCGAACCCTAACCCTAACCCTTCCCCGAAGCCTGACCCTCACCCGTCCCCTAATCCTAACCCGTACGCTGACACTAACCCACGCCCTCACACGTCCGCTTCCCGTAAAGCGTTGTCGTACCCTCACCTGGACCCTAAACCGTCCCCGTCCCCTAACCCTAACCCTAGCCCGAACCCTAACCCTAACCCTTCCCCGAAGCCTGACCCTCACCCGTCCCCTAATCCTAACCCGTACGCTGACACTAACCCGCGCCCTCACACGTCCGCTCCCCCTAAAGCGTTGTCGTACCCTCACCTGGACCCTAAACCGTCCCCGTCCCCTAACCCTAACCCTAGCCCGAACCCTAACCCTAACCCTTCACCGAAGCCTGACCCTCACCCGTCCCCTAATCCTAACCCGTACGCTGACACTAACCCGCGCCCTCACACGTCCGCTCCCCCTAAAGCGTTGTCGTACCCTCACCTGGACCCTAAACCGTCCCCGTCCCCTAACCCTAACCCTAGCCCGAACCCTAAACCTAACCCTTCCCCGAAGCCTGACCCTCACCCGTTCCCTAATCCTAAGACGTACGCTGACACTAACCCGCGCCCTCACACGTCCGCTCCCCCTAAAGCGTTGTCGTACCCTCACCTGGACCCTAAACCGTCCCCGTCCCCTAACCCTAACCCTAGCCCGAACCCTAACCCTAAATCTTCCCCGAAGCCTGACCCTCACCCGTCCCCTTATCCTAACCCGTACGCTGACACGAACCCGCGCCCTCACACGTCCGCACCCCCTAAAGCGTTGTCGTACCCTCACCTGGACCCTAAACCGTCCCCGTCCCCTAACCCTAACCCTAGCCCGAACCCTAAACCTAACACTTCCCCGAAGCCTGACCCTCACCCGTCCCCTAATCCTAACCCGTACGCTGACACTAACCCGCGCCCTCACACGTCCGCTCCCCCTAAAGCGTTGTCGTACCCTCACCTGGACCCTAAACCGTCCCCGTCCCCTAACCCTAACCCTAGCCCGAGCCCCAACCCTAACCCTAACCCTTCCCCGAAGCCTGACCCTCACCCGTCCCCTAATCCTAACCCGTACGCTGACACTAACCCGCGCCCTCACACGTCCGCTCCCCCTAAAGCGTTGTCGTACCCTCACCTGGACCCTAAACCGTCCCCGTCCCCTAACCCTAACCCTAGCCCGAACTCTGACCCTAACCCTTCCCCGAAGCCTGACCCTCACCCGTCCCCTAATCCTAACCCGTACGCTGACACTAACCCGCGCCCTCACACGTCCGCTCCCCCTAAAGCGTTGTCGTACCCTCACCTGGACCCTAAACCGTCCCCGTCCCCTAACCCTAACCCTAGCCCGAACCCTAACCCTAACCCTTCCCCGAAGCCTGACCCTCACCCGTCCCCTAATCCTAAGCCGTACGCTGACACTAACCCACGCCCTCACACGTCCGCTCCCCCTAAAGCGTTGTCGTACCCTCACCTGGACCCTAAACCGTCCCCGTCCCCTAACCCTAACCCTAGCCCGAACCCTAACCCTAACCCTTCCCCGAAGCCTGACCCTCACCCGTCCCCTAATCCTAACCCGTACGCTGACACTAACCCGCGCCCTCACACGTCCGCTCCCCCTAAAGCGTTGTCGTACCCTCACCTGGACCCTAAACCGTCCCCGTCCCCTAACCCTAACCCTAGCCCGAACCCTAACCCTAACCCTTCCCCGAAGCCTGACCCTCACCCGTCCCCTAATCCTAAGCCGTACCCTGACACTAACCCGCGCCCTCACACGTCCGCTCCCCCTAAAGCGTTGTCGTACCCTCACCTGGACCCTAAACCGTCCCCGTCCCCTAACCCTAACCCTAGCCCGAACCCTAAACCTAACCCTTCCCCGAAGCCTGACCCTCACCCGTCCCCTAATCCTAACCCGTACGCTGACACTAACCCGCGCCCTCACACGTCCGCTCCCCCTAAAGCGTTGTCGTACCCTCACCTGGACCCTAAACCGTCCCCGTCCCCTAACCCTAACCCTAGCCCGAGCCCCAACCCTAACCCTAACCCTTCCCCGAAGCCTGACCCTCACCCGTCCCCTAATCCTAACCCGTACGCTGACACTAACCCGCGCCCTCACACGTCCGCTCCCCCTAAAGCGTTGTCGTACCCTCACCTGGACCCTAAACCGTCCCCGTCCCCTAACCCTAACCCTAGCCCGAACTCTGACCCTAACCCTTCCCCGAAGCCTGACACTCACCCGTCCCCTAATCCTAACCCGTACGCTGACACTAACCCGCGCCCTCACACGTCCGCTCCCCCTAAAGCGTTGTCGTACCCTCACCTGGACCCTAAACCGTCCCCGTCCCCTAACCCTAACCCTAGCCCGAACCCTAACCCTAAACCTTCCCCGAAGCCTGACCCTCACCCGTCCCCTAATCCTAACCCGTACGCTGACACTAACCCGCGCCCTCACACGTCCGCTCCCCCTAAAGCGTTGTCGTACCCTCACCTGGACCCTAAACCGTCCCCGTCCCCTAACCCTAACCCTAGCCCGAACCCTAACCCTAACCCTTCCCCGAAGCCTGACCCTCACCCGTCCCCTAATCCAAAGCCGTACCCTGACACTAACCCGCGCCCTCACACGTCCGCTCCCCCTAAAGCGTTGTCGTACCCTCACCTGGACCCTAAACCGTCCCCGTCCCCTAACCCTTACCCTAGCCCGAACCCTAACCCTAACCCTTCCCCGAAGCCTGACCCTCACCCGTCCCCTTATCCTAACCGGTACGCTGACACTAACCCGCGCCCTCACACGTCCGCTCCCCCTAAAGCGTTGTCGTACCCTCACCTGGACCCTAACCCGTCCCCGTCCCCTAACCCTAACCCTAGCCCGAACCCTAACCCTAACCCTTCCCCGAAGCCTGACCCTCACCCGTCCCCTAATCCTAAGCCGTACGCTGACACTAACCCGCGCCCTCACACGTCCGCTCCCCCTAAAGCGTTGTCGTACCCTCACCTGGACCCTAAACCGTCCCCGTCCCCTGACCCTAACCCTAGCCTGAACCCTAAACCTAACCCTTCCCCGAAGCCTGACCCTCACCCGTCCCCTAATCCTAACCCCTACGCTGACACTAACCCGCGCCCTCACACGTCCGCTCCCCCTAAAGCGTTGTCGTACCCTCACCTGGACCCTAAACCGTCCCCGTCCCCTAACCCTAACCCTAGCCCGAACCCTAACCCTAACCCTTCCCTGAAGCCTGACCCTCACCCGTCCCCTAATCCTAACCCGTACGCTGACACTAACCCGCGCCCTCACACGTCCGCTCCCCCTAAAGCATTGTCGTACCCTCACCTGGACCCTAAACCGTCCCCGTCCCCTAACCCTAACCCTAGCCCGAACCCTAACCCTAACCCTTCCCCGAAGCCTGACCCTCACCCGTCCCCTAATCCTAACCCGTACGCTGACACTAACCCGCGCCCTCACACGTCCGCTCCCCCTAAAGCGTTGTCGTACCCTCCCCTGGACCCTAAACCGTCCCCGTCCCCTAACCCTAACCCTAGCCCGAACCCTAACCCTAACCCTTCCCCGAAGCCTGACCCTCACCCGTCCCCTAATCCTAAGCCGTACGCTGACACTAACCCGCGCCCTCACACGTCCGCTCCCCCTAAAGCGTTGTCGTACCCTCACCTGGACCCTAAACCGTCCCCGTCCCCTGACCCTAACCCTAGCCTGAACCCTAACCCTAACACTTCCCCGAAGCCTGACCCTCACCCGTCCCCTAATCCTAAGCCGTACCCTGACACTAACCCGCGCCCTCACACGTCCGCTCCCCCTAAAGCGTTGTTGTACCCTCACCTGGACCCTAAACCGTCCCCGTCCCCTAACCCTTACCCTAGCCCGAACCCTAACCCTAACCCTTCCCCGAAGCCTGACCCTCACCCGTCCCCTAATCCTAAGCCGTACGCTGACACTAACCCGCGCCCTCACACGTCCGCTCCCCCTAAAGCGTTGTCGTACCCTCACCTGGACCCTAAACCGTCCCCGTCCCCTGACCCTAATCCTAGCCTGAACCCTAAACCTAACCCTTCCCCGAAGCCTGACCCTCACCCGTCCCCTAATCCTAACCCCTACGCTGACACTAACCCGCGCCCTCACACGTCCGCTCCCCCTAAAGCGTTGTCGTACCCTCACCTGGACCCTAAACCGTCCCCGTCCCCTGACCCTAACCCTAGCCTGAACCCTAAACCTAACCCTTCCCCGAAGCCTGACCCTCACCCGTCCCCTAATCCTAACCCCTACGCTGACACTAACCCGCGCCCTCACACGTCCGCTCCCCCTAAAGCGTTGTCGTACCCTCACCTGGACCCTAAACCGTCCCCGTCCCCTGACCCTAACCCTAGCCTGAACCCTAAACCTAACCCTTCCCCGAAGCCTGACCCTCACCCGTCCCCTAATCCTAACCCCTACGCTGACACTAACCCGCGCCCTCACACGTCCGCTCCCCCTAAAGCGTTGTCGTACCCTCACCTGGACCCTAAACCGTCCCCGTCCCCTAACCCTAACCCTAGCCCGAACCCTAACCCTAACCCTTCCCCGAAGCCTGACCCTCACCCGTCCCCTAATCCTAACCGGTACGCTGACACTAACCCGCGCCCTCACACGTCCGCTCCCCCTAAAGCGTTGTCGTACCCTCACCTGGACCCTAAACCGTCCCCGTCCCCTAACCCTAACCCTAGCCCGAACCCTAACCCTAACCCTTCCCCGAAGCCTGACCCTCACCCGTCCCCTAATCCTAACCGGTACGCTGACACTAACCCGCGCCCTCACACGTCCGCTCCCCCTAAAGCGTTGTCGTACCCTCCCCTGGACCCTAAACCGTCCCCGTACCCTAACCCTAACCCTAGCCCGAACCCTAACCCTAACCCTTTCCCGAAGCCTGACCCTCACCCGTCCCCTAATCCTAAGCCGTACGCTGACACTAACCAGCGCCCTCACACGTCCGCTCCCCCTAAAGCGTTGTCGTACCCTCACCTGGACCCTAAACCGTCCCCGTCCCCTAACCCTAACCCTAGCCCGAACCCTAACCCTAACCCTTCCCCGAAGCCTGACCCTCACCCGTCCCCTAATCCTAAACCGTACGCTGACACTAACCCACGCCCTCACATGTCCGCTCCCCCTAAAGCGTTGTCGTACCCTCACCTGGACCCTAAACCGTCCCCGTCCCCTAACCCTAACCCTAGCCCGAACCCTAACCCTAACCCTTCCCCGAAGCCTGACCCTCACCCGTCCCCTAATCCTAACCCGTACGCTGACACTAACCCGCGCCCTCACACGTCCGCTCCCCCTAAAGCGTTGTCGTACCCTCACCTGGACCCTAAACCGTCCCCGTCCCCTAACCCTAACCCTAGCCCGAACCCTAACCCTAACCCTTCCCCAAAGCCTGACCCTCACCCGTCCCCTAATCCTAAACCGTACGCTGACACTAACCCGCGCCCTCACACGTCCGCTCCCCCTAAAGCGTTCTCGTACCCTCACCTGGACCCTAAACCGTCCCCGTCCCCTAACCCTAACCCTAGCCCGAACTCTGACCCTAACCCTTCCCCGAAGCCTGACCCTCACCCGTCCCCTAATCCTAACCCGTACGCTGACACTAACCCGCGCCCTCACACGTCCGCTCCCCCTAAAGCGTTGTCGTACCCTCACCTGGACCCTAAACCGTCCCCGTCCCCTAACCCTAACCCTAGCCCGAACCCTAACCCTAACCCTTCCCCGAAGCCTGACCCTCACCCGTCCCCTAATCCTAACCCGTACGCTGACACTAACACGCTCCCTCACAGGTCCGCTCCCCCTAAAGCGTTGTCGTACCCTCACCTGGACCCTAAACCGTCCCCGTCCCCTAACACTAACCCTAGCCCGAACCCTAACCCTAACCCTTCCCCGAAGCCTGACCCTCACCCGTCCCCTAATCCTAAGCCGTACGCTGATACTAACCCGCGCCCTCACACGTCCGCTCCCCCTAAAGCGTTGTCGTACCCTCACCTGGACCCTAAACCGTCCCCGTCCCCTAACCCTAACCCTAGCCCGAACCCTAACCCTAACACTTCCCTGAAGCCTGACCCTCAACCGTCCCCTAATCCTAACCCGTACGCTGACACTAACCCGCGCCCTCACACGTCCGCTCCCCCTAAAGCGTTGTCGTACCCTCACCTGGACCCTAAACCGTCCCCGTCCCCTAACCCTAACCCTAGCCCGAACCCTAACCCTAACCCTTCCCCGAAGCCTGACCCTCACCCGTCCCCTAATCCTAACGCATACGCTGACAATAACCCGCGCCCTCACACGTCCGCTGCCCCTAAAGCGTTGTCGTACCCTCACCTGGACCCTAAACCGTCCCCGTCCCCTAACCCTAACCCTAGCCCGAACCCTAACCCTAACCCTTCCCCGAAGCCTGACCCTCACCCGTCCCCTAATCCTAACCCGTACGCTGACACTAACCCGCGCCCTCACACGTCCGCTCCCCCTAAAGCGTTGTCGTACCCTCACCTGGACCCTAAACCGTCCCTGTCCCCGTCCCCTAACCCTAGCCCGAACCCTAACCCTAACCCTTCCCCGAAGCCTGACCCTCACCCGTCCCCTAATCCTAACCCGTACGCTGACACTAACCCGCGCCCTCACACGTCCGCTCCCCCTAAAGTGTTGTCGTACCCTCACCTGGACCCTAAACTGTCCCCGTCCCGTCCCCTAACCCTAGCCCGAACCCTAACCCTAACCCTTCCCCGAAGCCTGACCCTCACCCGTCCCCTAATCCTAAGCCGTACGCTGACACTAACCCGCGCCCTCACACGTCCGCTCCCCCTAAAGCGTTGTCGTACCCTCACCTGGACCCTAAACCGTCCCCGTCCCCTAACCCTAACCCTAGCCCGAACCCTAACCCTAACCCTTCCCCGAAGACTGACCCTCACCCGTCCCCTAATCCTAAGCCGTACGCTGACACTAACCCGCGCCCTCACACGTCCGCTCCCCCTAAAGCGTTGTCGTACCCTCACCTGGACCCTAAACCGTCCCCGTCCCCTAACCCTAACCCTAGCCCGAACCCTAACCCTAACCCTTCCCCGAAGCCTGACCCTCACCCGTCCCGTAATCCTAACCCGTACGCTGACACTAACCCGCGCCCTCACACGTCCGCTCCCCCTAAAGCGTTTTCGTACCCTCACCTGGACCCTAAACCGTTCCCGTCCCCTAACCCTAACCCTAGCCCGAACCCTAACCCTAAACCTTCCCCGAAAACTGACCCTCACCCGTCCCCTAATCCTAAGCCGTACGCTGACACTAACCCGCGCCCTCACACGTACTCTCCCCCTAAAGCGTTGTCGTATCCTCACCTGGACCCTAAACCGTCCCCGTCCCCTAACCCTAATCCTAGCCCGAACCCTAACCCTAACCCTTCCCCGAAGCCTGACCCTCACCCGTCCCCTAATCCTAAGCCGTACGCTGACACTAACCCAGGCCCTCAAACGTCCGCTCCCCCTAAAGCGTTGTCGTACCCTCACCTGGACCCTAAACCGTCCCCGTCCCCTAACCCTAACCCTAGCCCGAACCCTAACCCTAACCCTTCCCCGAAGCCTGACCCTCACCCGTCCCCTAATCCTAACCCGTACGCTGACACTAACCCGCGCCCTCACACGTCCGCTCCCCCTAAAGCGTTGTCGTACCCTCACTGGACCCTTAACCGTCCCCGTCCCCTAACCCTAACCCTAGCCCGAACCCTAACCCTAACCCTTCCCCGAAGCCTGACCCTCACCCGTCCCCTAATCCTAACCCGTACGCTGACACTAACCCACGCCCTCACACGTCCGCTCCCCCTAAAGCGTTGTCGTACCCTCACCTGGACCCTAAACCGTCCCCGTCCCCTAACCCTAACCCTAGCCCGAACCCTAACCCTAACCCTTCCCCGAAGCCTGACCCTCACCCGTCCCCTAATCCTAAGCCGTACGCTGACACTAACCCAGGCCCTCACACGTCCGCTCCCCCTAAAGCGTTGTCGTACCCTCACCTGGACCCTAAACCGTCCCCGTCCCCTAACCCTAACACTAGCCCGAACCCTAACCCTAACCCTTCCCCGAAGCCTGACCCTCACCCGTCCCCTAATCCTAACCCGTACGCTGACACTAACCCTTGCCCTCACACGTCCGCTCCCCCTAAAGCGTGGTCGTACCCTCACCTGGACCCTAAACCGTCCCCGTCCCCTAACCCTAACCCTAGCCCGAACCCTAACCCTAACCCTTCCCCGAAGCCTGACCCTCACCCGTCCCCTAATCCTAACCCGTACGCTGACACTAACCCACGCCCTCACACGTCCGCTCCCCCTAAAGCGTTGTCGTACCCTCACCTGGACCCTAAACCGTCCCCGTCCCCTAACCCTAACCCTAGCCCGAACCCTAACCCTAACCCTTCCCCGAAGCCTGACCCTCACCCGTCCCCTAATCCTAACCCGTACGCTGACACTAACCCGCGCCCTCTCACGTCCGCTCCCCCTAAAGCGTTGTCGTACCCTCACCTGGACCCTAAACCGTCCCCGTCCCCTAACCCTAACCCTAGCCCGAACCCTAACCCTAACCCTTCCCCGAAGCCTGACCCTCACCCGTCCCCTAATCCTAAGCCGTACGCTGACACTAACCCGCGCCCTCACACGTCCGCTCCCCCTAAAGCGTTGTCGTACCCTCACCTGGACCCTAAACCGTCCCCGTCCCCTAACCCTAACCCTAGCCCGAACCCTAACCCTAACCCTTCCCCGAAGCCTGACCCTCACCCGTCCCCTAATCCTAAGCCGTACGCTGACACTAACCCGCGCCCTCACACGTCCGCTCCCCCTAAAGCGTTGTCGTACCCTCACCTGGACCCTAAACCGTCCCCGTCCCCTAACACTAACCCTAGCCCGAACCCTAACTCTAACCCTTCCCCGAAGCCTGACCCTCACCCGTCCCCTAATCCTAAGCCGTACGCTGACACTAACCCGCTCCCTCACACGTCCGCTCCCCCTAAAGCGTTGTCGTACCCTCACCTGGACCCTAAACCGTCCCCGTCCCCTAACCCTAACCCTAGCCTGAACCCTAACCCTAACCCTTCCCCGAAGCCTGACCCTCACCCGTCCCCTAATCCTAAGCCGTACCCTGACACTAACCCGCGCCCTCACACGTCCGCTCCCCCTAAAGCGTTGTCGTACCCTCACTGGACCCTTAACCGTCCCCGTCCCCTAACCCTAACCCTAGCCCGAACCCTAACCCTAACCCTTCCCCGAAGCCTGACCCTCACCCGTCCCCTAATCCTAACCCGTACGCTGACACTAACCCGCGCCCTCACACGTCCGCTCCCCCTAAAGCGTTGTCGTACCCTCCCCTGGACCCTAAACCGTCCCCGTCCCCTAACCCTAACCCTAGCCCGAACCCTAACCCTAAACCTTCCCCGAAGACTGACCCTCACCCGTCCCCTAATCCTAACCCGTACGCTGACACTAACCCGCGCCCTCACACGTCCGCTCCCCCTAAAGCGTTGTCGTACCCTCACCTGGACCCTAAACCGTCCCCGTCCCCTGACCCTAATCCTAGCCTGAACCCTAAACCTAACCCTTCCCCGAAGCCTGACCCTCACCCGTCCCCTAATCCTAACCCCTACGCTGACACTAACCCGCGCCCTCACACGTCCGCTCCCCCTAAAGCGTTGTCGTACCCTCACCTGGACCCTAAACCGTCCCCGTCCCCTGACCCTAACCCTAGCCTGAACCCTAAACCTAACCCTTCCCCGAAGCCTGACCCTCACCCGTTCCCTAATCCTAACCCCTACGCTGACACTAACCCGCGCCCTCACACGTCCGCTCCCCCTAAAGCGTTGTCGTACCCTCACCTGGACCCTAAACCGTCCCCGTCCCCTGACCCTAACCCTAGCCTGAACCCTAAACCTAACCCTTCCCCGAAGCCTGACCCTCACCCGTCCCCTAATCCTAACCCCTACGCTGACACTAACCCGCGCCCTCACACGTCCGCTCCCCCTAAAGCGTTGTCGTACCCTCACCTGGACCCTAAACCGTCCCCGTCCCCTAACCCTAACCCTAGCCCGAACCCTAACCCTAACCCTTCCCCGAAGCCTGACCCTCACCCGTCCCCTAATCCTAACCGGTACACTGACACTAACCCGCGCCCTCACACGTCCGCTCCCCCTAAAGCGTTGTCGTACCCTCACCTGGACCCTAAACCGTCCCCGTCCCCTAACCCTAACCCTAGCCCGAACCCTAACCCTAACCCTTCCCCGAAGCCTGACCCTCACCCGTCCCCTAATCCTAACCGGTACGCTGACACTAACCCGCGCCCTCACACGTCCGCTCCCCCTAAAGCGTTGTCGTACCCTCCCCTGGACCCTAAACCGTCCCCGTACCCTAACCCTAACCCTAGCCCGAACCCTAACCCTAACCCTTTCCCGAAGCCTGACCCTCACCCGTCCCCTAATCCTAAGCCGTACGCTGACACTAACCAGCGCCCTCACACGTCCGCTCCCCCTAAAGCGTTGTCGTACCCTCACCTGGACCCTAAACCGTCCCCGTCCCCTAACCCTAACCCTAGCCCGAACCCTAACCCTAACCCTTCCCCGAAGCCTGACCCTCACCCGTCCCCTAATCCTAAACCGTACGCTGACACTAACCCACGCCCTCACATGTCCGCTCCCCCTAAAGCGTTGTCGTACCCTCACCTGGACCCTAAACCGTCCCCGTCCCCTAACCCTAACCCTAGCCCGAACCCTAACCCTAACCCTTCCCCGAAGCCTGACCCTCACCCGTCCCCTAATCCTAACCCGTACGCTGACACTAACCCGCGCCCTCACACGTCCGCTCCCCCTAAAGCGTTGTCGTACCCTCACCTGGACCCTAAACCGTCCCCGTCCCCTAACCCTAACCCTAGCCCGAACCCTAACCCTAGCCCGAACCCTTACCCTAACACTTCCCTGAAGCCTGACCCTCAACCGTCCCCTAATCCTAACCCGTACGCTGACACTAACCCGCGCCCTCACACGTCCGCTCCCCCTAAAGCGTTGTCGTACCCTCACCTGGACCCTAAACCGTCCCCGTCCCCTAACCCTAACCCTAGCCCGAACCCTAACCCTAACCCTTCCCCGAAGCCTGACCCTCACCCGTCCCCTAATCCTAACCCGTACGCTGACACTAACCCACGCCCTCACACGTCCGCTGCCCCTAAAGCGTTGTCGTACCCTCACCTGGACCCTAAACCGTCCCTGTCCCCGTCCCCTAACCCTAGCCCGAACCCTAACCCTAACCCTTTCCCGAAGCCTGACCCTCACCCGTCCCCTAATCCTAACCCGTACGCTGACACTAACCCGCGCCCTCACACGTCCGCTCCCCCTAAAGTGTTGTCGTACCCTCACCTGGACCCTAAACTGTCCCCGTCCCGTCCCCTAACCCTAGCCCGAACCCTAACCCTAACCCTTCCCCGAAGCCTGACCCTCACCCGTCCCCTAATCCTAACCCGTACGCTGACACTAACCCGCGCCCTCACACGTCCGCTCCCCCTAAAGCGTTGTCGTACCCTCACCTGGACCCTAAACCGTCCCCGTCCCCTAACCCTAACCCTAGCCCGAAACCTAACCCTAACCCTTCCGCGAAGCCTGACCCTCACCCGTCCCCTAATCCTAACCCGTACGCTGACACTAACCCGCGCCCTCAGACGTCCGCTCCCCCTAAAGCGTTGTCGTACCCTCACCTGGACCCTAAACCGTCCCCGTGCCCTAACCCTAACCCTAGCCCGAACCCTAACCCTAACCCTTCCCCGAAGCCTGACCCTCACCCGTCCCCTAATCCTAACCCGTACGCTGACACTAACCCGCGCCCTCACACGTCCGCTCCCCCTAAAGCGTTGTCGTACCCTCACCTGGACCCTAAACCGTCCCCGTCCCCTAACCCTAACCCTAGCCCGAACCCTAACCCTAACCCTTCCCCGAAGCCTGACCCTCACCCGTCCCCTAATCTTAACCCGTACGCTGACACTAACCCGCGCCCTCACACGTCCGCTCCCCCTTAACCGTTGTCGTACCCTCACCTGGACCCTAAACCGTCCCCGTCCCCTAACCCTAACCCTAGCCCAAACCCTAACCCTAACCCTTCCCCGAAGCCTGACCCTCACCCGTCCCCTAATCCTAAGCCGTACGCTGACACTAACCCGCGCCCTCACACGTCCGCTCCCCCTAAAGCGTTGTCGTACCCTCACCTGGACCCTAAACCGTCCCCGTCCCCTAACCCTAACCTTAGCCCGAACCCTAACCCTAACCCTTCCCCGAAGCCTGACCCTCACCCGTCCCCTAATCCTAACCCGTACGCTGACACTAACCCGCGCCCTCACACGTCCGCTCCCCCTAAAGCATTGTCGTACCCTCACCTGGACCCTAAACCGTCCCCGTCCCCTAACCCTAACCCTAGCCCGAACCCTAACCCTAACCCTTCCCCGAAGCCTGACCCTCACCCGTCCCCTAATCCTAACCCGTACGCTGACACTAACACGCTCCCTCACAGGTCCGCTCCCCCTAAAGCGTTGTCGTACCCTCACCTGGACCCTAAACCGTCCCCGTCCCCTAACACTAACCCTAGCCCGAACCCTAACCCTAACCCTTCCCCGAAGCCTGACCCTCACCCGTCCCCTAATCCTAAGCCGTACGCTGATACTAACCCGCGCCCTCACACGTCCGCTCCCCCTAAAGCGTTGTCGTACCCTCACCTGGACCCTAAACCGTCCCCGTCCCCTAACCCTAACCCTAGCCCGAACCCTAACCCTAACACTTCCCTGAAGCCTGACCCTCAACCGTCCCCTAATCCTAACCCGTACGCTGACACTAACCCGCGCCCTCACACGTCCGCTCCCCCTAAAGCGTTGTCGTACCCTCACCTGGACCCTAAACCGTCCCCGTCCCCTAACCCTAACCCTAGCCCGAACCCTAACCCTAACCCTTCCCCGAAGCCTGACCCTCACCCGTCCCCTAATCCTAACGCATACGCTGACAATAACCCGCGCCCTCACACGTCCGCTGCCCCTAAAGCGTTGTCGTACCCTCACCTGGACCCTAAACCGTCCCCGTCCCCTAACCCTAACCCTAGCCCGAACCCTAACCCTAACCCTTCCCCGAAGCCTGACCCTCACCCGTCCCCTAATCCTAACCCGTACGCTGACACTAACCCGCGCCCTCACACGTCCGCTCCCCCTAAAGCGTTGTCGTACCCTCACCTGGACCCTAAACCGTCCCTGTCCCCGTCCCCTAACCCTAGCCCGAACCCTAACCCTAACCCTTCCCCGAAGCCTGACCCTCACCCGTCCCCTAATCCTAACCCGTACGCTGACACTAACCCGCGCCCTCACACGTCCGCTCCCCCTAAAGTGTTGTCGTACCCTCACCTGGACCCTAAACTGTCCCCGTCCCGTCCCCTAACCCTAGCCCGAACCCTAACCCTAACCCTTCCCCGAAGCCTGACCCTCACCCGTCCCCTAATCCTAAGCCGTACGCTGACACTAACCCGCGCCCTCACACGTCCGCTCCCCCTAAAGCGTTGTCGTACCCTCACCTGGACCCTAAACCGTCCCCGTCCCCTAACCCTAACCCTAGCCCGAACCCTAACCCTAACCCTTCCCCGAAGACTGACCCTCACCCGTCCCCTAATCCTAAGCCGTACGCTGACACTAACCCGCGCCCTCACACGTCCGCTCCCCCTAAAGCGTTGTCGTACCCTCACCTGGACCCTAAACCGTCCCCGTCCCCTAACCCTAACCCTAGCCCGAACCCTAACCCTAACCCTTCCCCGAAGCCTGACCCTCACCCGTCCCGTAATCCTAACCCGTACGCTGACACTAACCCGCGCCCTCACACGTCCGCTCCCCCTAAATCGTTTTCGTACCCTCACCTGGACCCTAAACCGTTCCCGTCCCCTAACCCTAACCCTAGCCCGAACCCTAACCCTAAACCTTCCCCGAAAACTGACCCTCACCCGTCCCCTAATCCTAAGCCGTACGCTGACACTAACCCGCGCCCTCACACGTACTCTCCCCCTAAAGCGTTGTCGTATCCTCACCTGGACCCTAAACCGTCCCCGTCCCCTAACCCTAACCCTAGCCCGAACCCTAACCCTAACCCTTCCCCGAAGCCTGACCCTCACCCGTCCCCTAATCCTAAGCCGTACGCTGACACTAACCCAGGCCCTCAAACGTCCGCTCCCCCTAAAGCGTTGTCGTACCCTCACCTGGACCCTAAACCGTCCCCGTCCCCTAACCCTAACCCTAGCCCGAACCCTAACCCTAACCCTTCCCCGAAGCCTGACCCTCACCCGTCCCCTAATCCTAACCCGTACGCTGACACTAACCCGCGCCCTCACACGTCCGCTCCCCCTAAAGCGTTGTCGTACCCTCACTGGACCCTTAACCGTCCCCGTCCCCTAACCCTAACCCTAGCCCGAACCCTAACCCTAACCCTTCCCCGAAGCCTGACCCTCACCCGTCCCCTAATCCTAACCCGTACGCTGACACTAACCCGCGCCCTCACACGTCCGCTCCCCCTAAAGCGTTGTCGTACCCTCACCTGGACCCTAAACCGTCCCCGTCCCCTAACCCTAACCCTAGCCCGAACCCTAACCCTAACCCTTCCCCGAAGCCTGACCCTCACCCGTCCCCTAATCCTAAGCCGTACGCTGACACTAACCCAGGCCCTCACACGTCCGCTCCCCCTAAAGCGTTGTCGTACCCTCACCTGGACCCTAAACCGTCCCCGTCCCCTAACCCTAACACTAGCCCGAACCCTAACCCTAACCCTTCCCCGAAGCCTGACCCTCACCCGTCCCCTAATCCTAACCCGTACGCTGACACTAACCCTTGCCCTCACACGTCCACTCCCCCTAAAGCGTGGTCGTACCCTCACCTGGACCCTAAACCGTCCCCGTCCCCTAACCCTAACCCTAGCCCGAACCCTAACCCTAACCCTTCCCCGAAGCCTGACCCTCACCCGTCCCCTAATCCTAACCCGTACGCTGACACTAACCCACGCCCTCACACGTCCGCTCCCCCTAAAGCGTTGTCGTACCCTCACCTGGACCCTAAACCGTCCCCGTCCCCTAACCCTAACCCTAGCCCGAACCCTAACCCTAACCCTTCCCCGAAGCCTGACCCTCACCCGTCCCCTAATCCTAACCCGTACGCTGACACTAACCCGCGCCCTCTCACGTCCGCTCCCCCTAAAGCGTTGTCGTACCCTCACCTGGACCCTAAACCGTCCCCGTCCCCTAACCCTAACCCTAGCCCGAACCCTAACCCTAACCCTTCCCCGAAGCCTGACCCTCACCCGTCCCCTAATCCTAAGCCGTACGCTGACACTAACCCACGCCCTCACACGTCCGCTCCCCCTAAAGCGTTGTCGTACCCTCACCTGGACCCTAAACCGTCCCCGTCCCCTAACCCTAACCCTAGCACGAACCCTAACCCTAACCCTTCCCCGAAGCCTGACCCTCACCCGTCCCCTAATCCTAACCCGTACGCTGACACTAACCCGCGCCCTCACACGTCCGCTCCCCCTAAAGCATTGTCGTACCCTCACCTGGACCCTAAACCGTCCCCGTCCCCTAACACTAACCCTAGCCCGAACCCTAACTCTAACCCTTCCCCGAAGCCTGACCCTCACCCGTCCCCTAATCCTAAGCCGTACGCTGACACTAACCCGCTCCCTCACACGTCCGCTCCCCCTAAAGCGTTGTCGTACCCTCACCTGGACCCTAAACCGTCCCCGTCCCCTAACCCTAACCCTAGCCCGAACCCTAACCCTAACCCTTCCCCGAAGCCTGACCCTCACCCGTCCCCTAATCCTAACCCGTACGCTGACACTAACCCGCGCCCTCACACGTCCGCTCCCCCTAAAGCGTTGTCGTACCCTCACTGGACCCTTAACCGTCCCCGTCCCCTAACCCTAACCCTAGCCCGAACCCTAACCCTAACCCTTCCCCGAAGCCTGACCCTCACCCGTCCCCTAATCCTAACCCGTACGCTGACACTAACCCGCGCCCTCACACGTCCGCTCCCCCTAAAGCGTTGTCGTACCCTCCCCTGGACCCTAAACCGTCCCCGTCCCCTAACCCTAACCCTAGCCCGAACCCTAACCCTAACCCTTCCCCGAAGCCTGACCCTCACCCGTCCCCTAATCCTAAGCCGTACGCTGACACTAACCCGCGCCCTCACACGTCCGCTCCCCCTAAAGCGTTGTCGTACCCTCACCTGGACCCTAAACCGTCCCCGTCCCCTGACCCTAATCCTAGCCTGAACCCTAAACCTAACCCTTCCCCGAAGCCTGACCCTCACCCGTCCCCTAATCCTAACCCCTACGCTGACACTAACCCGCGCCCTCACACGTCCGCTCCCCCTAAAGCGTTGTCGTACCCTCACCTGGACCCTAAACCGTCCCCGTCCCCTGACCCTAACCCTAGCCTGAACCCTAAACCTAACCCTTCCCCGAAGCCTGACCCTCACCCGTTCCCTAATCCTAACCCCTACGCTGACACTAACCCGCGCCCTCACACGTCCGCTCCCCCTAAAGCGTTGTCGTACCCTCACCTGGACCCTAAACCGTCCCCGTCCCCTGACCCTAACCCTAGCCTGAACCCTAAACCTAACCCTTCCCCGAAGCCTGACCCTCACCCGTCCCCTAATCCTAACCCCTACGCTGACACTAACCCGCGCCCTCACACGTCCGCTCCCCCTAAAGCGTTGTCGTACCCTCACCTGGACCCTAAACCGTCCCCGTCCCCTAACCCTAACCCTAGCCCGAACCCTAACCCTAACCCTTCCCCGAAGCCTGACCCTCACCCGTCCCCTAATCCTAACCGGTACACTGACACTAACCCGCGCCCTCACACGTCCGCTCCCCCTAAAGCGTTGTCGTACCCTCCCCTGGACCCTAAACCGTCCCCGTACCCTAACCCTAACCCTAGCCCGAACCCTAACCCTAACCCTTTCCCGAAGCCTGACACTCACCCGTCCCCTAATCCTAAGCCGTACGCTGACACTAACCAGCGCCCTCACACGTCCGCTCCCCCTAAAGCGTTGTCGTACCCTCACCTGGACCCTAAACCGTCCCCGTCCCCTAACCCTAACCCTAGCCCGAACCCTAACCCTAACCCTTCCCCGAAGCCTGACCCTCACCCGTCCCCTAATCCTAAACCGTACGCTGACACTAACCCACGCCCTCACATGTCCGCTCCCCCTAAAGCGTTGTCGTACCCTCACCTGGACCCTAAACCGTCCCCGTCCCCTAACCCTAACCCTAGCCCGAACCTTAACCCTAACCCTTCCCCGAAGCCTGACCCTCACCCGTCCCCTAATCCTAACCCGTACGCTGACACTAACCCGCGCCCTCACACGTCCGCTCCCCCTAAAGCGTTGTCGTACCCTCACCTGGACCCTAAACCGTCCCCGTCCCCTAACCCTAACCCTAGCCCGAACCCTAACCCTAGCCCGAACCCTTACCCTAACACTTCCCTGAAGCCTGACCCTCAACCGTCCCCTAATCCTAACCCGTACGCTGACACTAACCCGCGCCCTCACACGTCCGCTCCCCCTAAAGCGTTGTCGTACCCTCACCTGGACCCTAAACCGTCCCCGTCCCCTAACCCTAACCCTAGCCCGAACCCTAACCCTAACCCTTCCCCGAAGCCTGACCCTCACCCGTCCCCTAATCCTAACCCGTACGCTGACACTAACCCACGCCCTCACACGTCCGCTGCCCCTAAAGCGTTGTCGTACCCTCACCTGGACCCTAAACCGTCCCTGTCCCCGTCCCCTAACCCTAGCCCGAACCCTAACCCTAACCCTTTCCCGAAGCCTGACCCTCACCCGTCCCCTAATCCTAACCCGTACGCTGACACTAACCCGCGCCCTCACACGTCCGCTCCCCCTAAAGTGTTGTCGTACCCTCACCTGGACCCTAAACTGTCCCCGTCCCGTCCCCTAACCCTAGCCCGAACCCTAACCCTAACCCTTCCCCGAAGCCTGACCCTCACCCGTCCCCTAATCCTAACCCGTACGCTGACACTAACCCGCGCCCTCACACGTCCGCTCCCCCTAAAGCGTTGTCGTACCCTCACCTGGACCCTAAACCGTCCCCGTCCCCTAACCCTAACCCTAGCCCGAAACCTAACCCTAACCCTTCCGCGAAGCCTGACCCTCACCCGTCCCCTAATCCTAACCCGTACGCTGACACTAACCCGCGCCCTCAGACGTCCGCTCCCCCTAAAGCGTTGTCGTACCCTCACCTGGACCCTAAACCGTCCCCGTGCCCTAACCCTAACCCTAGCCCGAACCCTAACCCTAACCCTTCCCCGAAGCCTGACCCTCACCCGTCCCCTAATCCTAACCCGTACGCTGACACTAACCCGCGCCCTCACACGTCCGCTCCCCCTTAACCGTTGTCGTACCCTCACCTGGACCCTAAACCGTCCCCGTCCCCTAACCCTAACCCTAGCCCAAACCCTAACCCTAACCCTTCCCCGAAGCCTGACCCTCACCCGTCCCCTAATCCTAAGCCGTACGCTGACACTAACCCGCGCCCTCACACGTCCGCTCCCCCTAAAGCGTTGTCGTACCCTCACCTGGACCCTAAACCGTCCCCGTCCCCTAACCCTAACCTTAGCCCGAACCCTAACCCTAACCCTTCCCCGAAGCCTGACCCTCACCCGTCCCCTAATCCTAACCCGTACGCTGACACTAACCCGCGCCCTCACACGTCCGCTCCCCCTAAAGCATTGTCGTACCCTCACCTGGACCCTAAACCGTCCCCGTCCCCTAACCCTAACCCTAGCCCGAACCCTAACCCTAACCCTTCCCCGAAGCCTGACCCTCACCCGTCCCCTAATCCTAACCCGTACGCTGACACTAACACGCTCCCTCACAGGTCCGCTCCCCCTAAAGCGTTGTCGTACCCTCACCTGGACCCTAAACCGTCCCCGTCCCCTAACACTAACCCTAGCCCGAACCCTAACCCTAACCCTTCCCCGAAGCCTGACCCTCACCCGTCTCCTAATCCTAAGCCGTACGCTGATACTAACCCGCGCCCTCACACGTCCGCTCCCCCTAAAGTGTTGTCGTACCCTCACCTGGACCCTAAACTGTCCCCGTCCCGTCCCCTAACCCTAGCCCGAACCCTAACCCTAACCCTTCCCCGAAGCCTGACCCTCACCCGTCCCCTAATCCTAACCCGTACGCTGACACTAACCCGCGCCCTCACACGTCCGCTCCCCCTAAAGCGTTGTCGTACCCTCACCTGGACCCTAAACCGTCCCCGTCCCCTAACCCTAACCCTAGCCCGAAACCTAACCCTAACCCTTCCGCGAAGCCTGACCCTCACCCGTCCCCTAATCCTAACCCGTACGCTGACACTAACCCGCGCCCTCAGACGTCCGCTCCCCCTAAAGCGTTGTCGTACCCTCACCTGGACCCTAAACCGTCCCCGTGCCCTAACCCTAACCCTAGCCCGAACCCTAACCCTAACCCTTCCCCGAAGCCTGACCCTCACCCGTCCCCTAATCCTAACCCGTACGCTGACACTAACCCGCGCCCTCACACGTCCGCTCCCCCTTAACCGTTGTCGTACCCTCACCTGGACCCTAAACCGTCCCCGTCCCCTAACCCTAACCCTAGCCCAAACCCTAACCCTAACCCTTCCCCGAAGCCTGACCCTCACCCGTCCCCTAATCCTAAGCCGTACGCTGACACTAACCCGCGCCCTCACACGTCCGCTCCCCCTAAAGCGTTGTCGTACCCTCACCTGGACCCTAAACCGTCCCCGTCCCCTAACCCTAACCTTAGCCCGAACCCTAACCCTAACCCTTCCCCGAAGCCTGACCCTCACCCGTCCCCTAATCCTAACCCGTACGCTGACACTAACCCGCGCCCTCACACGTCCGCTCCCCCTAAAGCATTGTCGTACCCTCACCTGGACCCTAAACCGTCCCCGTCCCCTAACCCTAACCCTAGCCCGAACCCTAACCCTAACCCTTCCCCGAAGCCTGACCCTCACCCGTCCCCTAATCCTAACCCGTACGCTGACACTAACACGCTCCCTCACAGGTCCGCTCCCCCTAAAGCGTTGTCGTACCCTCACCTGGACCCTAAACCGTCCCCGTCCCCTAACACTAACCCTAGCCCGAACCCTAACCCTAACCCTTCCCCGAAGCCTGACCCTCACCCGTCCCCTAATCCTAAGCCGTACGCTGATACTAACCCGCGCCCTCACACGTCCGCTCCCCCTAAAGCGTTGTCGTACCCTCACCTGGACCCTAAACCGTCCCCGTCCCCTAACCCTAACCCTAGCCCGAACCCTAACCCTAACACTTCCCTGAAGCCTGACCCTCAACCGTCCCCTAATCCTAACCCGTACGCTGACACTAACCCGCGCCCTCACACGTCCGCTCCCCCTAAAGCGTTGTCGTACCCTCACCTGGACCCTAAACCGTCCCCGTCCCCTAACCCTAACCCTAGCCCGAACCCTAACCCTAACCCTTCCCCGAAGCCTGACCCTCACCCGTCCCCTAATCCTAACGCATACGCTGACAATAACCCGCGCCCTCACACGTCCGCTGCCCCTAAAGCGTTGTCGTACCCTCACCTGGACCCTAAACCGTCCCCGTCCCCTAACCCTAACCCTAGCCCGAACCCTAACCCTAACCCTTCCCCGAAGCCTGACCCTCACCCGTCCCCTAATCCTAACCCGTACGCTGACACTAACCCGCGCCCTCACACGTCCGCTCCCCCTAAAGCGTTGTCGTACCCTCACCTGGACCCTAAACCGTCCCTGTCCCCGTCCCCTAACCCTAGCCCGAACCCTAACCCTAACCCTTCCCCGAAGCCTGACCCTCACCCGTCCCCTAATCCTAACCCGTACGCTGACACTAACCCGCGCCCTCACACGTCCGCTCCCCCTAAAGTGTTGTCGTACCCTCACCTGGACCCTAAACTGTCCCCGTCCCGTCCCCTAACCCTAGCCCGAACCCTAACCCTAACCCTTCCCCGAAGCCTGACCCTCACCCGTCCCCTAATCCTAAGCCGTACGCTGACACTAACCCGCGCCCTCACACGTCCGCTCCCCCTAAAGCGTTGTCGTACCCTCACCTGGACCCTAAACCGTCCCCGTCCCCTAACCCTAACCCTAGCCCGAACCCTAACCCTAACCCTTCCCCGAAGACTGACCCTCACCCGTCCCCTAATCCTAAGCCGTACGCTGACACTAACCCGCGCCCTCACACGTCCGCTCCCCCTAAAGCGTTGTCGTACCCTCACCTGGACCCTAAACCGTCCCCGTCCCCTAACCCTAACCCTAGCCCGAACCCTAACCCTAACCCTTCCCCGAAGCCTGACCCTCACCCGTCCCGTAATCCTAACCCGTACGCTGACACTAACCCGCGCCCTCACACGTCCGCTCCCCCTAAAGCGTTTTCGTACCCTCACCTGGACCCTAAACCGTTCCCGTCCCCTAACCCTAACCCTAGCCCGAACCCTAACCCTAAACCTTCCCCGAAAACTGACCCTCACCCGTCCCCTAATCCTAAGCCGTACGCTGACACTAACCCGCGCCCTCACACGTACTCTCCCCCTAAAGCGTTGTCGTATCCTCACCTGGACCCTAAACCGTCCCCGTCCCCTAACCCTAACCCTAGCCCGAACCCTAACCCTAACCCTTCCCCGAAGCCTGACCCTCACCCGTCCCCTAATCCTAAGCCGTACGCTGACACTAACCCAGGCCCTCAAACGTCCGCTCCCCCTAAAGCGTTGTCGTACCCTCACCTGGACCCTAAACCGTCCCCGTCCCCTAACCCTAACCCTAGCCCGAACCCTAACCCTAACCCTTCCCCGAAGCCTGACCCTCACCCGTCCCCTAATCCTAACCCGTACGCTGACACTAACCCGCGCCCTCACACGTCCGCTCCCCCTAAAGCGTTGTCGTACCCTCACTGGACCCTTAACCGTCCCCGTCCCCTAACCCTAACCCTAGCCTGAACCCTAACCCTAACCCTTCCCCGAAGCCTGACCCTCACCCGTCCCCTAATCCTAACCCGTACGCTGACACTAACCCGCGCCCTCACACGTCCGCTCCCCCTAAAGCGTTGTCGTACCCTCACCTGGACCCTAAACCGTCCCCGTCCCCTAACCCTAACCCTAGCCCGAACCCTAACCCTAACCCTTCCCCGAAGCCTGACCCTCACCCGTCCCCTAATCCTAAGCCGTACGCTGACACTAACCCAGGCCCTCACACGTCCGCTCCCCCTAAAGCGTTGTCGTACCCTCACCTGGACCCTAAACCGTCCCCGTCCCCTAACCCTAACACTAGCCCGAACCCTAACCCTAACCCTTCCCCGAAGCCTGACCCTCACCCGTCCCCTAATCCTAACCCGTACGCTGACACTAACCCTTGCCCTCACACGTCCACTCCCCCTAAAGCGTGGTCGTACCCTCACCTGGACCCTAAACCGTCCCCGTCCCCTAACCCTAACCCTAGCCCGAACCCTAACCCTAACCCTTCCCCGAAGCCTGACCCTCACCCGTCCCCTAATCCTAACCCGTACGCTGACACTAACCCACGCCCTCACACGTCCGCTCCCCCTAAAGCGTTGTCGTACCCTCACCTGGACCCTAAACCGTCCCCGTCCCCTAACCCTAACCCTAGCCCGAACCCTAACCCTAACCCTTCCCCGAAGCCTGACCCTCACCCGTCCCCTAATCCTAACCCGTACGCTGACACTAACCCGCGCCCTCTCACGTCCGCTCCCCCTAAAGCGTTGTCGTACCCTCACCTGGACCCTAAACCGTCCCCGTCCCCTAACCCTAACCCTAGCCCGAACCCTAACCCTAACCCTTCCCCGAAGCCTGACCCTCACCCGTCCCCTAATCCTAAGCCGTACGCTGACACTAACCCACGCCCTCACACGTCCGCTCCCCCTAAAGCGTTGTCGTACCCTCACCTGGACCCTAAACCGTCCCCGTCCCCTAACCCTAACCCTAGCACGAACCCTAACCCTAACCCTTCCCCGAAGCCTGACCCTCACCCGTCCCCTAATCCTAACCCGTACGCTGACACTAACCCGCGCCCTCACACGTCCGCTCCCCCTAAAGCATTGTCGTACCCTCACCTGGACCCTAAACCGTCCCCGTCCCCTAACACTAACCCTAGCCCGAACCCTAACTCTAACCCTTCCCCGAAGCCTGACCCTCACCCGTCCCCTAATCCTAAGCCGTACGCTGACACTAACCCGCTCCCTCACACGTCCGCTCCCCCTAAAGCGTTGTCGTACCCTCACCTGGACCCTAAACCGTCCCCGTCCCCTAACCCTAACCCTAGCCCGAACCCTAACCCTAACCCTTCCCCGAAGCCTGACCCTCACCCGTCCCCTAATCCTAACCCGTACGCTGACACTAACCCGCGCCCTCACACGTCCGCTCCCCCTAAAGCGTTGTCGTACCCTCACTGGACCCTTAACCGTCCCCGTCCCCTAACCCTAACCCTAGCCCGAACCCTAACCCTAACCCTTCCCCGAAGCCTGACCCTCACCCGTCCCCTAATCCTAACCCGTACGCTGACACTAACCCGCGCCCTCACACGTCCGCTCCCCCTAAAGCGTTGTCGTACCCTCACCTGGACCCTAAACCGTCCCCGTCCCCTAACCCTAACCCTAGCCCGAACCCTAACCCTAAACCTTCCCCGAAGACTGACCCTCACCCGTCCCCTAATCCTAACCCGTACGCTGACACTAACCCGCGCCCTCACACGTACTCTCCCCCTAAAGCGTTGTCGTACCCTCACCTGGACCCTAAACCGTCCCCGTCCCCTAACCCTAACCCTACCCCGAACCCTAACCCTAACCCTTCCCTGAAGCCTGACACTCATCCGTCCCCTAATCCTAACCCGTACGCTGACACTAACCCGCGGCCTCACACGTCCGCTGCCCCTAAAGCGTTGTCGTACCCTCACCTGGACCCTAACCCGTCCCCGTCCCCTAACCCTAACCCTAGCCCGAACCCTAACCCTAACCCTTCCCCGAAGCCTGACCCTCACCCGTCCCCTAATCCTAACCCGTACGCTGACACTAACCCGCGCCCTCACACGTCCGCTCCCCCTAAAGCGTTGTCGTACCCTCACCTGGACCCTAAACCGTCCCCGTCCCCTAACCCTAACCCTAGCCCGAACCCTAACCCTAAGCCTTCCCCGAAGCCTGACCCTCACCCGTCCCCTAATCCTAACCCGTACGCTGACACTAACCCGCGCCCTCACACGTCCGCTCCCCCTAAAGCGTTGTCGTACCCTCACCTGGACCCTAAACCGTCCCCGTCCCCTAACCCTAACCCTAGCCCGAACCCTAACCCTAACCCTTCCCCGAAGCCTGACCCTCACCCGTCCCCTAATCCTAACCCGTACGCTGACACTAAGCCGCGCCCTCACACGTCCGCTCCCCCTAAAGCGTTGTCGTACCCTCACCTGGACCCTAAACCGTCCCCCTCCCCTAACCCTAACCCTAGCCCGAACCCTAACCCTAACCCTTCCCCGAAGCCTGACCCTCACCCGTCCCCTAATCCTAACCCGTACGCTGACACTAACCCGCGCCCTCACACGTCCGCTCCCCCTAAAGCGTTGTCGTACCCTCACCTGGACCCTAAACCGTCCCCGTCCCCTAACCCTAACCCTAGCCCGAACCCTAACCCTAACACTTCCCCGAAGCCTGACCCTCACCCGTCCCCTAATCCTAACCCGTACGCTGACACTAACCCGCGCCCTCACACGTATGCTCCCCCTAAAGCGTTGTCGTACCCTCACCTGGACCCTAAACCGTCCCCGTCCCCTAACCCTAACCCTAGCCCGAACCCTAACCCTAACCTTTCCCCGAATCCTGACCCTCACCCGTCCCCTAATCCTAAGCCGTACGCTGACACTAACCAGCTCCCTCACACGTCCGCTGCCCCTAAAGCGTTGTCGTACCCTCACCTGGACCCTAAACCGTCCCCGTCCCCTAACCCTAACCCTAGCCCGAACCATAACCCTAACCCTTCCCCGAAGCCTGACCCTCACCCGTCCCCTAATCCTAACCCGTACGCTGACACTAACCCGCGCCCTCACACGTCCGCTGCCCCTAAAGCGTTGTCGTACCCTCACCTGGACCCTAAACCGTCCCCGTCCCCTAACCCTAACCCTAGCCCGAACCCTAATCCTAAGCCTTCCCCGAAGCCTGATCCTCACCCGTCCCCTAATCCTAACGCGTACGCTGACACTAACCCGCGCCCTCACACGTCCGCTGCCCCTAAAGCATTGTCGTACCCTCACCTGGACCCTAAACCGTCCCCGTCCCCTAACCCTAACCCTAGCCCGAAACGTAACCCTAACCCTTCCCCGAAGCCTGACCCTCACCCGTCCCCTAATCCTAACCCGTACGCTGACACTAACACGCGCCCTCACACGTACGCTCCCCCTAAAGCGTTGTTGTACCCTCACCTGGACCCTAACCCTTCCACGTCCCCTAACCCTAACCCTAGCCCGAACCCTAACCCTAACCCTTCCCCGAAGCCTGACCCTCAGCCGTCCCCTAATCCTAACCCGTACGCTGACACTAACCCGCGCCCTCACACGTACGCTCCCCCTAAAGCGTTGTCGTACCCTCACCTGGACCCTAACCCGTCCCCGTCCCCTAGCCCTAACCCTAGCCCGAACCCTAACCCTAACCCTTCCCCGAAGCCTGACCCTCAGCCGTCCCCTAATCCTAACCCGTACGCTGACACTAACCCGCGCCCTCACACGTACGCTCCCCCTAAAGCGTTGTCGTACCCTCACCTGGACCCTAACCCGTCCCCGTCCCCTAACCCTAACCCTAGCCCGAACCCTAACCCTAACCCTTCCCCGAAGCCTGACCCTCACCCGTCCCCTAATCCTAACCCGTACGCTGACACTAACCCGCGCCCTCACACGTACGCTCCCCCTAAAGCGTTGTCGTACCCTCACCTGGACCCTAAACCGTCCCCGTCCCCTAACCCTAACCCTAGCCCGAACCCTAACCCTAACCCTTCCCCGAAGCCTGACCCTCACCCGTCCCCTAATCCTAACCTGTACGCTGACACTAACCCGCGCTCTCATACGTCCGCTCCCCCTAAAGCGTTGTCGTACCCTCACCTGGACCCTAAACCGTCCCCGTCTCCTAACCCTAACCCTAGCCCGAACCCTAACCCTAACCCTTCCCCGAAGCCTGACCCTCACCCGTCCCCTAATCCTAAGCCGTACGCTGACACTAACCCGCGCCCTCACACGTCCGCTCCCCCTAAAGCGTTGTCGTACCCTCACCTGGACCCTAAACCGTCCCCGTCCCCTAACCCTAACCCTAGCCCGAACCCTAACCCTAACCCTTCCCCGAAGCCTGACCCTCACCCGTCCCCTAATCCTAACCCGTACGCTGACACTAACCCGCGCCCTCACACGTCCGCTCCCCCTAAAGCGTTGTCGTACCCTCACCTGGACCCTAAACCGTCCCCGTCCCCTAACCCTAACCCTAGCCCGAACCCTAACCCTAACCCTTCCCCGAAGCCTGACCCTCACCCGTCCCGTAATCCTAACCCGTACGTTGACACTAACCCGCGCCCTCACACGTCCGCTCCCCCTAAAGCGTTTTCGTACCCTCACCTGGACCCTAAACCGTTCCCGTCCCCTAACCCTAACCCTAGCCCGAACCCTAACCCTAAACCTTCCCCGAAAACTGACCCTCACCCGTCCCCTAATCCTAAGCCGTACGCTGACACTAACCCGCGCCCTCACACGTACTCTCCCCCTAAAGCGTTGTCGTATCCTCACCTGGACCCTAAACCGTCCCCGTCCCCTAACCCTAACCCTAGCCCGAACCCTAACCCTAACCCTTCCCCGAAGCCTGACCCTCACCCGTCCCCTAATCCTAAGCCGTACGCTGACACTAACCCAGGCCCTCACACGTCCGCTCCCCCTAAAGCGTTGTCGTACCCTCACCTGGACCCTAAACCGTCCCCGTCCCCTAACCCTAACCCTAGCCCGAACCCTAACCCTAACCCTTCCCCGAAGCCTGACCCTCACCCGTCCCCTAATCCTAACCCGTACGCTGACACTAACCCGCGCCCTCACACGTCCGCTCCCCCTAAAGCGTTGTCGTACCCTCACTGGACCCTTAACCGTCCCCGTCACCTAACCCTAACCCTAGCCCGAACCCTAACCCTAACCCTTCCCCGAAGCCTGACCCTCACCCGTCCCCTAATCCTAACCCGTACGCTGACACTAACCCGCCCCCTCACACGTCCGCTCCCCCTAAAGCGTTGTCGTACCCTCACCTGGACCCTAAACCGTCCCCGTCCCCTAACCCTAACCCTAGCCCGAACCCTAACCCTAACCCTTCCCCGAAGCCTGACCCTCACCCGTCCCCTAATCCTAAGCCGTACGCTGACACTAACCCAGGCCCTCACACGTCCGCTCCCCCTAAAGCGTTGTCGTACCCTCACCTGGACCCTAAACCGTCCCCGTCCCCTAACCCTAACACTAGCCCGAACCCTAACCCTAACCCTTCCCCGAAGCCTGAACCTCACCCGTCCCCTAATCCTAACCCGTACGCTGACACTAACCCGCGCCCTCACACGTCCGCTCCCCCTAAAGCGTTGTCGTACCCTCACCTGGACCCTAAACCGTCCCCGTCCCCTAACCCTAACCCTAGCCCGAACCCTAACCCTAACCCTTCCCCGAAGCCTGACCCTCACCCGTCCCCTAATCCTAAGCCGTACGCTGACACTAACCCAGGCCCTCACACGTCCGCTCCCCCTAAAGCGTGGTCGTACCCTCACCTGGACCCTAAACCGTCCCCGTCCCCTAACCCTAACCCTAGCCCGAACCCTAACCCTAACCCTTCCCCGAAGCCTGACCCTCACCCGTTCCCTAATCCTAACCCGTACGCTGACACTAACCCGCGGCCTCACATGTCCGCTGCCCCTAAAGCGTTGTCGTACCCTCACCTGTACCCTAACCCGTCCCCGTCCCCTAACCCTAACCCTAGCCCGAACCCTAAGCCTAACCCTTCCCCGAAGCCTGACCCTCACCCGTCCCCTAATCCTAACCCGTACGCTGACACTAACCCTTGCCCTCACACGTCCACTCCCCCTAAAGCGTGGTCGTACCCTCACCTGGACCCTAAACCGTCCCCGTCCCCTAACCCTAACCCTAGCCAGAACCCTAACCCTAACCCTTCCCCGAAGCCTGACCCTCACCCGTCCCCTAATCCTAACCCGTACGCTGACACTAACCCACGCCCTCACACGTCCGCTCCCCCTAAAGCGTTGTCGTACCCTCACCTGGACCCTAAACCGTCCCCGTCCCCTAACCCTAACCCTAGCCCGAACCCTAACCCTAACCCTTCCCCGAAGCCTGACCCTCACCCGTCCCCTAATCCTAACCCGTACGCTGACACTAACCCGCGCCCTCTCACGTCCGCTCCCCCTAAAGCGTTGTCGTACCCTCACCTGGACCCTAAACCGTCCCCGTCCCCTAACCCTAACCCTAGCCCGAACCCTAACCCTAACCCTTCCCCGAAGCCTGACCCTCACCCGTCCCCTAATCCTAAGCCGTACGCTGACACTAACCCACGCCCTCACACGTCCGCTCCCCCTAAAGCGTTGTCATACCCTCACCTGGACCCTAAACCGTCCCCGTCCCCTAACCCTAACCCTAGCACGAACCCTAACCCTAACCCTTCCCCGAAGCCTGACCCTCACCCGTCCCCTAATCCTAACCCGTACGCTGACACTAACCCGCGCCCTCACACGTCCGCTCCCCCTAAAGCATTGTCGTACCCTCACCTGGACCCTAAACCGTCCCCGTCCCCTAACACTAACCCTAGCCCGAACCCTAACTCTAACCCTTCCCCGAAGCCTGACCCTCACCCGTCCCCTAATCCTAACCCGTACGCTGACACTAACCCGCTCCCTCACACGTCCGCTCCCCCTAAAGCGTTGTCGTACCCTCACCTAGACCCTAAACCGTCCCCGTCCCCTAACCCTAACCCTAGCCCGAACCCTAACCCTAACCCTTCCCCGAAGCCTGACCCTCACCCGTCCCCTAATCCTAACCCGTACGCTGACACTAACCCGCGCCCTCACACGTCCGCTCCCCCTAAAGCATTGTCGTACCCTCACTGGACCCTTAACCGTCCCCGTCCCCTAACCCTAACCCTAGCCCGAACCCTAACCCTAACCCTTCCCCGAAGCCTGACCGTCACCCGTCCCCTAATCCTAACCCGTACGCTGACACTAACCCGCGCCCTCACACGTCCGCTGCCCCTAAAGCGTTGTCGTACCCTCACCTGGACCCTAAACCGTCCCCGTCCCCTAACCCTAACCCTAGCCCGAACCCTAACCCTAACCCTTCCCCGAAGCCTGACCCTCACCCGTCCCCTAATCCTAAGCCGTACGCTGACACTAACCCAGGCCCTCACACGTCCGCTCCCCCTAAAGCATGGTCGTACCCTCACCTGGACCCTAAACCGTCCCCGTCCCCTAACCCTAACCCTAGCCCGAACCCTAACCCTAACCCTTCCCCGAAGCCTGACCCTCACCCGTCCCCTAATCCTAAGCCGTACGCTGACACTAACCCGCGGCCTCACACGTCCGCTGCCCCTAAAGCGTTGTCGTACCCTCACCTGGACCCTAACCCGTCCCCGTCCCCTAACCCTAACCCTAGCCCGAACCCTAACCCTAACCCTTCCCCGAAGCCTGACCCTCACCCGTCCCCTAATCCTAACCCGTACGCTGACACTAACCCGCGCCCTCACACGTCCACTCCCCCTAAAGCGTGGTCGTACCCTCACCTGGACCCTAAACCGTCCCCGTCCCCTAACCCTAACCCTAGCCCGAACCCTAACCCTAACCCTTCCCCGAAGCCTGACCCTCACCCGTCCCCTAATCCTAACCCGTACGCTGACACTAACCCGCGCCCTCACACGTCCGCTCCCCCTAAAGCGTTGTCGTACCCTCACCTGGACCCTAAACCGTCCCCGTCCCCTAACCCTAACCCTCGCCCGAACCCTAACCCTAACCCTTCCCCGAAGCCTGACCCTCACCCGTCCCCTAATCCTAAGCCGTACGCTGACACTAACCCGCGCCCTCACACGTCCGCTCCCCCTAAAGCGTTGTCGTACCCTCACCTGGACCCTAAACCGCCCCCTCCCCTAACCCTAACCCTAGCCCGAACCCTAACCCTAACCCTTCCCCGAAGCCTGACCCTCACCCGTCCCCTAATCCTAACCCGTACGCTGACACTAACCCGCGCCCTCACACGTCCGCTCCCCCTAAAGCGTTGTCGTACCCTCACCTGGACCCTAAACCGTCCCCGTCCCCTAACCCTAACCCTAGCCCGAACCCTAACCCTAACACTTCCCCGAAGCCTGACCCTCACCCGTCCCCTAATCCTAACCCGTACGCTGACACTAACCCGCGCCCTCACACGTACGCTCCCCCTAAAGCGTTGTCGTACCCTCACCTGGACCCTAAACCGTCCCCGTCCCCTAACCCTAACCCTAGCCCGAACCCTAACCCTAACCTTTCCCCGAATCCTGACCCTCACCCGTCCCCTAATCCTAAGCCGTACGCTGACACTAACCCGCTCCCTCACACGTCCGCTGCCCCTAAAGCGTTGTCGTACCCTCACCTGGACCCTAAACCGTCCCCGTCCCCTAACCCTAACCCTAGCCCGAACCCTAACCCTAACCCTTCCCCGAAGCCTGACCCTCACCCGTCCCCTAATCCTAACCCGTACGCTGACACTAACCCGCGCCCTCACACGTCCGCTGCCCCTAAAGCGTTGTCGTACCCTCACCTGGACCCTAAACCGTCCCCGTCCCCTAACCCTAACCCTAGCCCGAACCCTAATCCTAAGCCTTCCCCGAAGCCTGACCCTCACCCGTCCCCTAATCCTAACGCGTACGCTGACACTAACCCGCGCCCTCACACGTCCGCTGCCCCTAAAGCATTGTCGTACCCTCACCTGGACCCTAAACCGTCCCCGTCCCCTAACCCTAACCCTAGCCCGAAACCTAACCCTAACCCTTCCCCGAAGCCTGACCCTCACCCGTCCCCTAATCCTAACCCGTACGCTGACACTAACACGCGCCCTCACACGTACGCTCCCCCTAAAGCGTTGTCGTACCCTCACCTGGACCCTAACCCTTCCCCGTCCCCTAACCCTAACCCTAGCCCGAACCCTAACCCTAACCCTTCCCCGAAGCCTGACCCTCAGCCGTCCCCTAATCCTAACCCGTACGCTGACACTAACCCGCGCCCTCACACGTCCGCTCCCCCTAAAGCGTTGTCGTACCCTCACCTGGACCCTAAACCGTCCCCGTCCCCTAACCCTACCCCTAGCCCGAACCCTGACCCTAACCCTTCCCCGAAGCCTGACCCTCAGCCGTCCCCTAATCCTAACCCGTACGCTGACACTAACCCGCGCCCTCACACGTACGCTCCCCCTAAAGCGTTGTCGTACCCTCACCTGGACCCTAACCCGTCCCCGTCCCCTAACCCTAACCCTAGCCCGAACCCTGACCCTAACCCTTCCCCGAAGCCTGACCCTCACCCGTCCCCTAATCCTAACCCGTACGCTGACACTAACCCGCGCCCTCACACGTACGCTCCCCCTAAAGCGTTGTCGTACCCTCACCTGGACCCTAAACCGTCCCCGTCCCCTAACCCTAACCCTAGCCCGAACCCTAACCCTAACCCTTCCCCGAAGCCTGACCCTCACCCGTCCCCTAATCCTAACCTGTACGCTGACACTAACCCGCGCTCTCATACGTCCGCTCCCCCTAAAGCGTTGTCGTACCCTCACCTGGACCCTAAACCGTCCCAGTCTCCTAACCCTAACCCTAGCCCGAACCCTAACCCTAACCCTTCCCCGAAGCCTGACCCTCACCCGTCCCCTAATCCTAAGCCGTACGCTGACACTAACCCGCGCCCTCACACGTCCGCTCCCCCTAAAGCGTTGTCGTACCCTCACCTGGACCCTAAACCGTCCCCGTCCCCTAACCCTAACCCTAGCCCGAACCCTAACCCTAACCCTTCCCCGAAGCCTGACCCTCACCCGTCCCCTAATCCTAACCCGTACGCTGACACTAACCCACGCCTTCACACGTCCGCTCCCCCTAAACCGTTGTCGTACCCTCACTGGACCCTTAACCGTCCCCGTCCCCTAACCCTAACCCTAGCCCGAACCCTAACCCTAACCCTTCCCCGAAGCCTGACCCTCACCCGTCCCCTAATCCTAACCCGTACGCTGACACTAACCCGCGCCCTCACACGTCCGCTCCCCCTAAAGCGTTGTCGTACCCTCACCTGGACCCTAAACCGGCCCCGTCCCCTAACACTAACCCTAGCCCGAACCCTAACCCTAACCCTTCCCCGAAGCCTGACCCTCACCCGTCCCCTAATCCTAACCCGTACGCTGACACTAACCCGCGGCCTCACACGTCCGCTCCCCCTAAAGCGTTGTCGTACCCTCACCTGGACCCTAACCCGTCCCCGTCCCCTAACCCTAACCCTAGCCCGAACCATAACCCTAACCCTTCCCCGAAGCCTGACCCTCACCCGTCCCCTAATCCTAACCCGTACGCTGACACTAACCCGTGCCCTCACACGTCCACTCCCCCTAAAGCGTTGTCGTACCCTCACCTGGACCCTAAACCGTCCCCGTCTCCTAACCCTAACCCTAGCCCGAACCCTAACCCTAACCCTTCCCCGAAGCCTGACCCTCACCCGTCCCCTAATCCTAACCCGTACGCTGACACTAACCCGCGCCCTCACACGTCCGCTCCCCCTAAAGCGTTGTCGTACCCTCACCTGGACCCTAAACCGTCCCCGTCCCCTAACCCTAACCCTAGCCCGAACCCTAACCCTAACACTTCCCCGAAGCCTGACCCTCACCCGTCCCCTAATCCTAACCCGTACGCTGACACTAACCCGCACCCTCACACGTCCGCTCCCCCTAAAGCGTTGTCGTACCATCACCTGGACCCTAAACCGTCCCCGTCCCCTAACCCTAACCCTAGCCCGAACCCTAACCCTAACACTTCCCCGAAGCCTGACCCTCAACCGTCCCCTAATCCTAAGCCGTACGCTGACACTAACCCACGCCCTCACACGTCCGCTCCCCCTAAAGCGTTGTCGTACCCTCACCTGGACCCTAAACCGTCCCCATCCCCTATCCCTAACCCTAGCCCGAACCCTAACCCTAACCCTTACCCGAAGCCTGACCATCACCCGTCCCCTAATCCTAACCCGTACGCTGAACCTAACCCGCGCCCTCACACGTCCGCTCCCCCTAAAGCATTGTCGTACCCTCACCTGGACCCTAAACCGTCCCCGTCCCCTAACACTAACCCTAGCCCGAACCCTAACCCTAACCCTTCCCCGAAGCCTGACCCTCACCCGTCCCCTAATCCTAAGCCGTACGCTGACACTAACCCGCTCCCTCACACGTCCGCTCCCCATAAAGCGTTGTCGTACCCTCACCTGGACCCTAAACCGTCCCCGTCCCCTAACCGTAACCCTAGCCCAAACCCTAACCCTAACCCTTCCCCGAAGCCTGACCCTCACCCGTCCCCTAATCCTAAGCTGTACGCTGACACTAACCCGCGCCCTCACACGTCCGCTCCCCCTAAAGCGTTGTCGTACCCTCACCTGGACCCTAAACCGTCCCCGTCCCCTAACCCTAACCCTAGCCCAAACCCGAACCCTAACACTTCCCCGAAGCCTGACCCTCACCCGTCCCCTAATCCTAACCCGTACGCTGACACTAACCCGCGCCCTCACACGTATGCTCCCCCTAAAGCGTTGTCGTACCCTCACCTGGACCCTAAACCGTCCCCGTCCCCTAACCCTAACCCTAGCCCGAACCCTAACCCTAACCTTTCCCCGAAGCCTGACCCTCACCCGTCCCGTAATCCTAACCCGTACGCTGACACTAACCAGCTCCCTCACACGTCCGCTGCCCCTAAAGTGTTGTCGTACCCTCAACTGGACCCTAACCCTTCCCCGTCCCCTAACCCTAACCCTAGCCCGAACCCTAACCCTAACCCTTCCCCGAAACCTGACCCTCAGCCGTCCCCTAATCCTAACCCGTACGCTGACACTAACCCGCGCCCTCACACGTACGCTCCCCCTAAAGTGTTGTCGTACCCTCACCTGGACCCTATCCCGTCCCCGTCCCCTAGCCCTAACCCTAGCCCGAACCCTAACCCTAACCCTTCCCCGAAGCCTGACCCTCACCCGTCCCCTAATCGTAACCTGTACGCTGACACTAACCCGCGCCCTCACACGTACGCTCCCCCTAAAGCGTTGTCGTACCCTCACCTGGACCCTAACCCGTCCCCATCCCCTAACCCTAACCCTAGCCCGAACCGTAACCCTAACCCTTCCCCGAAGCCTGACCCTCACCCGTCCCCTAATCCTAACCCGTACGCTGACACTAACCCGCGCCCTCACACGTCCGCTCCCCCTAAAGCGTTGTAGTACCCTCACCTGGAACCTAAACCGTCCCCGTCCCCAACCCTAACCCTAACCCGAACCCTAACCCTAACCCTTCCCCGAAGCCTGACCCTCACCCGTCCCCTAATCCTAAGCCGTACGCTGACACTAACCCACGCCCTCACACGTCCGCTCCCCCTAAAGCGTTGTCGTACCCTCACCTGGACCCTAAACCGTCCCCGTCCCCTAACCCTAACCCTAGCCCGAACCCTAACCCTAACCCTTCCCCGAAGCCTGACCCTCACCCGTCCCCTAATCCTAACCCGTACGCTGACACTAACCCGCGCCCTCACACGTCCGCTCCCCCTAAAGCGTTGTCGTACCCTCACCTGGACCCTAAACCGTCCCCGTCCCCTAACACTAACCCTAGCCCGAACCCTAACCCTAACCCTTCCCCGAAGCCTGACCCTCACCCGTCCCCTAATCCTAACCCGTACGCTGACACTAACCCGCGCCCTCACACGTCCGCTCCCCCTAAAGCGTTGTCGTACCCTCACCTGGACCCTAAACCGTCCCCGTCCCCTAACACTAACCCTAGCCCGAACGCTAACCCTAACCCTTCCCCGAAGCCTGACCCTCACCCGTCCCCTAATCCTAAGCCGTACGCTGACACTAACCCAGGCCCTCACACGTCCGCTCCCCCTAAAGCGTGGTCGTACCCTCACCTGGACCCTAAACCGTCCCCGTCCCCTAACCCTAACCCTAGCCCGAACCCTAACCCTAACCCTTCCCCGAAGCCTGACCCTCACCCGTCCCCTAATCCTAACCTGTACGCTGACACTAACCCGCGCCCTCACACGTCCGCTCCCCCTAAAGCGTTGTCGTACCCTCACCTGGACCCTAAACCGTCCCCGTCCCCTAACCCTAACCCTAGCCCGAACCCTAACCCTAAACCTTCCCCGAAGACTGACCCTCACCCGTCCCCTAATCCTAACCCGTACGCTGACACTAACCCGCGCCCTCACACGTACTCTCCCCCTAAAGCGTTGTCGTACCCTCACCTGGACCCTAAACCGTCCCCGTCCCCTAACCCTAACCCTAGCCCGAACCCTAACCCTAACCCTTCCCCGAAGCCTGACCCTCACCCGTCCTCTAATCCTAAGCCGTACGCTGACACTAACCCAGGCCCTCACACGTCCGCTCCCCCTAAAGCGTGGTCGTACCCTCACCTGGACCCTAAACCGTCCCCGTCCCCTAACCCTAACCCTAGCCCGAACCCTAACCCTAACCCTTCCCCGAAGCCTGACCCTCACCCGTCCCCTAATCCTAACCCGTACGCTGACACTAACCCGCGGCCTCACACGTCCGCTGCCCCTAAAGCGTTGTCGTACCCTCACCTGGACCCTAACCCGTCCCCGTCCCCTAACCCTAACCCTAGCCCGAACCCTAACCCTAACCCTTCCCCGAAGCCTGACCCTCACCCGTCCCCTAATCCTAACCCGTACGCTGACACTAAGCCGCGCCCTCACACGTCCGCTCCCCCTAAAGCGTTGTCGTACCCTCACCTGGACCCTAACCCGTCCCCGTCCCCTAACCCTAACCCTAGCCCGAACCCTAACCCTAACCCTTCCCCGAAGCCTGACCCTCAGCCGTCCCATAATCCTAACCCGTACGCTGACACTAACCCGCGCCCTCACACGTACGCTCCCCCTAAAGCGTTGTCGTACCCTCACCTGGACCCTAACCCGTCCCCGTCCCCTAGCCCTTACCCTAGCCCGAACCCTAACCCTAACCCTTCCCCGAAGCCTGACCCTCAGCCGTCCCCTAATCCTAACCCGTACGCTGACACTAACCCGCGCCCTCACACGTACGCTCCCCCTAAAGCGTTGTCGTACCCTCACCTGGACCCTAAACCGTCCCCGTCCCCTAACCCTAACCCTAGCCCGAACCCTAACCCTAACCCTTCCGCGAAGCCTGACCCTCACCCGTCCCCTAATCCTAACCCGTACGCTGACACTAACCCGCGCCCTCACACGTCCGCTCCCCCTAAAGCGTTGTCGTACCCTCACCTGGACCCTAAACCGTCCCCGTGCCCTAACCCTAACCCTAGCCCGAACCCTAACCCTAACCCTTCCCCGAAGCCTGACCCTCACCCGTCCCCTAATCCTAACCCGTACGCTGACACTAACCCGCGCCCTCACACGTCCGCTCCCCCTAAAGCGTTGTCGTACCCTCACCTGGACCCTAAACCGTCCCCGTCCCCTAACCCTAACCCTAGCCCGAACCCTAACCCTAACCCTTCCCCGAAGCCTGACCCTCACCCGTCCCCTAATCCTAACCCGTACGCTGACACTAACCCGCGCCCTCACACGTCCGCTCCCCCTTAACCGTTGTCGTACCCTCACCTGGACCCTAAACCGTCCCCGTCCCCTAACCCTAACCCTAGCCCGAACCCTAACCCTAACCCTTCCCCGAAGCCTGACCCTCACCCGTCCCCTAATCCTAAGCCGTACGCTGACACTAACCCGCGCCCTCACACGTCCGCTCCCCCTAAAGCGTTGTCGTACCCTCACCTGGACCCTAAACCGTCCCCGTCCCCTAACCCTAACCTTAGCCCGAACCCTAACCCTAACCCTTCCCCGAAGCCTGACCCTCACCCGTCCCCTAATCCTAACCCGTACGCTGACACTAACCCGCGCCCTCACACGTCCGCTCCCCCTAAAGCGTGGTCGTACCCTAACCTGGACCCTAAACCGTCCCCGTCCCCTAACCCTAACCCTAGCCCGAACCCTAACCCTAACCCTTCCCCGAAGCCTGACCCTCACCCGTCCCCTAATCCTAAGCCGTACGCTGACACTAACCCGCGCCCTCACACGTCCGCTCCCCCTAAAGCGTTGTCGTACCCTCACCTGGACCCTAAACCGTCCCCGTCCCCTAACCCTAACCCTAGCCCGAACCCTAACCCTAACCCTTCCCCGAAGCCTGACCCTCACCCGTCCCCTAATCCTAACCCGTACGCTGACACTAACCCGCGCCCTCACACGTCCGCTCCCCCTAAAGCGTTGTCGTACCCTCACCTGGACCCTAAACCGTCCCCGTCCCCTAACCCTAACCCTAGCCCGAACCCTAACCCTAAACCTTCCCCGAAGACTGACCCTCACCCGTCCCCTAATCCTAACCCGTACCTGACACTAACCCGCGCCCTCACACGTACTCTCCCCCTAAAGCGTTGTCGTACCCTCACCTGGACCCTAAACCGTCCCCGTCCCCTAACCCTAACCCTAGCCCGAACCCTAACCCTAACACTTCCCCGAAGCCTGACCCTCACCCGTCCCCTAATCCTAAGCCGTACGCTGACACTAACCCAGGCCCTCACACGTCCGCTCCCCCTAAAGCGTGGTCGTACCCTGACCTGGACCCTAAACCATCCCCGTCCCCTAACCCTAACCCTAGCCCGAACCCTAACCCTAACCCTTCCCCGAAGCCTGACCCTCACCCGTCCCCTAATCCTAACCCGTACGCTGACACTAACCCGCGGCCTCACACGTCCGCTGCCCCTAAAGCGTGGTCATACCCTCACCTGGACCCTAAACCGTCCCCGTCCCCTAACCCTAACCCTAGCCCGAACCCTAACCCTAAACCTTCCCCGAAGCCTGACCCTCACCCGTCCCCTAATCCTAACCCGTACGCTGACACTAACCCGCGCCCTCACACGTACTCTCCCCCTAAAGCGTTGTCGTACCCTCACCTGGACCCTAAACCGTCCCCGTCCCCTAACCCTAACCCTAGCCCGAACCCTAACCCTAACCCTTCCCCGAAGCCTGACCCTCACCCGTCCCCTAATCCTAAGCCGTACGCTGACACTAACCCAGGCCCTCACACGTCCGCTCCCCCTAAAGCGTGGTCGTACCCTCACCTGGAACCTAAACCGTCCCCGTCCCCTAACCCTAACCCTAGCCCGAACCCTAACCCTAACCCTTCCCCGAAGCCTGACCCTCACCCGTCCCCTAATCCTAACCCGTACGCTGACACTAACCCGCGGCCTCACACGTCCGCTGCCCCTAAAGCGTTGTCGTACCCTCACCTGGACCCTAACCCGTCCCGGTCCCCTAACCCTAACCCTAGCCCGAACCCTAACCCTAACCCTTCCCCGAAGCCTGACCCTCACCCGTCCCCTAATCCTAACCCGTACGCTGACACTAACCCGCGCCCTCACACGTCCGCTCCCCCTAAAGCGTTGTCGTACCCTCACCTGGACCCTAAACCGTCCCCGTCCCCTAACCCTAACCCTAGCTCGAACCCTAACCCTAACACTTCCCCGAAGCCTGACCCTCACCCGTCCCCTAATCCTAACACGTACGCTGACACTAACCCGCGCCCTCACACGTCCGTTCCCCCTAAAGCGTTGTCGTACCCTCACCTGGACCCTAACCCGTCCCCGTCCCCTAACCCTAACCCTAGCCCGAACCCTAACCCTAACCCTTCCCCGAAGCCTGACCCTCACCCGTCCCCTAATCCTAAGCCGTACGCTGACACTAACCCAGGCCCTCACACGTCCGCTCCCCCTAAAGCGTTGTCGTACCCTCACCTGGACCCTAAACCGTCCCCGTCCCCTAACCCTAACCCTAGCCCGAACCCTAACCCTAACCCTTCCCCGAAGCCTGACCCTCACCCGTCCCCTAATCCTAACCCGTACGCTGACACTAACCCGCGCCCTCACACGTCCGCTCCCCCTAAAGCGTTGTCGTACCCTCACTGGACCCTTAACCGTCCCCGTCCCCTAACCCTAACCCTAGCCCGAACCCTAACCCTAACCCTTCCCCGAAGCCTGACCCTCACCCGTCCCCTAATCCTAACCCGTACGCTGACACTAACCCGCGCCCTCACACGTCCGCTCCCCCTAAAGCGTTGTCGTACCCTCACCTGGACCCTAAACCGTCCCCGTCCCCTAACCCTAACCCTAGCCCGAACCCTAACCGTAACCCTTCCCCGAAGCCTGACCCTCACCCGTCCCCTAATCCTAAGCCGTACGCTGACACTAACCCAGGCCCTCACACGTCCGCTCCCCCTAAAGCGTTGTCGTACCCTCACCTGGACCCTAAACCGTCCCCGTCCCCTAACCCTAACACTAGCCCGAACCCTAACCGTAACCCTTCCCCGAAGCCTGAACCTCACCCGTCCCCTAATCCTAACCCGTACGCTGACACTAACCCGCGCCCTCACACGTCCGCTCCCCCTAAAGCGTTGTCGTACCCTCACCTGGACCCTAAACCGTCCCCGTCCCCTAACCCTAACCCTAGCCCGAACCCTAACCCTAACCCTTCCCCGAAGCCTGACCCTCACCCGTCCCCTAATCCTAAGCCGTACGCTGACACTAACCCAGGCCCTCACACGTCCGCTCCCCCTAAAGCGTGGTCGTACCCTGACCTGGACCCTAAACCGTCCCCGTCCCCTAACCCTAACCCTAGCCCGAACCCTAACCCTAACCCTTCCCCGAAGCCTGACCCTCACCCGTCCCCTAATCCTAACCCGTACGCTGACACTAACCCGCGCCCTCACACGTACTCTCCCCCTAAAGCGTTGTCGTACCCTCACCTGGACCCTAAACCGTCCCCGTCCCCTAACCCTAACCCTAGCCCGAACCCTAACCCTAACCCTTCCCCGAAGCCTGACCCTCACCTGTCCCCTAATCCTAAGCCGTACGCTGACACTAACCCAGGCCCTCACACGTCCGCTCCCCCTAAAGCGTGGTCGTACCCTCACCTGGAACCTAAACCGTCCCCGTCCCCTAACCCTAACCCTAGCCCGAACCCTAACCCTAACCCTTCCCCGAAGCCTGACCCTCACCCGTCCCCTAATCCTAACCCGTACGCTGACACTAACCCGCGGCCTCACACGTCCGCTGCCCCTAAAGCGTTGTCGTACCCTCACCTGGACCCTAACCCGTCCCCGTCCCCTAACCCTAACCCTAGCCCGAACCCTAACCCTAACCCTTCCCCGAAGCCTGACCCTCACCCGTCCCCTAATCCTAACCCGTACGCTGACACTAACCCGCGCCCTCACACGTCCGCTCCCCCTAAAGCGTTGTCGTACCCTCACCTGGACCCTAAACCGTCCCCGTCCCCTAACCCTAACCCTAGCTCGAACCCTAACCCTAACACTTCCCCGAAGCCTGACCCTCATCCGTCCCCTAATCCTAACACGTACGCTGACACTAACCCGCGCCCTCACACGTCCGTTCCCCCTAAAGCGTTGTCGTACCCTCACCTGGACCCTAACCCGTCCCCGTCCCCTAACCCTAACCCTAGCCCGAACCCTAACCCTAACCCTTCCCCGAAGCCTGACCCTCACCCGTCCCCTAATCCTAAGCCGTACGCTGACACTAACCCAGGCCCTCACACGTCCGCTCCCCCTAAAGCGTTGTCGTACCCTCACCTGGACCCTAAACCGTCCCCGTCCCCTAACCCTAACCCTAGCCCGAACCCTAACCCTAACCCTTCCCCGAAGCCTGACCCTCACCCGTCCCCTAATCCTAACCCGTACGCTGACACTAACCCGCGCCCTCACACGTCCGCTCCCCCTAAAGCGTTGTCGTACCCTCACTGGACCCTTAACCGTCCCCGTCCCCTAACCCTAACCCTAGCCCAAACCCTAACCCTAACCCTTCCCCGAAGCCTGACCCTCACCCGTCCCCTAATCCTAACCCGTACGCTGACACTAAACCGCGCCCTCACACGTCCGCTCCCCCTAAAGCGTTGTCGTACCCTCACCTGGACCCTAAACCGTCCCCGTCCCCTAACCCTAACCCTAGCCCGAACCCTAACCCTAACCCTTCCCCGAAGCCTGACCCTCACCCGTCCCCTAATCCTAAGCCGTACGCTGACACTAACCCAGGCCCTCACACGTCCGCTCCCCCTAAAGCGTTGTCGTACCCTCACCTGGACCCTAAACCGTCCCCGTCCCCTAACCCTAACACTAGCCCGAACCCTAACCCTAACCCTTCCCCGAAGCCTGAACCTCACCCGTCCCCTAATCCTAACCCGTACGCTGACACTAACCCGCGCCCTCACACGTCCGCTCCCCCTAAAGCGTTGTCGTACCCTCACCTGGACCCTAAACCGTCCCCGTCCCCTAACCCTAACCCTAGCCCGAACCCTAACCCTAACCCTTCCCCGAAGCCTGACCCTCACCCGTCCCCTAATCCTAAGCCGTACGCTGACACTAACCCAGGCCCTCACACGTCCGCTCCCCCTAAAGCGTGGTCGTACCCTGACCTGGACCCTAAACCGTCCCCGTCCCGTAACCCTAACCCTAGCCCGAACCCTAACCCTAACCCTTCCCCGAAGCCTGACCCTCACCCGTCCCCTAATCCTAACCCGTACGCTGACACTAACCCGCGCCCTCACACGTCCGCTCCCCCTAAAGCGTTGTCGTACCCTCACCTGGACCCTAAACCGTCCCCGTCCCCTAACCCTAACCCTAGCCCGAACCCTAACCCTAACCCTTCCCCGAAGCCTGACCCTCACCCGTCCCCTAATCCTAAGCCGTACGCTGACACTAACCCAGGCCCTCACACGTCCGCTCCCCCTAAAGCGTTGTCGTACCCTCACCTGGACCCTAAACCGTCCCCGTCCCCTAACCCTAACACTAGCCCGAACCCTAACCCTAACCCTTCCCCGAAGCCTGAACCTCACCCGTCCCCTAATCCTAACCCGTACGCTGACACTAACCCGCGCCCTCACACGTCCGCTCCCCCTAAAGCGTTGTCGTACCCTCACCTGGACCCTAAACCGTCCCCGTCCCCTAACCCTAACCCTAGCCCGAACCCTAACCCTAACCCTTCCCCGAAGCCTGACCCTCACCCGTCCCCTAATCCTAAGCCGTACGCTGACACTAACCCAGGCCCTCACACGTCCGCTCCCCCTAAAGCGTGGTCGTACCCTGACCTGGACCCTAAACCGTCCCCGTCCCCTAACCCTAACCCTAGCCCGAACCCTAACAATAACCCTTCCCCGAAGCCTGACCCTCACCCGTCCCCTAATCCTAACCCGTACGCTGACACTAACCCGCGGCCTCACACGTCCGCTGCCCCTAAAGCGTGGTCGTACCCTCACCTGGACCCTAACAAGTCCCCGTCCCCTAACCCTAACCCTAGCCCGAACCCTAACCCTAACCCTTCCCCGAAGCCTGACCCTCACCCGTCCCCTAATCCTAACCCGTACGCTGACACTAACCCTTGCCCTCACACGTCCGCTCCCCCTAAAGCGTTGTCATACCCTCACCTGGACCCTAAACCGTCCCCGTCACCTAACCCTAACCCTAGCCCGAACCCTAACCCTAAACCTTCCCCGAAGACTGACCCTCACCCGTCCCCTAATCCTAACCCGTATGCTGACACTAACCCGCGCCCTCACACGTACTCTCCCCCTAAAGCGTTGTCGTACCCTCACCTGGACCCTAAACCGTCCCCGTCCCCTAACCCTAACCCTAGCCCGAACCCTAACCCTAACCCTTCCCCGAAGCCTGACCCTCACCCGTCCCCTAATCCTAACCCGTACGCTGACACTAACCCGCGCCCTCACACGTCCGCTCCCCCTAAAGCATTGTCGTACCCTCACCTGGACCCTAAACCGTCCCCGTCCCCTAACACTAACCCTAGCCCGAACCCTAACTCTAACCCTTCCCCGAAGCCTGACCCTCACCCGTCCCCTAATCCTAAGCCGTACGCTGACACTAACCCGCTCCCTCACACGACCGCTCCCCCTAAAGCGTTGTCGTACCCTCACCTGGACCCTAAACCGTCCCCGTCCCCTAACCCTAACCCTAGCCCGAACCCTAACCCTAACCCTTCCCCGAAGCCTGACCCTCACCCGTCCCCTAATCCTAACCTGTACGCTGACACTAACCCGCGCCCTCACACGTCCGCTCCCCCTAAAGCGTTGTCGTACCCTCACCTGGACCCTAAACCGTCCCCGTCCCCTAACCCTAACCCTAGCCCGAACCCTAACCCTAAACCTTCCCCGAAGACTGACCCTCACCCGTCCCCTAATCCTAACCCGTACGCTGACACTAACCCGCGCCCTCACACGTACTCTCCCCCTAAAGCGTTGTCGTACCCTCACCTGGACCCTAAACCGTCCCCGTCCCGTAACCCTAACCCTAGCCCGAACCCTAACCCTAACCCTTCCCCGAAGCCTGACCCTCACCCGTCCTCTAATCCTAAGCCGTACGCTGACACTAACCCAGGCCCTCACACGTCCGCTCCCCCTAAAGCGTGGTCGTACCCTCACCTGGACCCTAAACCGTCCCCGTCCCCTAACCCTAACCCTAGCCCGAACCCTAACCCTAACCCTTCCCCGAAGCCTGACCCTCACCCGTCCCCTAATCCTAACCCGTACGCTGACACTAACCCGCGGCCTCACACGTCCGCTGCCCCTAAAGCGTTGTCGTACCCTCACCTGGACCCTAACCCGTCCCCGTCCCCTAACCCTAACCCTAGCCCGAACCCTAACCCTAACCCTTCCCCGAAGCCTGACCCTCACCCGTCCCCTAATCCTAACCCGTACGCTGACACTAAGCCGCGCCCTCACACGTCCGCTCCCCCTAAAGCGTTGTCGTACCCTCACCTGGACCCTAACCCGTCCCCGTCCCCTAACCCTAACCCTAGCCCGAACCCTAACCCTAACCCTTCCCCGAAGCCTGACCCTCAGCCGTCCCCTAATCCTAACCTGTACGCTGACACTAACCCGCGCCTTCACACGTACGCTCCCCCTAAAGCGTTGTCGTACCCTCACCTGGACCCTAACCCGTCCCCGTCCCCTAGCCCTTACCCTAGCCCGAACCCTAACCCTAACCCTTCCCCGAAGCCTGACCCTCAGCCGTCCCCTAATCCTAACCCGTACGCTGACACTAACCCGCGCCCTCACACGTACGCTCCCCCTAAAGCGTTGTCGTACCCTCACCTGGACCCTAAACCGTCCCCGTCCCCTAACCCTAACCCTAGCCCGAACCCTAACCCTAACCCTTCCGCGAAGCCTGACCCTCACCCGTCCCCTAATCCTAAGCCGTACGCTGACACTAACCCACGCCCTCACACGTCCGCTCCCCCTAAAGCGTTGTCGTACCCTCACCTGGACCCTAAACCGTCCCCGTCCCCTAACCCTAACCCTAGCCCGAACCCTAACCCTAACCCTTCCCCGAAGCCTGACCCTCACCCGTCCCCTAATCCTAACCCGTACGCTGACACTAACCCGCGCCCTCACACGTCCGCTCCCCCTAAAGCGTTGTCGTACCCTCACCTGGACCCTAAACCGTCCCCGTCCCCTAACCCTAACCCTAGCCCGAACCCTAACCCTAACCCTTCCCCGAAGCCTGACCCTCACCCGTCCCCTAATCCTAACCCGTACGCTGACACTAACCCGCGCCCTCACACGTCCGCTCCCCCTTAACCGTTGTCGTACCCTCACCTGGACCCTAAACCGTCCCCGTCCCCTAACCCTAACCCTAGCCCGAACCCTAACCCTAACCCTTCCCCGAAGCCTGACCCTCACCCGTCCCCTAATCCTAAGCCGTACGCTGACACTAACCCGCGCCCTCACACGTCCGCTCCCCCTAAATCGTTGTCGTACCCTCACCTGGACCCTAAACCGTCCCCGTCCCCTAACCCTAACCTTAGCCCGAACCCTAACCCTAACCCTTCCCCGAAGCCTGACCCTCACCCGTCCCCTAATCCTAACCCGTACGCTGACACTAACCCGCGCCCTCACACGTCCGCTCCCCCTAAAGCGTGGTCGTACCCTCACCTGGACCCTAAACCGTCCCCGTCCCCTAACCCTAAACCTAGCCCGAACCCTAACCCTAACCCTTCCCCGAAGCCTGACCCTCACCCGTCCCCTAATCCTAAGCCGTACGCTGACACTAACCCGCGCCCTCACACGTCCGCTCCCCCTAAAGCGTTGTCGTACCCTCACCTGGACCCTGAACCGTCCCCGTCCCCTAACCCTAACCCTAGCCCGAACCCTAACCCTAACCCTTCCCCGAAGCCTGACCCTCACCCGTCCCCTAATCCTAACCCGTACGCTGACACTAACCCGCGCCCTCACACGTCCGCTCCCCCTAAAGCGTTGTCGTACCCTCACCTGGACCCTAAACCGTCCCCGTCCCCTAACCCTAACCCTAGCCCGAACCCTAACCCTAAACCTTCCCCGAAGACTGACCCTCACCCGTCCCCTAATCCTAACCCGTACCTGACACTAACCCGCGCCCTCACACGTACTCTCCCCCTAAAGCGTTGTCGTACCCTCACCTGGACCCTAAACCGTCCCCGTCCCCTAACCCTAACCCTAGCCCGAACCCTAACCCTAACACTTCCCCGAAGCCTGACCCTCACCCGTCCCCTAATCCTAAGCCGTACGCTGACACTAACCCAGGCCCTCACACGTCCGCTCCCCCTAAAGCGTGGTCGTACCCTGACCTGGACCCTAAACCGTCCCCGTCCCCTAACCCTAACCCTAGCCCGAACCCTAACCCTAACCCTTCCCCGAAGCCTGACCCTCACCCGTCCCCTAATCCTAACCCGTACGCTGACACTAACCCGCGCCCTCACACGTCCGCTCCCCCTAAAGCGTTGTCGTACCCTCACTGGACCCTTAACCGTCCCCGTCCCCTAACCCTAACCCTAGCCCGAACCCTAACCCTAACCCTTCCCCGAAGCCTGACCCTCACCCGTCCCCTAATCCTAACCCGTACGCTGACACTAACCCGCGCCCTCACACGTCCGCTCCCCCTAAAGCGTTGTCGTACCCTCACCTGGACCCTAAACCGTCCCCGTCCCCTAACCCTAACCCTAGCCCGAACCCTAACCCTAACCCTTCCCCGAAGCCTGACCCTCACCCGTCCCCTAATCCTAAGCCGTACGCTGACACTAACCCGCGCCCTCACACGTCCGCTCCCCCTAAAGCGTTGTCGTACCCTCACCTGGACCCTAAACCGTCCCCGTCCCCTAACCCTAACCCTAGCCCGAACCCTAACCCTAACCCTTCCCCGAAGCCTGACCCTCACCCGTCCCCTAATCCTAAGCCGTACGCTGACACTAACCCAGGCCCTCACACGTCCGCTCCCCCTAAAGCGTTGTCGTACCCTCACCTGGACCCTAAACCGTCCCCGTCCCCTAACCCTAACACTAGCCCGAACCCTAACCCTAACCCTTCCCCGAAGCCTGAACCTCACCCGTCCCCTAATCCTAACCCGTACGCTGACACTAACCCGCGCCCTCACACGTCCGCTCCCCCTAAAGCGTTGTCGTACCCTCACCTGGACCCTAAACCGTCCCCGTCCCCTAACCCTAACCCTAGCCCGAACCCTAACCCTAACCCTTCCCCGAAGCCTGACCCTCACCCGTCCCCTAATCCTAAGCCGTACGCTGACACTAACCCAGGCCCTCACACGTCCGCTCCCCCTAAAGCGTGGTCGTACCCTGACCTGGACCCTAAACCGTCCCCGTCCCCTAACCCTAACCCTAGCCCGAACCCTAACCCTAACCATTCCCCGAAGCCTGACCCTCACCCGTCCCCTAATCCTAACCCGTACGCTGACACTAACCCGAGCCCTCACACGTACTCTCCCCCTAAAGCGTTGTCGTACCCTCACCTGGACCCTAAACCGTCCCCGTCCCCTAACCCTAACCCTAGCCCGAACCCTAACCCTAACCCTTCCCCGAAGCCTGACCCTCACCCGTCCCCTAATCCTAAGCCGTACGCTGACACTAACCCAGGCCCTCACACGTCCGCTCCCCCTAAAGCGTGGTCGTACCCTCACCTGGAACCTAAACCGTCCCCGTCCCCTAACCCTAACCCTAGCCCGAACCCTAACCCTAACCCTTCCCCGAAGCCTGACCCTCACCCGTCCCCTAATCCTAACCCGTACGCTGACACTAACCCGCGGCCTCACACGTCCGCTGCCCCTAAAGCGTTGTCGTACCCTCACCTGGACCCTAACCCGTCCCCGTCCCCTAACCCTAACCCTAGCCCGAACCCTAACCCTAACCCTTCCCCGAAGCCTGACCCTCACCCGTCCCCTAATCCTAACCCGTACGCTGACACTAACCCGCGCCCTCACACGTCCGCTCCCCCTAAAGCGTTGTCGTACCCTCACCTGGACCCTAAACCGTCCCCGTCCCCTAACCCTAACCCTAGCTCGAACCCTAACCCTAACACTTCCCCGAAGCCTGACCCTCACCCGTCCCCTAATCCTAACACGTACGCTGACACTAACCCGCGCCCTCACACGTCCGTTCCCCCTAAAGCGTTGTCGTACCCTCACCTGGACCCTAACCCGTCCCCGTCCCCTAACCCTAACCCTAGCCCGAACCCTAACCCTAACCCTTCCCCGAAGCCTGACCCTCACCCGTCCCCTAATCCTAAGCCGTACGCTGACACTAACCCAGGCCCTCACACGTCCGCTCCCCCTAAAGCGTTGTCGTACCCTCACCTGGACCCTAAACCGTCCCCGTCCCCTAACCCTAACCCTAGCCCGAACCCTAACCCTAACCCTTCCCCGAAGCCTGACCCTCACCCGTCCCCTAATCCTAACCCGTACGCTGACACTAACCCGCGCCCTCACACGTCCGCTCCCCCTAAAGCGTTGTCGTACCCTCACTGGACCCTTAACCGTCCCCGTCCCCTAACCCTAACCCTAGCCCGAACCCTAACCCTAACCCTTCCCCGAAGCCTGACCCTCACCCGTCCCCTAATCCTAACCCGTACGCTGACACTAACCCGCGCCCTCACACGTCCGCTCCCCCTAAAGCGTTGTCGTACCCTCACCTGGACCCTAAACCGTCCCCGTCCCCTAACCCTAACCCTAGCCCGAACCCTAACCCTAACCCTTCCCCGAAGCCTGACCCTCACCCGTCCCCTAATCCTAAGCCGTACGCTGACACTAACCCAGGCCCTCACACGTCCGCTCCCCCTAAAGCGTTGTCGTACCCTCACCTGGACCCTAAACCGTCCCCGTCCCCTAACCCTAACACTAGCCCGAACCCTAACCCTAACCCTTCCCCGAAGCCTGAACCTCACCCGTCCCCTAATCCTAACCCGTACGCTGACACTAACCCGCGCCCTCACACGTCCGCTCCCCCTAAAGCGTTGTCGTACCCTCACCTGGACCCTAAACCGTCCCCGTCCCCTAACCCTAACCCTAGCCCGAACCCTAACCCTAACCCTTCCCCGAAGCCTGACCCTCACCCGTCCCCTAATCCTAAGCCGTACGCTGACACTAACCCAGGCCCTCACACGTCCGCTCCCCCTAAAGCGTGGTCGTACCCTGACCTGGACCCTAAACCGTCCCCGTCCCCTAACCCTAACCCTAGCCCGAACCCTAACCCTAACCCTTCCCCGAAGCCTGACCCTCACCCGTCCCCTAATCCTAACCCGTACGCTGACACTAACCCGCGCCCTCACACGTCCGCTCCCCCTAAAGCGTTGTCGTACCCTCACCTGGACCCTAAACCGTCCCCGTCCCCTAACCCTAACCCTAGCCCGAACCCTAACCCTAACCCTTCCCCGAAGCCTGACCCTCACCCGTCCCCTAATCCTAAGCCGTACGCTGACACTAACCCAGGCCCTCACACGTCCGCTCCCCCTAAAGCGTTGTCGTACCCTCACCTGGACCCTAAACCGTCCCCGTCCCCTAACCCTAACACTAGCCCGAACCCTAACCCTAACCCTTCCCCGAAGCCTGAACCTCACCCGTCCCCTAATCCTAACCCGTACGCTGACACTAACCCGCGCCCTCACACGTCCGCTCCCCCTAAAGCGTTGTCGTACCCTCACCTGGACCCTAAACCGTCCCCGTCCCCTAACCCTAACCCTAGCCCGAACCCTAACCCTAACCCTTCCCCGAAGCCTGACCCTCACCCGTCCCCTAATCCTAAGCCGTACGCTGACACTAACCCAGGCCCTCACACGTCCGCTCCCCCTAAAGCGTGGTCGTACCCTGACCTGGACCCTAAACCGTCCCCGTCCCCTAACCCTAACCCTAGCCCGAACCCTAACCCTAACCCTTCCCCGAAGCCTGACCCTCACCCGTCCCCTAATCCTAAGCCGTACGCTGACACTAACCCACGCCCTCACACGTCCGCTCCCCCTAAAGCGTTGTCGTACCCTCACCTGGACCCTAAACCGTCCCCGTCCCCTAACCCTAACCCTAGCACGAACCCTAACCCTAACCCTTCCCCGAAGCCTGAACCTCACCCATCCCCTAATCCTAACCCGTACGCTGACACTAACCCGCGCCCTCACACGTCCGCTCCCCCTAAAGCATTGTCGTACCCTCACCTGGACCCTAAACCGTCCCCGTCCCCTAACACTAACCCTAGCCCGAACCCTAACTCTAACCCTTCCCCGAAGCCTGACCCTCACCCGTCCCCTAATCCTAAGCCGTACGCTGACACTAACCCGCTCCCTCACACGACCGCTCCCCCTAAAGCGTTGTCGTACCCTCACCTGGACCCTAAACCGTCCCCGTCCCCTAACCCTAACCCTAGCCCGAACCCTAACCCTAACCCTTCCCCGAAGCCTGACCCTCACCCGTCCCCTAATCCTAACCCGTACGCTGACACTAACCCGCGCCCTCACACGTCCGTTCCCCCTAAAGCGTTGTCGTACCCTCACCTGGACCCTAACCCGTCCCCGTCCCCTAACCCTAACCCTAGCCCGAACCCTAACCCTAACCCTTCCCCGAAGCCTGACCCTCACCCGTCCCCTAATCCTAACCCGTACGCTGACACTAACCCGCGCCCTCACACGTCCGCTCCCCCTAAAGCGTTGTCGTACCCTCACCTGGACCCTAAACCGTCCCCGTCCCCTAACCCTAACCCTAGCCCGAACCCTAACCCTAAACCTTCCCCGAAGACTGACCCTCACCCGTCCCCTAATCCTAACCCGTACGCTGACACTAACCCGCGCCCTCACACGTACTCTCCCCCTAAAGCGTTGTCGTACCCTCACCTGGACCCTAAACCGTCCCCGTCCCCTAACCCTAACCCTACCCCGAACCCTAACCCTAACCCTTCCCTGAAGCCTGACCCTCACCCGTCCCCTAATCCTAACCCGTACGCTGACACTAACCCGCGGCCTCACACGTCCGCTGCCCCTAAAGCGTTGTCGTACCCTCACCTGGACCCTAACCCGTCCCCGTCCCCTAACCCTAACCCTAGCCCGAACCCTAACCCTAACCCTTCCCCGAAGCCTGACCCTCACCGGTCCCCTAATCCTAACCCGTACGCTGACACTAACCCGCGCCCTCACACGTCCGCTCCCCCTAAAGCGTTGTCGTACCCTCACCTGGACCCTAAACCGTCCCCGTCCCCTAACCCTAACCCTAGCCCGAACCCTAACCCTAACCCTTCCCCGAAGCCTGACCCTCACCCGTCCCCTAATCCTAACCCGTACGCTGACACTAACCCGCGCCCTCACACGTCCGCTCCCCCTAAAGCGTTGTCGTACCCTCACCTGGACCCTAAACCGTCCCCGTCCCCTAACCCTAACCCTAGCCTGAACCCTAACCCTAAACCTTCCCCGAAGACTGACCCTCACCCGTCCCCTAATCCTAACCCGTATGCTGACACTAACCCGCGCCCTCACACGTACTCTCCCCCTAAAGCGTTGTCGTACCCTCACCTGGACCCTAAACCGTCCCCGTCCCCTAACCCTAACCCTACCCCGAACCCTAACCCTAACCCTTCCCTGAAGCCTGACCCTCACCCGTCCCCTAATCCTAACCCGTACGCTGACACTAACCCGCGGCCTCACACGTCCGCTGCCCCTAAAGCGTTGTCGTACCCTCACCTGGACCCTAACCCGTCCCCGTCCCCTAACCCTAACCCTATCCCGAACCCTAACCCTAAGCCTTCCCCGAAGCCTGACCCTCACCCGTCCCCTAATCCTAACCCGTACGCTGACACTAAGCCGCGCCCTCACACGTCCGCTCCCCCTAAAGCGTTGTCGTACCCTCACCTGGACCCTAAACCGTCCCCCTCCCCTAACCCTAACCCTAGCCCGAACCCTAACCCTAACCCTTCCCCGAAGCCTGACCCTCACCCGTCCCCTAATTCTAACCCGTACGCTGACACTAACCCGCTCCCTCACACGTCCGCTCCCCATAAAGCGTTGTCGTACCCTCACCTGGACCCTAAACCGTCCCCGTCCCCTAACCGTAACCCTAGCCCGAACCCTAATCCTAAGCCTTCCCCGAAGCCTGACCCTCACCCGTCCCCTAATCTTAACCCGTACGCTGACACTAACCCGCGCCCTCACACGTACGCTCCCCCTAAAGCGTTGTCGTACCCTCACCTGGACCCTAAACCGTCCCCGTCCCCTAACCCTAACCCTAGCCCGAACCCTAAACCTAACCCTTCCCCGAAGCCTGACCCTCACCCGTCCCCTAATCCTAACCTGTACGCTGACACTAACCCGCGCTCTCATACGTCCGCTCCCCCTAAAGCGTTGTCGTACCCTCACCTGGACCCTAAACCGTCCCCGTCTCCTAACCCTAACCCTAGCCCGAACCCTAACCCTAACCCTTCCCCGAAGCCTGACCCTCACCCGTCCCCTAATCCTAAGCCGTACGCTGACACTAACCCGCGCCCTCACACGTCCGCTCCCCCTAAAGCGTTGTCGTACCCTCACCTGGACCCTAACCCGTCCCCGTCCCCTAACCCTAACCCTAGCCCGAACCCTAACCCTAACCCTTCCCCGAAGCCTGACCCTCACCCGTCCCCTAATCCTAACCCGTACGCTGACACTAACCCACGCCCTCACACGTCCGCTCCCCCTAAAGCGTTGTCGTACCCTCACTGGACCCTTAACCGTCCCCGTCCCCTAACCATAACCCTAGCCCGAACCCTAACCCTAACCCTTCCCCGAAGCCTGACCCTCACCCGTCCCCTAATCCTAACCCGTACGCTGACACTAACCCGCGCCCTCACACGTCCGCTCCCCCTAAAGCGTTGTCGTACCCTCACCTGGACCCTAAACCGTCCCCGTCCCCTAACACTAACCCTAGCCCGAACCCTAACCCTAACCCTTCCCCGAAGCCTGACCCTCACCCGTCCCCTAATCCTAACCCGTACGCTGACACTAACCCGCGGCCTCACACGTCCGCTCCCCCTAAAGCGTTGTCGTACCCTCACCTGGACCCTAACCCGTCCCCGTCCCTTAACCCTAACCCTAGCCCGAACCATAAACCTAACCCTTCCCCGAAGCCTGACCCTCACCTGTCCCCTAATCCTAACCCGTACGCTGACACTAACCCGTGCCCTCACACGTCCGCTCCCCCTAAAGCGTTGTCGTACCCTCACTGGACCCTAAACCGTCCCCGTCCCCTAACCCTAACCCTAGCCCGAACCCTAACCCTAACCCTTCCCCGAAGCCTGACCCTCACCCGTCCCCTAATCCTAACCCGTACGCTGACACTAACCCGCGCCCTCACACGTCCGCTCCCCCTAAAGCGTTGTCGTACCCTCACCTGGACCCTAAACCGTCCCCGTCCCCTAACCCTAACCCTAGCCCGAACCCTAACCCTAACCCTTCCCCGAAGCCTGACCCTCACCCGTCCCCTAATCCTAACCCGAACGCTTACACTAACCCGCGCCCTCACACGTCCGCTCCCCCTAAAGCGTTGTCGTACCATCACCTGGACCCTAAACCGTCCCCGTCCCCTAACCCTAACCCTAGCCCGAACCCTAACCCTAACACTTCCCCGAAGCCTGACCCTCACCTGTCCCCTAATCCTAAGCCGTACGCTGACACTAACCCACGCCCTCACACGTCCGCTCCCCCTAAAGCGTTGTCTTACCCTCACCTGGACCCTAAACCGTCCCCGTCCCCTAACCCTAACCCTAGCCCGAACCCTAACCCTAACCCTTCCCCGAAGCCTGACCCTCACCCGTCCCCTAATCCTAACCCGTACGCTGACACTAACCCGCGCCCTCACACGTCCGCTCCCCCTAAAGCGTTGTCGTACCCTCACCTGGACCCTAAACCGTCCCCGTCCCCTAACCCTAACCCTAGCCCGAACCCTAACCCTAACCCTTCCCCGAAGCCTGACCCTCACCCGTCCCCTAATCCTAACCCGTACGCTGACACTAACCCGCGCCCTCACACGTCCGCTCCCCCTAAAGCGTTGTCGTACCATCACCTGGACCCTAAACCGTCCCCGTCCCCTAACCCTAACCCTAGCCCGAACCCTAACCCTAACCCTTCCCCGAAGCCTGACCCTCACCCGTCCCCTAATCCTAAGCCGTACGCTGACACTAACCCGCTCCCTCACACGTCCGCTCCCCATAAAGCGTTGTCGTACCCTCACCTGGACCCTAAACCGTCCCCGTCCCCTAACCGTAACCCTAGCCCAAACCCTAACCCTAACCCTTCCCCGAAGCCTGACCCTCACCCGTCCCCTAATCCTAAGCCGTACGCTGACACTAACCCGCGCCCTCACACGTATGCTCCCCCTAAAGCGTTGTCGTACCCTCACCTGGACCCTAAACCGTCCCCGTCCCCTAACCCTAACCCTAGCCCGAACCCTAACCCTAACCTTTCCCCGAAGCCTGACCCTCACCCGTCCCCTAATCCTAACCCGTACGCTGACACTAACCAGCTCCCTCACACGTCCGCTGCCCCTAAAGCGTTGTCGTACCCTCACCTGGACCCTAACCCTTCCCCGTCCCCTAACCCTAACCCTAGCCCGAACCCTAACCCTAACCCTTCCCCGAAGCCTGACCCTCAGCCGTCCCCTAATCCTAACCCGTACGCTGACACTAACCCGCGCCCTCACACGTACGCTCCCCCTAAAGCTTTGTCGTACCCTCACCTGGACCCTAACCCGTCCCCGTCCCCTAGCCCTAACCCTAGCCCGAACCCTAACCCTAACCCTTCCCCGAAGCCTGACCCTCACCCGTCCCCTAATCGTAACCTGTACGCTGACACTAACCCGCGCCCTCACACGTACGCTCCCCCTAAAGCGTTGTCGTACCCTCACCTGGACCCTAACCCGTCCCCATCCCCTAACCCTAACCCTAGCCCGAACCCTAACCCTAACCCTTCCCCGAAGCCTGACCCTCACCCGGCCCCTAATCCTAACCCGTACGCTGACACTAACCCGCGCCCTCACACGTACGCTCCCCCTAAAGCGTTGTCGTACCCTCACCTGGACCCTAAACCGTCCCCGTCCCCTAACCCTAACCCTAGCCCGAACCCTAACCCTAACCCTTCCCCGAAGCCTGACCCTCACCCGTCCCCTAATCCTAACCCGTACGCTGACACTAACCCGCGCCCTCACACGTCCGCTCCCCCTAAAGCGTTGTAGTACCCTCACCTGGAACCTAAACCGTCCCCGTCCCCAACCCTAACCCTAGCCCGAACCCTAACCCTAACCCTTCCCCGAAGCCTGACCCTCACCCGTCCCCTAATCCTAAGCCGTACGCTGACACTAACCCACGCCCTCACACGTCCGCTCCCCCTAAAGCGTTGTCGTACCCTCACCTGGACCCTAAACCGTCCCCGTCCCCTAACCCTAACCCTAGCCCGAACCCTAACCCTAACCCTTCCCCGAAGCCTGACCCTCACCCGTCCCCTAATCCTAACCCGTACGCTGACACTAACCCGCGCCCTCACACGTCCGCTCCCCCTAAAGCGTTGTCGTACCCTCACCTGGACCCTAAACCGTCCCCGTCCCCTAACACTAACCCTAGCCCGAACCCTAACCCTAACCCTTCCCCGAAGCCTGACCCTCACCCGTCCCCTAATCCTAACCCGTACGCTGACACTAACCCGCGCCCTCACACGTCCGCTCCCCCTAAAGCGTTGTCGTACCCTCACCTGGACCCTAAACCGTCCCCGTCCCCTAACACTAACCCTAGCCCGAACCCTAACCCTAACCCTTCCCCGAAGCCTGACCCTCACCCGTCCCCTAATCCTAAGCCGTACGCTGACACTAACCCAGGCCCTCACACGTCCGCTCCCCCTAAAGCGTGGTCGTACCCTCACCTGGACCCTAAACCGTCCCCGTCCCCTAACCCTAACCCTAGCCCGAACCCTAACCCTAACCCTTCCCCGAAGCCTGACCCTCACCCGTCCCCTAATCCTAACCTGTACGCTGACACTAACCCACGCCCTCACACGTCCGCTCCCCCTAAAGCGTTGTCGTACCCTCACCTGGACCCTAAACCGTCCCCGTCCCCTAACCCTAACCCTAGCCCGAACCCTAACCCTAAACCTTCCCCGAAGACTGACCCTCACCCGTCCCCTAATCCTAACCCGTACGCTGACACTAACCCGCGCCCTCACACGTACTCTCCCCCTAAAGCGTTGTCGTACCCTCACCTGGACCCTAACCCGTCCCCGTCCCCTAACCCTAACCCTAGCCCGAACCATAACCCTAACCCTTCCCCGAAGCCTGACCCTCACCCGTCCCCTAATCCTAACCCGTACGCTGACACTAAGCCGCGCCCTCACACGTCCGCTCCCCCTAAAGCGTTGTCGTACCCTCACCTGGACCCTAACCCGTCCCCGTCCACTAACCCTAACCCTAGCCCGAACCCTAACCCTAACCCTTCCCCGAAGCCTGACCCTCAGCCGTCCCCTAATCCTAACCCGTACGCTGACACTAACCCGCGCCCTCACACGTACGCTCCCCCTAAAGCGTTGTCGTACCCTCACCTGGACCCTAACCCGTCCCCGTCCCCTAGCCCTTACCCTAGCCCGAACCCTAACCCTAACCCTTCCCCGAAGCCTGACCCTCAGCCGTCCCCTAATCCTAACCCGTACGCTGACACTAACCCGCGCCCTCACACGTACGCTCCCCCTAAAGCGTTGTCGTACCCTCACCTGGACCCTAACCCGTCCCCATCCCCTAACCCTAACCCTAGCCCGAACCCTAACCCTAACCCTTCCCCGAAGCCTGACCCTCACCCGTCCCCTAATCCTAACCCGTACGGTGACACTAACCCGCGCCCTCACATGTCCGCTCCCCCTAAAGCGTTGTCGTACCCTCACCTGGACCCTAAACCGTCCCCGTCCCCTAACCCTAACCCTAGCCCGAACCCTAACCCTAACACTTCCCCGAAGCCTGACCCTCACCCGTCCCCTAATCCTAACCCGTACGCTGACACTAACCCGCGCCCTCACACGTCCACTCCCCCTAAAGCGTTGTCGTACCCTCACCTGGAACCTAAACCGTCCCCGTCCCCAACCCTAACCCTAGCCCGAACCCTAACCCTAACCCTTCCCCGAAGCCTGACCCTCACCCATCCCCTAATCCTAAGCCGTACGCTGACACTAACCCACGCCCTCACACGTCCGCTCCCCCTCAAGCGTTGTCGTACCCTCACCTGGACCCTAAACCGTCCCCGTCCCCTAACCCTAACCCTAGCCCGAACCCTAACCCTAACCCTTCCCCGAAGCCTGACCCTCACCCGTCCCCTAATCCTAACCCGTACGCTGACACTAACCCGCGCCCTCACACGTCCGCTCCCCCTAAAGCGTTGTCCTACCCTCACCTGGACCCTAAACCATCCCCGTCCCCTAACACTAACCCTAGCCCGAACCCTAACCCTAACCCTTCCACGAAGCCTGACCCTCACCCGTCCCCTAATCCTAAGCCGTACGCTGACACTAACCCGCGCCCTCACACGTCCGCTCCCCCTAAAGCGTGGTCGAACCCTCACCTGGACCCTAAACCGTCCCCGTCCCCTAACCCTAACCCTAGCCCGAACCCTAACCCTAACCCTTCCCCGAAGCCTGACCCTCACCCGTCCCCTAATCCTAAGCCGTACGCTGACACTAACCCGCGCCCTCACACGTCCGCTCCCCCTAAAGCGTTGTCGTACCCTCACCTGGACCCTAAACCGTCCCCGTCCCCTAACCCTAACCCTAGCCCGAACCCTAACCCTAACCCTTCCCCGAAGCCTGACCCTCACCCGTCCCCTAATCCTAACCCGTACGCTGACACTAACCCGCGCCCTCACACGTCCGCTCCCCCTAAAGCGTTGTCGTACCCTCACCTGGACCCTAAACCGTCCCCGTCCCCTAACCCTAACCCTAGCCCGAACCCTAACCCTAAACCTTCCCCGAAGACTGACCCTCACCCGTCCCCTAATCCTAACCCGTACCTGACACTAACCCGCGCCCTCACACGTACTCTCCCCCTAAAGCGTTGTCGTACCCTCACCTGGACCCTAAACCGTCCCCGTCCCCTAACCCTAACCCTAGCCCGAACCCTAACCCTAACACTTCCCCGAAGCCTGACCCTCACCCGTCCCCTAATCCTAAGCCGTACGCTGACACTAACCCAGGCCCTCACACGTCCGCTCCCCCTAAAGCGTGGTCGTACCCTCACCTGGACCCTAAACCGTCCCCGTCCCCTAACCCTAACCCTAGCCCGAACCCTAACCCTAACCCTTCCCCGAAGCCTGACCCTCACCCGTCCCCTAATCCTAACCCATACGCTGACACTAACCCGCGGCCTCACACGTCCGCTGCCCCTAAAGCGTGGTCATACCCTCACCTGGACCCTAAACCGTCCCCGTCCCCTAACCCTAACCCTAGCCCGAACCCTAACCCTAAACCTTCCCCGAAGACTGACCCTCACCCGTCCCCTAATCCTAAACCGTACGCTGACACTAACCCGCGCCCTCACACGTACTCTCCCCCTAAAGCGTTGTCGTACCCTCACCTGGACCCTAAACCGTCCCCATCCCCTAACCCTAACCCTAGCCCGAACCCTAACCCTAACCCTTCCCCGAAGCCTGACCCTCAGCCGTCCCCTAATCCTAACCCGTACGCTGACACTAACCCGCGCCCTCACACGTCCGCTCCCCCTAAAGCGTTGTCGTACCCTCACCTGGACCCTAAACCGTCCCCGTCCCCTAACCCTAACCCTAGCTCGAACCGTAACCCTAACACTTCCCCGAAGCCTGACCCTCACCCGTCCCCTAATCCTAACACGTACGCTGACACTAACCCGCGCCCTCACACGTCCGTTCCCCCTAAAGCGTTGTCGTACCCTCACCTGGACCCTAACCCGTCCCCGTCCCCTAACCCTAACCCTAGCCCAAACCCTAACCCTAACCCTTCCCCGAAGCCTGACCCTCACCCGTCCCCTAATCCTAACCCGTACGCTGACACTAACCCGCGCCCTCACACGTCCGCTCCCCCTAAAGCGTTGTCGTACCCTCACCTGGACCCTAACCCGTCCCCGTCCCCTAACCCAAACCTAGCCCGAACCCTAACCCTAACCCTTCCCCGAAGCCTGACCCTCACCCGTCCCCTAATCCTAACCCGTACGCTGACACTAACCCGCGCCCTCACACGTCCGCTCCCCCTAAAGCGTTGTCGTTCCCTCACCTGGACCCTAAACCGTCCCCGTCCCCTAACCCTAACCCTAGCCCGAACCCTAACCCTAACCCTTCCCCGAAGCCTGACCCTCACCCGTCCCCTAATCCTAAGCCGTACGCTGACACTAACCCAGGCCCTCACACGTCCGCTCCCCCTAAAGCGTGGTCGTACCCTCACCTGGACCCTAAACCGTCCCCGTCCCCTAACCCTAACCCTAGCCCGAACCCTAACCCTAACCCTTCCCCGAAGCCTGACCCTCACCCGTACCCTAATCCTAACCCGTACGCTGACACTAACCCGCGCCCTCACACGTCCGCTGCCCCTAAAGCGTTGTCGTTCCCTCACCTGGACCCTAAACCGTCCCCGTCCCCTAACCCTAACCCTAGCCCGAACCCTAACCCTAACCCTTCCCCGAAGCCTGACCCTCACCCGTCCCCTAATCCTAAGCCGTACGCTGACACTAACCCAGGCCCTCACACGTCCGCTCCCCCTAAAGCGTGGTCGTACCCTGACCTGGACCCTAAACCGTCCCCGTCCCCTAACCCTAACCCTAGCCCGAACCCTAACCCTAACCCTTCCCCGAAGCCTGACCCTCACCCGTCCCCTAATCCTAACCCGTACGCTGACACTAACCCGCGGCCTCACACGTCCGCTGCCCCTAAAGCGTGGTCGTACCCTCACCTGGACCCTAACAAGTCCCCGTCCCCTAACCCTAACCCTAGCCCGAACCCTAACCCTAACCCTTCCCCGAAGCCTGACCCTCACCCGTCCCCTAATCCTAACCCGTACGCTGACACTAACCCGCGCCCTCACACGTCCGCTCCCCCTAAAGCGTTGTCGTACCCTCACCTGGACCCTAAACCGTCCCCGTCCCCTAACCCTAACCCTAGCCCGAACCCTAACCCTAAACCTTCCCCGAAGACTGACCCTCACCCGTCCCCTAATCCTAACCCGTACGCTGACACTAACCCGCGCCCTCACACGTACTCTCCCCCTAAAGCGTTGTCGTACCCTCACCTGGACCCTAAACCGTCCCCGTCCCCTAACCCTAACCCTAGCCCGAACCCTAACCCTAACCCTTCCCCGAAGCCTGACCCTCACCCGTCCCCTAATCCTAAGCCGTACGCTGACACTAACCCAGGCCCTCACACGTCCGCTCCCCCTAAAGCGTGGTCGTACCCTCACCTGGACCCTAAACCGTCCCTGTCCCCTAACCCTAACCCTAGCCCGAACCCTAACCCTAACCCTTCCCCGAAGCCTGACCCTCACCCGTCCCCTAATCCTAACCCGTACGCTGACACTAACCCGCGCCCTCACACGTCCGCTCCCCCTAAAGCGTTGTCGTACCCTCACCTGGACCCTAAACCGTCCCCGTCCCCTAACCCTAACCCTAGCTCGAACCCTAACCCTAACACTTCCCCGAAGCCTGACCCTCACCCGTCCCCTAATCCTAACACGTACGCTGACACTAACCCGCGCCCTCACACGTCCGTTCCCCCTAAAGCGTTGTCGTACCCTCACCTGGACCCTAACCCGTCCCCGTCCCCTAACCCTAACCCTAGCCCAAACCCTAAACCTAACCCTTCCCCGAAGCCTGACCCTCACCCGTCCCCTAATCCTAACCCGTACGCTGACACTAAGCCGCGCCCTCACACGTCCGCTCCCCCTAAAGCGTTGTCATACCCTCACCTGGACCCTAACCCGTCCCCGTCCCCTAACCCTAACCCTAGCCCGAACCCTAACCCTAACCCTTCCCCGAAGCCTGACCCTCACCCGTCCCCTAATCCTAACCCGTACGCTGACACTAACCCGCGCCCTCACACGTCCACTCCCCCTAAAGCGTTGTCGTACCCTCACCTGGACCCTAACCCGTCCCCGTCCCCTAACCCTAACCCTAGCCCGAACCCTAACCCTAACCCTTCCCCGAAGCCTGACCCTCACCCGTCCCCTAATCCTAACCCGTACGCTGACACTAACCCGCGCCCTCACACGTCCGCTCCCCCTAAAGCGTTGTCGTACCCTCACCTGGACCCTAAACCGTCCCCGTCCCCTAACCCTAACCCTAGCCCGAACCCTAACCCTAACCCTTCCCCGAAGCCTGACCCTCACCCGTCCCCTAATCCTAACCCGTACGCTGACACTAACCCGCGCCCTCACACGTCCGCTGCCCCTAAAGCGTTGTCGTTCCCTCACCTGGACCCTAAACCGTCCCCGTCCCCTAACCCTAACCCTAGCCCAAACCCTAACCCTAACCCTTCCCCGAAGCCTGACCCTCACCCGTCCCCTAATCCTAAGCCGTACGCTGACACTAACCCAGGCCCTCACACGTCCGCTCCCCCTAAAGCGTGGTCGTACCCTCACCTGGACCCTAAACCGTCCCCATCCCCTAACACTAACCCTAGCCCGAACCCTAACCCTAACCCTTCCCCGAAGCCTGACCCTCACCCGTCCCCTAATCCTAACCCGTACGCTGACACTAACCCGCGGCCTCACACGTCCGCTGCCCCTAAAGCGTTGTCGTACCCTCACCTGGACCCTAACCCGTCCCCGTCCCCTAACCCTAACCCTAGCCCGAACCCTAACCCTAACCCTTCCCCGAAGCCTGACCCTCACCCGTCCCCTAATCCTAACCCGTACGCTGACACTAACCCGCGCCCTCACACGTCCACTCCCCCTAAAGCGTGGTCGTACCCTCACCTGGACCCTAAACCGTCCCCGTCCCCTAACCCTAACCCTAGCCCGAACCCTAACCCTAACCCTTCCCCGAAGCCTGACCCTCACACGTCCCCTAATCCTAACCCGTACGCTGACACTAACCCGCGCCCTCACACGTCCGCTCCCCCTAAAGCGTTGTCGTACCCTCACCTGGACCCTAAACCGTCCCCGTCCCCTAACCCTAACCCTAGCCCGAACCCTAACCCTAACCCTTCCCCGAAGCCTGACCCTCACCCGTCCCCTAATCCTAACCCGTACGCTGACACTAACCCGCGCCCTCACACGTCCGCTCCCCCTAAAGCGTTGTCGTACCCTCACCTGGACCCTAAACCGTCCCCGTCCCCTAACCCTAACCCTAGCCCGAACCCTAACCCTAACCCTTCCCCGAAGCCTGACCCTCACCCGTCCCCTAATCCTAAGCCGTACGCTGACATTAACCCACGCCCTCACACGTCCGCTCCCCCTAAAGCGTTGTCGTACCCTCACCTGGACCCTAAACCGTCCCCGTCCCCTAACCCTAACTCTACCCCGAACCCTAACCCTAACCCTTCACCGAAGCCTGACCCTCACCCGTCCCCTAATCCTAACCCGTACGCTGACACTAACCCGCGCCCTCACACGTACCCTCCCCCTAAAGCATTGTCGTACCCTCACCTGGATCCTAAACCGTCCCCGACCCCTAACACTAACCCTAGCCCGAACCCTAACCCTAACCCTTCCCCGAAGCCTGACCCTCACCCGTCCCCTAATCCTAAGCCGTACGCTGACACTAACCCGCTCCCTCACACGTCCGCTCCCCCTAAAGCGTTGTCGTACCCTCACCTGGACCCTAAACCGTCCCCGTCCCCTAACCCTAACCCTAGCCCGAACCCTAACCCTAACCCTTCCCCGAAGCCTGACCCTCACCCGTCCCCTAATCCTAAGCCGTACGCTGACACTAACCCGCGCCCTCACACGTCCGCTCCCCCTAAAGCGTTGTCGTACCCTCACCTGGACCCTAAACCGTCCCCGTCCCCTAACCCTAACCCTAGCCCGAAACCTAACCCTAACACTTCCCCGAAGCCTGACCCTCACCCGTCCCCTAATCCTAACCCGTACGCTGACACTAACCCGCGCCCTCACACGTATGCTCCCCCTAAAGCGTTGTCGTACCCTCACCTGGACCCTAACCCGTCCCCGTCCCCTAACCCTAACCCTAGCCCGAACCCTAACCCTAACCCTTCCCCGAAGCCTGACCCTCACCCGTCCCCTAATCCTAACCCGTACGCTGACACTAACCCGCGCCCTCACACGTCCACTCCCCCTAAAGCGTTGTCGTACCCTCACCTGGACCCTAACCCGTCCCCGTCCCCTAACCCTAACCCTAGCCCGAACCCTAACCCTAACCCTTCCCCGAAGCCTGACCCTCACCCGTCCCCTAATCCTAACCCGTACGCTGACACTAACCCGCGCCCTCACACGTCCGCTCCCCCTAAAGCGTTGTCGTACCCTCACCTGGACCCTAAACCGTCCCTGTCCCCTAACCCTAACCCTAGCCCGAACCCTAACCCTAACCCTTCCCCGAAGCCTGACCCTCACCCGTCCCCTAATCCTAAGCCGTACACTGACACTAACCCGCTCCCTCACACGTCCGCTCCCCCTAAAGCGTTGTCGTACCCTCACCTGGACCCTAAACCGTCCCCGTCCCCTAACCCGAACCCTAACCCTAACCCTTCCCCGAAGCCTGACCCTCACCCGTCCCCTAATCCTAAGCCGTACGCTGACACTAACCCGCGCCCTCACACGTATGCTCCCCCTAAAGCGTTGTCGTACCCTCACCTGGACCCTAACCCGTCCCCATCCCCTAACCCTAACCCTAGTCCGAACCCTAACCCTAACCCTTCCCCGAAGCCTGACCCTCACCCGTCCCCTAATCCTAAGCCGTACGCTGACACTAACCCGCGCCCTCACACGTCCGCTCCCCCTAAAGCGTTGTCGTACCCTCACCTGGACCCTAACCCGTCCCCGTCCCCTAACCCTAACCCTAGCCCGAACCCTAACCCTAACCCTTCCCCGAAGCCTGACCCTCACCCGTCCCCTAATCCTAACCCGTACGCTGACACTAACCCGCGCCCTCACACGTCCACTCCCCCTAAAGCGTTGTCGTACCCTCACCTGGATCCTAAACCGTCCCCGTCCCCTAACCCTAACCCTAGCCCCAACCCTAACCCTAACCCTTCCCCGAAGCCTGACCCTCACCCGTCCCCTAATCCTAAGCCGTACGCTGACACTAACCCGCTCCCTCACACGTCCGCTCCCCCTAAAGCGTTGTCGTACCCTCACCTGGACCCTAAACCGTCCCCGTCCCCTAACCCTAACCCTAGCCCGAACCCTAACCCTAACCCTTCCCCGAAGCCTGACCCTCACCCGTCCCCTAATCCTAAGCCGTACGCTGACACTAACCCGCGCCCTCACACGTCCGCTCCCCCTAAAGCGTTGTCGTACCCTCACCTGGACCCTAAACCGTCCCCGTCCCCTAACCCTAACCCTAGCCCGAAACCTAACCCTAACACTTCCCCGAAGCCTGACCCTCACCCGTCCCCTAATCCTAACCCGTACGCTGACACTAACCCGCGCCCTCACACGTATGCTCCCCCTAAAGCGTTGTCGTACCCTCACCTGGACCCTAACCCGTCCCCGTCCCCTAACCCTAACCCTAGCCCGAACCCTAACCCTAACCCTTCCCCGAAGCCTGACCCTCACCCGTCCCCTAATCCTAACCCGTACGCTGACACTAACCCGCGCCCTCACACGTCCACTCCCCCTAAAGCGTTGTCGTACCCTCACCTGGACCCTAACCCGTCCCCGTCCCCTAACCCTAACCCTAGCCCGAACCCTAACCCTAACCCTTCCCCGAAGCCTGACCCTCACCCGTCCCCTAATCCTAACCCGTACGCTGACACTAACCCGCGCCCTCACACGTCCGCTCCCCCTAAAGCGTTGTCGTACCCTCACCTGGACCCTAAACCGTCCCTGTCCCCTAACCCTAACCCTAGCCCGAACCCTAACCCTAACCCTTCCCCGAAGCCTGACCCTCACCCGTCCCCTAATCCTAAGCCGTACGCTGACACTAACCCGCTCCCTCACACGTCCGCTCCCCCTAAAGCGTTGTCGTACCCTCACCTGGACCCTAAACCGTCCCCGTCCCCTAACCCGAACCCTAACCCTAACCCTTCCCCGAAGCCTGACCCTCACCCGTCCCCTAATCCTAAGCCGTACGCTGACACTAACCCGCGCCCTCACACGTATGCTCCCCCTAAAGCGTTGTCGTACCCTCACCTGGACCCTAACCCGTCCCCATCCCCTAACCCTAACCCTAGTCCGAACCCTAACCCTAACCCTTCCCCGAAGCCTGACCCTCACCCGTCCCCTAATCCTAAGCCGTACGCTGACACTAACCCGCGCCCTCACACGTCCGCTCCCCCTAAAGCGTTGTCGTACCCTCACCTGGACCCTAACCCGTCCCCGTCCCCTAACCCTAACCCTAGCCCGAACCCTAACCCTAACCCTTCCCCGAAGCCTGACCCTCACCCGTCCCCTAATCCTAACCCGTACGCTGACACTAACCCGCGCCCTCACACGTCCACTCCCCCTAAAGCGTTGTCGTACCCTCACCTGGACCCTAACCCGTCCCCGTCCCCTAACCCTAACCCTAGCCCCAACCCTAACCCTAACCCTTCCCCGAAGCCTGACCCTCACCCGTCCCCTAATCCTAACCCGTACGCTGACACTAACCCGCGCCCTCACACGTCCGCTCCCCCTAAAGCGTTGTCGTACCCTCACCTGGACCCTAAACCGTCCCCGTCCCCTAACCCTAACCCTAGCCCGAACCCTAACCCTAACCCTTCCCCGAAGCCTGACCCTCACCCGTCCCCTAATCCTAAACCGTACGCTGACACTAACCCGCGGCCTCACACGTCCGCTGCCCCTAAAGCGTTGTCGTACCCTCACCTGGACCCTAACCCTTCCCCGTCCCCTAACCCTAACCCTAGCCCGAACCCTAACCCTAACTCTTCCCCGAAGCCTGACCCTCACCCGTCCCCTAATCCTAACCCGTACGCTGACACTAACCCGCGCCCTCACACGTCCACTCCCCCTAAAGCGTGGTCGTACCCTCACCTGGACCCTAAACCGTCCCCGTCCCCTAACCCTAACCGTAGCCCGAACCCTAACCCTAACCCTTCCCCGAAGCCTGACCCTCACCCGTCCCCTAATCCTAACCCGTACGCTGACACTAACCCGCGCCCTCACACGTCCGCTCCCCCTAAAGCGTTGTCGTACCCTCACCTGGACCCTAAACCGTCCCCGTCCCCTAACCCTAACCCTAGCCCGAACCCTAACCCTAACCCTTCCCCGAAGCCTGACCCTCACCCGTCCCCTAATCCTAACCCGTACGCTGACACTAACCCGCGCCCTCACACGTCCGCTCCCCCTAAAGCGTTGTCGTACCCTCACCTGGACCCTAAACCGTCCCCGTACCCTAACCCTAACCCTAGCCCGAACCCTAACCCTAACCCTTCCCCGAAGCCTGACCCTCACCCGTCCCCTAATCCTAACCCGTACGCTGACACTAACCCACGCCCTCACACGTCCGCTCCCCCTAAAGCGTTGTCGTACCCTCACCTGGACCCTAAACCGTCCCCGTCCCCTAACCCTAACCCTAGCCCGAACCCTAACCCTAACCCTTCCCCGAAGCCTGACCCTCACCCGTCCCCTAATCCTAACCCGTACGCTGACACTAACCCGCGCCCTAACACGTCCGCTGCCCCTAAAGCGTTGTCGTTCCCTCACCTGGACCCTAAACCGTCCCCGTCCCCTAACCCTAACCCTAGCCCGAACCCTAACCCTAACCCTTCCCCGAAGCCTGACCCTCACCCGTCCCCTAATCCTAAGCCGTACGCTGACACTAACCCAGGCCCTCACACGTCCGCTCCCCCTAAAGCGTGGTCGTACCCTCACCTGGACCCTAAACCGTCCCCGTCCCCTAACCCTAACCCTAGCCCGAACCCTAACCCTAACCCTTCCCCGAAGCCTGACCCTCACCCGTCCCCTAATCCTAACCCGTACGCTGACACTAACCCGCGGCCTCACACGTCCGCTGCCCCTAAAGCGTTGTGGTACCCTCACCTGGACCCTAACCCGTCCCCGTCCCCTAACCCTAACCCTAGCCCGAACCCTAACCCTAACCCTTCCCCGAAGCCTGACCCTCACCCGTCCCCTAATCCTAACCCGTACGCTGACACTAACCCGCGCCCTCACACGGCCACTCCCCCTAAAGCGTGGTCGTACCCTCACCTGGACCCTAAACCGTCCCCGTCCCCTAACCCTAACCCTAGCCCGAACCCTAACCCTAACCCTTCCCCGAAGCCTGACCCTCACCCGTCCCCTAATCCTAACCCGTACGCTGACACTAACCCGCGCCCTCACACGTCCGCTCCCCCTAAAGCGTTGTCGTACCCTCACCTGGAGCCTAAACCGTACCCGTCCCCTAACCCTAACCCTAGCCCGAACCCTAACCCTAACCCTTCCCCGAAGCCTGACCCTCACCCGTCCCCTAATCCTAACCCGTACGCTGACACTAACCCGCGCCCTCACATGTCCGCTCCCCCTAAAGCGTTGTCGTACCCTCACCTGGACCCTAAACCGTCCCCGTCCCCTAACCCTAACCCTAGCCCGAACCTTAACCCTAACCCTTCCCCGAAGCCTGACCCTCACCCGTCCCCTAATCCTAAGCCGTACGCTGACATTAAGCCACGCCCTCAAACGTCCGCTCCCACTAAAGCGTTGTCGTACCCTCACCTGGACCCTAAACCATCCCCGTCCCCTAACCCTAACTCTAGCCCGAACCCTAACCCTAACCCTTCACCGAAGCCTGACCCTCACCCGTCCCCTAATCCTAACCCGTACGCTGACACTAACCCGCGCCCTCACACGTACCCTCCCCCTAAAGCATTGTCGTACCATTACCTGGACCCTAAACCGTCCCCATCCCCTAACACTAACCCTAGCCCGAACCCTAACCCTAACCCTTCCCCGAAGCCTGACACTCACCCGTCCCCTAATCCTAAGCCGTACGCTGACACTAACCCGCTCCCTCACACGTCCGCTCCCCCTAAAGCGTTGTCGTACCCTCACCTGGACCCTAAACCGTCCCCGTCCCCTAACCCTAACCCTAGCCCGAACCCTAACCCTAACCCTTCCCCGAAGCCTGACCCTCACCCATCCCCTAATCCTAACCCGTTCGCTGACACTAACCCGCGCCCTCACACGTCCGCTCCCCCTAAAGCGTTGTCGTACCCTCACCTGGACCCTAAACCGTCCCCGTCCCCTAACCCTAACCCTAGCCCGAACCCTAACCCTAACACTTCCCCGAAGCCTGACCCTCACCCGTCCCCTAATCCTAACCCGTACGCTGACACTAACCCGCGCCCTCACACGTATGCTCCCCCTAAAGCGTTGTCGTACCCTCACCTGGACCCTAAACCGTCCCCGTCCCCTAACCCTAACCCTAGCCCGAACCCTAACCCTAACCCTTCCCCGAAGCCTGACCCTCACCCGTCCCCTAATCCTAACCCGTACGCTGACACTAACCCGCGCCCTCACACGTCCACTCCCCCTAAAGCGTTGTCGTACCCTCACCTGGACCCTAACCCGTCCCCGTCCCCTAACCCTAACCCTAGCCCGAACCCTAACCCTAACCCTTCCCCGAAGCCTGACCCTCACCCGTCCCCTAATCCTAACCCGTACGCTGACACTAACCCGCGCCCTCACACGTCCGCTCCCCCTAAAGCGTTGTCGTACCCTCACCTGGACCCTAAACCGTCCCCGTCCCCTAACCCTAACCCTAGCACGAACCCTAACCCTAACCCTTCCCCGAAGCCTGACCCTCACCCGTCCCCTAATCCTAAGCCGTACGCTGACACTAACCCGCGCCCTCACACGTCCGCTCCCCTTAAAGCGTTGTCGTACCTTCACCTGGACCCTAAACCGTCCCCGTCCCCTAACCCTAACCCTAGCCCGAACCCTATCCCTAACACTTCCCCGAAGCCTGACCCTCACCCGTCCCCTAATCCTAACCCGTACGCTGACACTAACCCGCGCCCTCACACGTATGCTCCCCCTAAAGCGTTGTCGTACCCTCACCTGGACCCTAACCCGTCCCCGTCCCCTAACCCTAACCCTAGCCCGAACCCTAACCCTAACCCTTCCCCGAAGCCTGACCCTCACCCGTCCCCTAATCCTAAGCCGTACGCTGACACTAACCCGCGCCCTCACACGTCCGCTCCCCCTAAAGCGTTGTCGTACCCTCACCTGGACCCTAACCCGTCCCCGTCCCCTAACCCTAACCCTAGCCCGAACCCTAACCCTAAACCTTCCCCGAAGCCTGACCCTCACCCGTCCCCTAATCCTAACCCGTACGCTGACACTAACCCGCGCCCTCACACGTCCACTCCCCCTAAAGCATTGTCGTACCCTCACCTGGACCCTAACCCGTCCCCGTCCCCTAACCCTAACCCTAGCCCCAACCCTAACCCTAACCCTTCCCCGAAGCCTGACCCTCACCCGTCCCCTAATCCTAACCCGTACGCTGACACTAACCCGCGCCCTCACACGTACGCTACCCCTAAAGCGTTGTCGTACCCTCACCTGGACCCTAAACCGTCCCCGTCCCCTAACCCTAACCCTAGCCCGAACCCTAACCCTAACCCTTCCCCGAAGCCTGACCGTCACCCGTCCCCTAATCCTAACCCGTACGCTGACACTAACCCGCGCCCTCACACGTCCGCTGCCCCTAAAGCGTTGTCGTACCCTCACCTGGACCCTAAACCGTCCCCGTCCCCTAACCCTAACCCTAGCCCGAACCCTAACCCTAACACTTCCCCGAAGCCTGACCCTCACCCGTCCCCTAATCCTAACCCGTACGCTGACACTAACCCGCGCCCTCACACGTATGCTCCCCCTAAAGCGTTGTCGTACCCTCACCTGGACCCTAAACCGTCCCCGTCCCCTAACCCTAACCCTAGCCCGAACCCTAACCCTAACCCTTCCCCGAAGCCTGACCCTCACCCGTCCCCTAATCCTAACCCGTACGCTGACACTAACCCGCGCCCTCACACGTCCACTCCCCCTAAAGCGTTGTCGTACCCTCACCTGGACCCTAACCCGTCCCCGTCCCCTAACCCTAACCCTAGCCCGAACCCTAACCCTAACCCTTCCCCGAAGCCTGACCCTCACCCGTCCCCTAATCCTAACCCGTACGCTGACACTAACCCGCGCCCTCACACGTCCGCTCCCCCTAAAGCGTTGTCGTACCCTCACCTGGACCCTAAACCGTCCCCGTCCCCTAACCCTAACCCTAGCACGAACCCTAACCCTAACCCTTCCCCGAAGCCTGACCCTCACCCGTCCCCTAATCCTAAGCCGTACGCTGACACTAACCCGCGCCCTCACACGTCCGCTCCCCTTAAAGCGTTGTCGTACCTTCACCTGGACCCTAAACCGTCCCCGTCCCCTAACCCTAACCCTAGCCCGAACCCTATCCCTAACACTTCCCCGAAGCCTGACCCTCACCCGTCCCCTAATCCTAACCCGTACGCTGACACTAACCCGCGCCCTCACACGTATGCTCCCCCTAAAGCGTTGTCGTACCCTCACCTGGACCCTAACCCGTCCCCGTCCCCTAACCCTAACCCTAGCCCGAACCCTAACCCTAACCCTTCCCCGAAGCCTGACCCTCACCCGTCCCCTAATCCTAAGCCGTACGCTGACACTAACCCGCGCCCTCACACGTCCGCTCCCCCTAAAGCGTTGTCGTACCCTCACCTGGACCCTAACCCGTCCCCGTCCCCTAACCCTAACCCTAGCCCGAACCCTAACCCTAAACCTTCCCCGAAGCCTGACCCTCACCCGTCCCCTAATCCTAACCCGTACGCTGACACTAACCCGCGCCCTCACACGTCCACTCCCCCTAAAGCATTGTCGTACCCTCACCTGGACCCTAACCCGTCCCCGTCCCCTAACCCTAACCCTAGCCCCAACCCTAACCCTAACCCTTCCCCGAAGCCTGACCCTCACCCGTCCCCTAATCCTAACCCGTACGCTGACACTAACCCGCGCCCTCACACGTACGCTACCCCTAAAGCGTTGTCGTACCCTCACCTGGACCCTAAACCGTCCCCGTCCCCTAACCCTAACCCTAGCCCGAACCCTAACCCTAACCCTTCCCCGAAGCCTGACCGTCACCCGTCCCCTAATCCTAACCCGTACGCTGACACTAACCCGCGCCCTCACACGTCCGCTGCCCCTAAAGCGTTGTCGTACCCTCACCTGGACCCTAAACCGTCCCCGTCCCCTAACCCTAACCCTAGCCCGAACCCTAACCCTAACCCTTCCCCGAAGCCTGACCCTCACCCGTCCCCTAATCCTAAGCCGTACGCTGACACTAACCCAGGCCCTCACACGTCCGCTCCCCCTAAAGCGTGGTCGTACCCTCACCTGGACCCTAAACCGTCCCCGTCCCCTAACCCTAACCCTAGCCCGAACCCTAACCCTAACCCTTCCCCGAAGCCTGACCCTCACCCGTCCCCTAATCCTAAGCCGTACGCTGACACTAACCCGCGGCCTCACACGTCCGCTGCCCCTAAAGCGTTGTCGTACCCTCACCTGGACCCTAACCCGTCCCCGTCCCCTAACCCTAACCCTAGCCCGAACCCTAACCCTAACCCTTCCCCGAAGCCTGACCCTCACCCGTCCCCTAATCCTAACCCGTACGCTGACACTAACCCGCGCCCTCACACGTCCACTCCCCCTAAAGCGTGGTCGTACCCTCACCTGGACCCTAAACCGTCCCCGTCCCCTAACCCTAACCCTAGCCCGAACCCTAACCCTAACCCTTCCCCGAAGCCTGACCCTCACCCGTCCCCTAATCCTAACCCGTACGCTGACACTAACCCGCGCCCTCACACGTCCGCTCCCCCTAAAGCGTTGTCGTACCCTCACCTGGACCCTAAACCGTCCCCGTCCCCTAACCCTAACCCTAGCCCGAACCCTAACCCTAACCCTTCCCCGAAGCCTGACCCTCACCCGTCCCCTAATCCTAACCCGTACGCTGACACTAACCCGCGCCCTCACACGTCCGCTCCCCCTAAAGCATTGTCGTATCCTCACCTGGACCCTAAACCGTCCCCGTCCCCTAACCCTAACCCTAGCCCGAACCCTAACCCTAAACCTTCCCCGAAGACTGACCCTCACCCGTCCCCTAATCCTAACCCGTACCTGACACTAACCCGCGCCCTCACACGTACTCTCCCCCTAAAGCGTTGTCGTACCCTCACCTGGACCCTAAACCGTCCCCGTCCCCTAACCCTAACCCTAGCCCGAACCCTAACCCTAACACTTCCCCGAAGCCTGACCCTCACCCGTCCCCTAATCCTAAGCCGTACGCTGACACTAACCCAGGCCCTCACACGTCCGCTCCCCCTAAAGCGTGGTCGTACCCTGACCTGGACCCTAAACCGTCCCCGTCCCCTAACCCTAACCCTAGCCCGAACCCTAACCCTAACCCTTCCCCGAAGCCTGAACCTCACCCGTCCCCTAATCCTAACCCGTACGCTGACACTAACCCGCGGCCTCACACGTCCGCTGCCCCTAAAGCGTGGTCATACCCTCACCTGGACCCTAAACCGTCCCCGTCCCCTAACCCTAACCCTAGCCCGAACCCTAACCCTAAACCTTCCCCGAAGACTGACCCTCACCCGTCCCCTAATCCTAACCCGTACGCTGACACTAACCCGCGCCCTCACACGTACTCTACCCCTAAAGCGTTGTCGTACCCTCACCTGGACCCTAAACCGTCCCCGTCCCCTAACCCTAACCCTAGCCCGAACCCTAACCCTAACCCTTCCCCGAAGCCTGACCCTCACCCGTCCCCTAATCCTAAGCCGTACGCTGACACTAACCCAGGCCCTCACACGTCCGCTCCCCCTAAAGCGTGGTCGTACCCTCACCTGGACCCTAAACCGTCCCCGTCCCCTAACCCTAACCCTAGCCCGAACCCTAACCCTAACCCTTCCCCGAAGCCTGACCCTCACCCGTCCCCTAATCCTAACCCGTATGCTGACACTAACCCGCGGCCTCACACGTCCGCTGCCCCTAAAGCGTTGTCGTACCCTCACCTGGACCCTAACCCGTCCCCGTCCCCTAACCCTAACCCTAGCCCGAACCCTAACCCTAACCCTTCCCCGAAGCCTGACCCTCACCCGTCCCCTAATCCTAACCCGTACGCTGACACTAACCCGCGCCCTCACACGTCCGCTCCCCCTAAAGCGTTGTCGTACCCTCACCTGGACCCTAACCCGTCCCCGTCCCCTAACCCTAACCCTAGCCCAAACCCTAACCCTAACCCTTCCCCGAAGCCTGACCCTCACCCGTCCCCTAATCCTAACCCGTACGCTGACACTAAGACGCGCCCTCACACGTCCGCTCCCCCTAAAGCGTTGTCGTACCCTCACCTGGACCCTAACCCGTCCCCGTCCCCTAACCCTAACCCTAGCCCGAACCCTAACCCTAACCCTTCCCCGAAGCCTGACCCTCACCCGTCCCCTAATCCTAACCCGTACGCTGACACCAACCCGCGCCCTCACACGTCCACTCCCCCTAAAGCGTTGTCGTACCCTCACCTGGACCCTAACCCATCCCCGTCCCCTAACCCTAACCCTAGCCCGAACCCTAACCCTAACCCTTCCCCGAAGCCTGACCCTCACCCGTCCCCTAATCCTAACCCGTACGCTGACACTAACCCGCGCCCTCACACGTCCGCTCCCCCTAAAGCGTTGTCGTACCCTCACCTGGACCCTAAACCGTCCCCGTCCCCTAACCCTAACCCTAGCCCGAACCCTAACCCTAACCCTTCCCCGAAGCCTGACCCTCACCCGTCCCCTAATCCTAACCCGTACGCTGACACTAACCCGCGCCCTCACACGTCCGCTGCCCCTAAAGCGTTGTCGTTCCCTCACCTGGACCCTAAACCGTCCCCGTCCCCTAACCCTAACCCTAGCCCGAACCCTAACCCTAAACCTTCCCCGAAGCCTGACCCTCACCCGTCCCCTAATCCTAAGCCGTACGCTGACACTAACCCAGGCCCTCACACGTCCGCTCCCCCTAAAGCGTGGTCGTACCCTCACCTGGACCCTAAACCGTCCCCGTCCCCTAACCCTAACCCTAGCCCGAACCCTAACCCTAACCCTTCCCCGAAGCCTGACCCTCACCCGTCCCCTAATCCTAACCCGTACGCTGACACTAACCCGCGCCCTCACACGTCCGCTCCCCCTAAAGCGTTGTCGTACCCTCACCTGGACCCTAAACCGTCCCCGTCCCCTAACCCTAACCCTAGCCCGAACCCTAACCCTAAACCTTCCCCGAAGACTGACACTCACCCGTCCCCTAATCCTAACCCGTACCTGACACTAACCCGCGCCCTCACACGTACTCTCCCCCTAAAGCGTTGTCGTACCCTCACCTGGACCCTAAACCGTCCCCGTCCCCTAACCCTAACCCTAGCCCGAACCCTAAACCTAACCCTTCCCCGAAGCCTGACCCTCACCCGTCCCCTAATCCTAAGCCGTACGCTGACACTAACCCAGGCCCTCACACGTCCGCTCCCCCTAAAGCGTGGTCGTACCCTCACCTGGACCCTAAACCGTCCCCGTCCCCTAACCCTAACCCTAGCCCGAACCCTAACCCTAACCCTTCCCCGAAGCCTGACCCTCACCCGTCCCCTAATCCTAACCCGTACGCTGACACTAACCCGCGGCCTCACACGTCCGCTGCCCCTAAAGCGTGGTCGTACCCTCACCTGGACCCTAACAAGTCCCCGTCCCCTAACCCTAACCCTAGCCCGAACCCTAACACTAACCCTTCCCCGAAGCCTGACCCTCACCCGTCCCCTAATCCTAACCCGTACGCTGACACTAACCCGCGCCCTCACACGTCCGCTCCCCCTAAAGCGTTGTCGTACCCTCACCTGGACCCTAAACCGTCCCCGTCCCCTAACCCTAACCCTAGCCCGAACCCTAACCCTAAACCTTCCCCGAAGACTGACCCTCACCCGTCCCCTAATCCTAACCCGTACGCTGACACTAACCCGCGCCCTCACACGTACTCTACCCCTAAAGCGTTGTCGTACCCTCACCTGGACCCTAAACCGTCCCCGTCCCCTAACCCTAACCCTAGCCCGAACCCTAACCCTAACCCTTCCCCGAAGCCTGACCCTCACCCGTCCCCTAATCCTAAGCCGTACGCTGACACTAACCCAGGCCCTCACACGTCCGCTCCCCCTAAAGCGTGGTCGTACCCTCACCTGGACCCTAAACCGTCCCCGTCCCCTAACCCTAACCCTAGCCCGAACCCTAACCCTAACCCTTCCCCGAAGCCTGACCCTCACCCGTCCCCTAATCCTAACCCGTACGCTGACACTAACCCGCGGCCTCACACGTCCGCTGCCCCTAAAGCGTTGTCGTACCCTCACCTGGACCCTAACCCGTCCCCATCCCCTAACCCTAACCCTAGCCCGAACCCTAACCCTAACCCTTCCCCGAAGCCTGACCCTCACCCGTCCCCTAATCCTAACCCGTACGCTGACACTAACCCGCGCCCTCACACGTCCGCTCCCCCTAAAGCGTTGTCGTACCCTCACCTGGACCCTAACCCGTCCCCATCCCCTAACCGTAACCCTAGCCCAAACCCTAACCCTAACCCTTCCCCGAAGCCTGACCCTCACCCGTCCCCTAATCCTAACCCGTACGCTGACACTAAGCCGCGCCCTCACACGTCCGCTCCCCCTAAAGCGTTGTCGTACCCTCACCTGGACCCTAACCCGTCCCCGTCCCCTAACCCTAACCCTAGCCCGAACCCTAACCCTAACCCTTCCCCGAAGCCTGACCCTCACCCGTCCCCTAATCCTAACCCGTACGCTGACACTAACCCGCGCCCTCACACGTCCACTACCCCTAAAGCGTTGTCGTACCCTCACCTGGACCCTAACCCATCCCCGTCCCCTAACCCTAACCCTAGCCCGAACCCTAACCCTAACCCTTCCCCGAAGCCTGACCCTCACCCGTCCCCTAATCCTAACCCGTACGCTGACACTAACCCGCGCCCTCACACGTCCGCTCCCCCTAAAGCGTTGTCGTACCCTCACCTGGACCCTAAACCGTCCCCGTCCCCTAACCCTAACCCTAGCCCGAACCCTAACCCTAACCCTTCCCCGAAGCCTGACCCTCACCCGTCCCCTAATCCTAACCCGTACGCTGACACTAACCCGCGACCTCACACGTCCGCTGCCCCTAAAGCGTTGTCGTTCCCTCACCTGGACCCTAAACCGTCCCCGTCCCCTAACCCTAACCCTAGCCCGAACCCTAACCCTAAACCTTCCCCGAAGCCTGACCCTCACCCGTCCCCTAATCCTAAGCCGTACGCTGACACTAACCCAGGCCCTCAAACGTCCGCTCCCCCTAAAGCGTGGTCGTACCCTCACCTGGACCCTAAACCGTCCCCGTCCCCTAACCCTAACCCTAGCCCGAACCCTAACCCTAACCCTTCCCCGAAGCCTGACCCTCACCCGTCCCCTAATCCTAACCCGTACGCTGACACTAACCCGCGCCCTCACACGTCCGCTCCCCCTAAAGCGTTGTCGTACCCTCACCTGGACCCTAAACCGTCCCCGTCCCCTAACCCTAACCCTAGCCCGAACCCTAACCCTAAACCTTCCCCGAAGACTGACCCTCACCCGTCCCCTAATCCTAACCCGTACGCTGACACTAACCCGCGCCCTCACACGTACCCTCCCCCTAAAGCATTGTCGTACCCTTACCTGGACCCTAAACCGTCCCCGTCCCCTAACACTAACCCTAGCCCGAACCCTAACCCTAACCCTTCCCCGAAGCCTGACACTCACCCGTCCCCTAATCCTAAGCCGTACGCTGACACTAACCCGCTCCCTCACACGTCCGCTCCCCCTAAAGCGTTGTCGTACCCTCACCTGGACCCTAAACCGTCCCCGTCCCCTAACCCTAACCCTAGCCCGAACCCTAACCCTAACCCTTCCCCGAAGCCTGACCCTCACCCATCCCCTAATCCTAACCCGTTCGCTGACACTAACCCGCGCCCTCACACGTCCGCTCCCCCTAAAGCGTTGTCGTACCCTCACCTGGACCCTAAACCGTCCCCGTCCCCTAACCCTAACCCTAGCCCGAACCCTAACCCTAACACTTCCCCGAAGCCTGACCCTCACCCGTCCCCTAATCCTAACCCTTACGCTGACACTAACCCGCGCCCTCACACGTATGCTCCCCCTAAAGCGTTGTCGTACCCTCACCTGGACCCTAAACCGTCCCCGTCCCCTAACCCTAACCCTAGCCCGAACCCTAACCCTAACCCTTCCCCAAAGCCTGACCCTCACCCGTCCCCTAATCCTAACCCGTACGCTGACACTAACCCGCGACCTCACACGTCCACTCCCCCTAAAGCGTTGTCGTACCCTCACCTGGACCCTAACCCGTCCCCGTCCCCTAACCCTAACCCTAGCCCGAACCCTAACCCTAACCCTTCCCCGAAGCCTGACCCTCACCCGTCCCCTAATCCTAAGCCGTACGCTGACACTAACCCAGGCCCTCACACGTCCGCTCCCCCTAAAGCGTGGTCGTACCCTCACCTGGACCCTAAACCGTCCCCGTCCCCTAACCCTAACCCTAGCCCGAACCCTAACCCTAACCCTTCCCCGAAGCCTGACCCTCACCCGTCCCCTAATCCTAACCCGTATGCTGACACTAACCCGCGGCCTCACACGTCCGCTGCCCCTAAAGCGTTGTCGTACCCTCACCTGGACCCTAACCCGTCCCCGTCCCCTAACCCTAACCCTAGCCCGAACCCTAACCCTAACCCTTCCCCGAAGCCTGACCCTCACCCGTCCCCTAATCCTAACCCGTACGCTGACACTAACCCGCGCCCTCACACGTCCGCTCCCCCTAAAGCGTTGTCGTACCCTCACCTGGACCCTAACCCGTCCCCGTCCCCTAACCCTAACCCTAGCCCAAACCCTAACCCTAACCCTTCCCCGAAGCCTGACCCTCACCCGTCCCCTAATCCTAACCCGTACGCTGACACTAAGACGCGCCCTCACACGTCCGCTCCCCCTAAAGCGTTGTCGTACCCTCACCTGGACCCTAACCCGTCCCCGTCCCCTAACCCTAACCCTAGCCCGAACCCTAACCCTAACCCTTCCCCGAAGCCTGACCCTCACCCGTCCCCTAATCCTAACCCGTACGCTGACACCAACCCGCGCCCTCACACGTCCACTCCCCCTAAAGCGTTGTCGTACCCTCACCTGGACCCTAACCCATCCCCGTCCCCTAACCCTAACCCTAGCCCGAACCCTAACCCTAACCCTTCCCCGAAGCCTGACCCTCACCCGTCCCCTAATCCTAACCCGTACGCTGACACTAACCCGCGCCCTCACACGTCCGCTCCCCCTAAAGCGTTGTCGTACCCTCACCTGGACCCTAAACCGTCCCCGTCCCCTAACCCTAACCCTAGCCCGAACCCTAACCCTAACCCTTCCCCGAAGCCTGACCCTCACCCGTCCCCTAATCCTAACCCGTACGCTGACACTAACCCGCGCCCTCACACGTCCGCTGCCCCTAAAGCGTTGTCGTTCCCTCACCTGGACCCTAAACCGTCCCCGTCCCCTAACCCTAACCCTAGCCCGAACCCTAACCCTAAACCTTCCCCGAAGCCTGACCCTCACCCGTCCCCTAATCCTAAGCCGTACGCTGACACTAACCCAGGCCCTCACACGTCCGCTCCCCCTAAAGCGTGGTCGTACCCTCACCTGGACCCTAAACCGTCCCCGTCCCCTAACCCTAACCCTAGCCCGAACCCTAACCCTAACCCTTCCCCGAAGCCTGACCCTCACCCGTCCCCTAATCCTAACCCGTACGCTGACACTAACCCGCGCCCTCACACGTCCGCTCCCCCTAAAGCGTTGTCGTACCCTCACCTGGACCCTAAACCGTCCCCGTCCCCTAACCCTAACCCTAGCCCGAACCCTAACCCTAAACCTTCCCCGAAGACTGACACTCACCCGTCCCCTAATCCTAACCCGTACCTGACACTAACCCGCGCCCTCACACGTACTCTCCCCCTAAAGCGTTGTCGTACCCTCACCTGGACCCTAAACCGTCCCCGTCCCCTAACCCTAACCCTAGCCCGAACCCTAAACCTAACCCTTCCCCGAAGCCTGACCCTCACCCGTCCCCTAATCCTAAGCCGTACGCTGACACTAACCCAGGCCCTCACACGTCCGCTCCCCCTAAAGCATGGTCGTACCCTCACCTGGACCCTAAACCGTCCCCGTCCCCTAACCCTAACCCTAGCCCGAACCCTAACCCTAACCCTTCCCCGAAGCCTGACCCTCACCCGTCCCCTAATCCTAACCCGTACGCTGACACTAACCCGCGGCCTCACACGTCCGCTGCCCCTAAAGCGTGGTCGTACCCTCACCTGGACCCTAACAAGTCCCCGTCCCCTAACCCTAACCCTAGCCCGAACCCTAACACTAACCCTTCCCCGAAGCCTGACCCTCACCCGTCCCCTAATCCTAACCCGTACGCTGACACTAACCCGCGCCCTCACACGTCCGCTCCCCCTAAAGCGTTGTCGTACCCTCACCTGGACCCTAAACCGTCCCCGTCCCCTAACCCTAACCCTAGCCCGAACCCTAACCCTAAACCTTCCCCGAAGACTGACCCTCACCCGTCCCCTAATCCTAACCCGTACGCTGACACTAACCCGCGCCCTCACACGTACTCTACCCCTAAAGCGTTGTCGTACCCTCACCTGGACCCTAAACCGTCCCCGTCCCCTAACCCTAACCCTAGCCCGAACCCTAACCCTAACCCTTCCCCGAAGCCTGACCCTCACCCGTCCCCTAATCCTAAGCCGTACGCTGACACTAACCCAGGCCCTCACACGTCCGCTCCCCCTAAAGCGTGGTCGTACCCTCACCTGGACCCTAAACCGTCCCCGTCCCCTAACCCTAACCCTAGCCCGAACCCTAACCCTAACCCTTCCCCGAAGCCTGACCCTCACCCGTCCCCTAATCCTAACCCGTACGCTGACACTAACCCGCGGCCTCACACGTCCGCTGCCCCTAAAGCGTTGTCGTACCCTCACCTGGACCCTAACCCGTCCCCATCCCCTAACCCTAACCCTAGCCCGAACCCTAACCCTAACCCTTCCCCGAAGCCTGACCCTCACCCGTCCCCTAATCCTAACCCGTACGCTGACACTAACCCGCGCCCTCACACGTCCGCTCCCCCTAAAGCGTTGTCGTACCCTCACCTGGACCCTAACCCGTCCCCGTCCCCTAACCGTAACCCTAGCCCAAACCCTAACCCTAACCCTTCCCCGAAGCCTGACCCTCACCCGTCCCCTAATCCTAACCCGTACGCTGACACTAAGCCGCGCCCTCACACGTCCGCTCCCCCTAAAGCGTTGTCGTACCCTCACCTGGACCCTAACCCGTCCCCGTCCCCTAACCCTAACCCTAGCCCGAACCCTAACCCTAACCCTTCCCCGAAGCCTGACCCTCACCCGTCCCCTAATCCTAACCCGTACGCTGACACTAACCCGCGCCCTCACACGTCCACTCCCCCTAAAGCGTTGTCGTACCCTCACCTGGACCCTAACCCATCCCCGTCCCCTAACCCTAACCCTAGCCCGAACCCTAACCCTAACCCTTCCCCGAAGCCTGACCCTCACCCGTCCCCTAATCCTAACCCGTACGCTGACACTAACCCGCGCCCTCACACGTCCGCTCCCCCTAAAGCGTTGTCGTACCCTCACCTGGACCCTAAACCGTCCCCGTCCCCTAACCCTAACCCTAGCCCGAACCCTAACCCTAACCCTTCCCCGAAGCCTGACCCTCACCCGTCCCCTAATCCTAACCCGTACGCTGACACTAACCCGCGACCTCACACGTCCGCTGCCCCTAAAGCGTTGTCGTTCCCTCACCTGGACCCTAAACCGTCCCCGTCCCCTAACCCTAACCCTAGCCCGAACCCTAACCCTAAACCTTCCCCGAAGCCTGACCCTCACCCGTCCCCTAATCCTAAGCCGTACGCTGACACTAACCCAGGCCCTCACACGTCCGCTCCCCCTAAAGCGTGGTCGTACCCTCACCTGGACCCTAAACCGTCCCCGTCCCCTAACCCTAACCCTAGCCCGAACCCTAACCCTAACCCTTCCCCGAAGCCTGACCCTCACCCGTCCCCTAATCCTAACCCGTACGCTGACACTAACCCACGCCCTCACACGTCCGCTCCCCCTAAAGCGTTGTCGTACCCTCACCTGGACCCTAAACCGTCCCCGTCCCCTAACCCTAACCCTAGCCCGAACCCTAACCCTAAACCTTCCCCGAAGACTGACCCTCACCCGTCCCCTAATCCTAACCCGTACGCTGACACTAACCCGCGCCCTCACACGTACCCTCCCCCTAAAGCATTGTCGTACCCTTACCTGGACCCTAAACCGTCCCCGTCCCCTAACACTAACCCTAGCCCGAACCCTAACCCTAACCATTCCCCGAAGCCTGACACTCACCCGTCCCCTAATCCTAAGCCGTACGCTGACACTAACCCGCTCCCTCACACGTCCGCTCCCCCTAAAGCGTTGTCGTACCCTCACCTGGACCCTAAACCGTCCCCGTCCCCTAACCCTAACCCTAGCCCGAACCCTAACCCTAACCCTTCCCCGAAGCCTGACCCTCACCCATCCCCTAATCCTAACCCGTTCGCTGACACTAACCCGCGCCCTCACACGTCCGCTCCCCCTAAAGCGTTGTCGTACCCTCACCTGGACCCTAAACCGTCCCCGTCCCCTAACCCTAACCCTAGCCCGAACCCTAACCCTAACACTTCCCCGAAGCCTGACCCTCACCCGTCCCCTAATCCTAACCCTTACGCTGACACTAACCCGCGCCCTCACACGTATGCTCCCCCTAAAGCGTTGTCGTACCCTCACCTGGACCCTAAACCGTCCCCGTCCCCTAACCCTAACCCTAGCCCGAACCCTAACCCTAACCCTTCCCCAAAGCCTGACCCTCACCCGTCCCCTAATCCTAACCCGTACGCTGACACTAACCCGCGACCTCACACGTCCACTCCCCCTAAAGCGTTGTCGTACCCTCACCTGGACCCTAACCCGTCCCCGTCCCCTAACCCTAACCCTAGCCCGAACCCTAACCCTAACCCTTCCCCGAAGCCTGACCCTCACCCGTCCCCTAATCCTAACCCGTACGCTGACACTAACCCGCGCCCTCACACGTCCGCTCCCCCTAAAGCGTTGTCGTACCCTCACCTGGACCCTAAACCGTCCCCGTCCCCTAACCCTAACCCTAGCACGAACCCTAACCCTAACCCTTCCCCGAAGCCTGACCCTCACCCGTCCCCTAATCCTAAGCCGTACGCTGACACTAACCCGCGCCCTCACACGTCCGCTCCCCTTAAAGCGTTGTCGTACCTTCACCTGGACCCTAAACCGTCCCCGTCCCCTAACCCTAACCCTAGCCCGAACCCTATCCCTAACACTTCCCCGAAGCCTGACCCTCACCCGTCCCCTAATCCTAACCCGTACGCTGACACTAACCCGCGCCCTCACACGTATGCTCCCCCTAAAGCGTTGTCGTACCCTCACCTGGACCCTAAACCGTCCCCGTCCCCTAACCCTAACCCTAGCCCGAACCCTAACCCTAACCCTTCCCCGAAGCCTGACCCTCACCCGTCCCCTAATCCTAAGCCGTACGCTGACACTAACCCGCGCCCTCACACGTCCGCTCCCCCTAAAGCGTTGTCGTACCCTCACCTGGACCCTAACCCGTCCCCGTCCCCTAACCCTAACCCTAGCCCGAACCCTAACCCTAAACCTTCCCCGAAGCCTGACCCTCACCCGTCCCCTAATCCTAACCCGTACGCTGACACTAACCCGCGCCCTCACACGTCCACTCCCCATAAAGCATTGTCGTACCCTCACCTGGACCCTAACCCGTCCCCGTCCCCTAACCCTAACCCTAGCCCCAACCCTAACCCTAACCCTTCCCCGAAGCCTGACCCTCACCCGTCCCCTAATCCTAACCCGTACGCTGACACTAACCCGCGCCCTCACACGTACGCTACCCCTAAAGCGTTGTCGTACCCTCACCTGGACCCTAAACCGTCCCCGTCCCCTAACCCTAACCCTAGCCCGAACCCTAACCCTAACCCTTCCCCGAAGCCTGACCGTCACCCGTCCCCTAATCCTAACCCGTACGCTGACACTAACCCGCGCCCTCACACGTCCGCTGCCCCTAAAGCGTTGTCGTACCCTCACCTGGACCCTAAACCGTCCCCGTCCCCTAACCCTAACCCTAGCCCGAACCCTAACCCTAACCCTTCCCCGAAGCCTGACCCTCACCCGTCCCCTAATCCTAAGCCGTACGCTGACACTAACCCAGGCCCTCACACGTCCGCTCCCCCTAAAGCGTGGTCGTACCCTCACCTGGACCCTAAACCGTCCCCGTCCCCTAACCCTAACCCTAGCCCGAACCCTAACCCTAACCCTTCCCCGAAGCCTGACCCTCACCCGTCCCCTAATCCTAAGCCGTACGCTGACACTAACCCGCGGCCTCACACGTCCGCTGCCCCTAAAGCGTTGTCGTACCCTCACCTGGACCCTAACCCGTCCCCGTCCCCTAACCCTAACCCTAGCCCGAACCCTAACCCTAACCCTTCCCCGAAGCCTGACCCTCACCCGTCCCCTAATCCTAACCCGTACGCTGACACTAACCCGCGCCCTCACACGTCCACTCCCCCTAAAGCGTGGTCGTACCCTCACCTGGACCCTAAACCGTCCCCGTCCCCTAACCCTAACCCTAGCCCGAACCCTAACCCTAAACCTTCCCCGAAGCCTGACCCTCACCCGTCCCCTAATCCTAACCCGTACGCTGACACTAACCCGCGCCCTCACACGTCCGCTCCCCCTAAAGCGTTGTCGTACCCTCACCTGGACCCTAAACCGTCCCCGTCCCCTAACCCTAACCCTAGCCCGAACCCTAACCCTAACCCTTCCCCGAAGCCTGACCCTCACCCGTCCCCTAATCCTAACCCGTACGCTGACACTAACCCGCGCCCTCACACGTCCGCTCCCCCTAAAGCGTTGTCGTACCCTCACCTGGACCCTAAACCGTCCCCGTCCCCTAACCCTAACCCTAGCCCGAACCCTAACCCTAAACCTTCCCCGAAGACTGACCCTCACCCGTCCCCTAATCCTAACCCGTACCTGACACTAACCCGCGCCCTCACACGTACTCTCCCCCTAAAGCGTTGTCGTACCCTCACCTGGACCCTAAACCGTCCCCGTCCCCTAACCCTAACCCTAGCCCGAACCCTAACCCTAACACTTCCCCGAAGCCTGACCCTCACCCGTCCCCTAATCCTAAGCCGTACGCTGACACTAACCCAGGCCCTCACACGTCCGCTCCCCCTAAAGCGTGGTCGTACCCTGACCTGGACCCTAAACCGTCCCCGTCCCCTAACCCTAACCCTAGCCCGAACCCTAACCCTAACCCTTCCCCGAAGCCTGAACCTCACCCGTCCCCTAATCCTAACCCGTACGCTGACACTAACCCGCGGCCTCACACGTCCGCTGCCCCTAAAGCGTGGTCATACCCTCACCTGGACCCTAAACCGTCCCCGTCCCCTAACCCTAACCCTAGCCCGAACCCTAACCCTAAACCTTCCCCGAAGACTGACCCTCACCCGTCCCCTAATCCTAACCCGTACGCTGACACTAACCCGCGCCCTCACACGTACTCTACCCCTAAAGCGTTGTCGTACCCTCACCTGGACCCTAAACCGTCCCCGTCCCCTAACCCTAACCCTAGCCCGAACCCTAACCCTAACCCTTCCCCGAAGCCTGACCCTCACCCGTCCCCTAATCCTAAGCCGTACGCTGACACTAACCCAGGCCCTCACACGTCCGCTCCCCCTAAAGCGTGGTCGTACCCTCACCTGGACCCTAAACCGTCCCCGTCCCCTAACCCTAACCCTAGCCCGAACCCTAACCCTAACCCTTCCCCGAAGCCTGACCCTCACCCGTCCCCTAATCCTAACCCGTATGCTGACACTAACCCGCGGCCTCACACGTCCGCTGCCCCTAAAGCGTTGTCGTACCCTCACCTGGACCCTAACCCGTCCCCGTCCCCTAACCCTAACCCTAGCCCGAACCCTAACCCTAACCCTTCCCCGAAGCCTGACCCTCACCCGTCCCCTAATCCTAACCCGTACGCTGACACTAACCCGCGCCCTCACACGTCCGCTCCCCCTAAAGCGTTGTCGTACCCTCACCTGGACCCTAACCCGTCCCCGTCCCCTAACCCTAACCCTAGCCCAAACCCTAACCCTAACCCTTCCCCGAAGCCTGACCCTCACCCGTCCCCTAATCCTAACCCGTACGCTGACACTAAGCCGCGCCCTCACACGTCCGCTCCCCCTAAAGCGTTGTCGTACCCTCACCTGGACCCTAACCCGTCCCCGTCCCCTAACCCTAACCCTAGCCCGAACCCTAACCCTAACCCTTCCCCGAAGCCTGACCCTCACCCGTCCCCTAATCCTAACCCGTACGCTGACACTAACCCGCGCCCTCACACGTCCACTCCCCCTAAAGCGTTGTCGTACCCTCACCTGGACCCTAACCCATCCCCGTCCCCTAACCCTAACCCTAGCCCGAACCCTAACCCTAACCCTTCCCCGAAGCCTGACCCTCACCCGTCCCCTAATCCTAACCCGTACGCTGACACTAACCCGCGCCCTCACACGTCCGCTCCCCCTAAAGCGTTGTTGTACCCTCACCTGGACCCTAAACCGTCCCCGTCCCCTAACCCTAACCCTAGCCCGAACCCTAACCCTAACCCTTCCCCGAAGCCTGACCCTCACCCATCCCCTAATCCTAACCCGTACGCTGACACTAACCCGCGCCCTCACACGTCCGCTGCCCCTAAAGCGTTGTCGTTCCCTCACCTGGACCCTAAACCGTCCCCGTCCCCTAACCCTAACCCTAGCCCGAACCCTAACCCTAAACCTTCCCCGAAGCCTGACCCTCACCCGTCCCCTAATCCTAAGCCGTACGCTGACACTAACCCAGGCCCTCACATGTCCGCTCCCCCTAAAGCGTGGTCGTACCCTCACCTGGACCCTAAACCGTCCCCGTCCCCTAACCCTAACCCTAGCCCGAACCCTAACCCTAACCCTTCCCCGAAGCCTGACCCTCACCCGTCCCCTAATCCTAACCCGTACGCTGACACTAACCCGCGCCCTCACACGTCCGCTCCCCCTAAAGCGTTGTCGTACCCTCACCTGGACCCTAAACCGTCCCCGTCCCCTAACCCTAACCCTAGCCCGAACCCTAACCCTAAACCTTCCCCGAAGACTGACCCTCACCCGTCCCCTAATCCTAACCCGTACCTGACACTAACCCGCGCCCTCACACGTACTCTCCCCCTAAAGCGTTGTCGTACCCTCACCTGGACCCTAAACCGTCCCCGTCCCCTAACCCTAACCCTAGCCCGAACCCTAACCCTAACCCTTCCCCGAAGCCTGACCCTCACCCGTCCCCTAATCCTAAGCCGTACGCTGACACTAACCCAGGCCCTCACACGTCCGCTCCCCCTAAAGCGTGGTCGTACCCTCACCTGGACCCTAAACCGTCCCCGTCCCCTAACCCTAACCCTAGCCCGAACCCTAACCCTAACCCTTCCCCGAAGCCTGACCCTCACCCGTCCCCTAATCCTAACCCGTACGCTGACACTAACCCGCGGCCTCACACGTCCGCTGCCCCTAAAGCGTGGTCGTACCCTCACCTGGACCCTAACAAGTCCCCGTCCCCTAACCCTAACCCTAGCCCGAACCCTAACCCTAACCCTTCCCCGAAGCCTGACCCTCACCCGTCCCCTAATCCTAACCCGTACGCTGACACTAACCCGCGCCCTCACACGTCCGCTCCCCCTAAAGCGTTGTCGTACCCTCACCTGGACCCTAAACTGTCCCCGTCCCCTAACCCTAACCCTAGCCCGAACCCTAACCCTAAACCTTCCCCGAAGACTGACCCTCACCCGTCCCCTAATCCTAACCCGTACGCTGACACTAACCCGCGCCCTCACACGTACTCTACCCCTAAAGCGTTGTCGTACCCTCACCTGGACCCTAAACCGTCCCCGTCCCCTAACGCTAACCCTAGCCCGAACCCTAACCCTAACCCTTCCCCGAAGCCTGACCCTCACCCGTCCCCTAATCCTAAGCCGTACGCTGACACTAACCCAGGCCCTCACACGTCCGCTCCCCCTAAAGCGTGGTCGTACCCTCACCTGGACCCTAAACCGTCCCCGTCCCCTAACCCTAACCCTAGCCCGAACCCTAACCCTAACCCTTCCCCGAAGCCTGACCCTCACCCGTCCCCTAATCCTAACCCGTACGCTGACACTAACCCGCGGCCTCACACGTCCGCTGCCCCTAAAGCGTTGTCGTACCCTCACCTGGACCCTAACCCGTCCCCGTCCCCTAACCCTAACCCTAGCCCGAACCCTAACCCTAACCCTTCCCCGAAGCCTGACCCTCACCCGTCCCCTAATCCTAACCCGTACGCTGACACTAACCCGCGCCCTCACACGTCCGCTCCCCCTAAAGCGTTGTCGTACCCTCACCTGGACCCTAAACCGTCCCCGTCCCCTAACCCTAACCCTAGCCCGAACCCTAACCCTAACCCTTCCCCGAAGCCTGACCCTCACCCGTCCCCTAATCCTAACCCGTACGCTGACACTAACCCGCGCCCTCACACGTCCGCTGCCCCTAAAGCGTTGTCGTACCCTCACCTGGACCCTAAACCGTCCCCGTCCCCTAACCCTAACCCTAGCCCGAACCCTAACCCTAACCCTTCCCCGAAGCCTGACCCTCACCCGTCCCCTAATCCTAAGCCGTACGCTGACACTAACCCAGGCCCTCACACGTCCGCTCCCCCTAAAGCGTGGTCGTACCCTCACCTGGACCCTAAACCGTCCCCGTCCCCTAACCCTAACCCTAGCCCGAACCCTAACCCTAACCCTTCCCCGAAGCCTGACCCTCACCCGTCCCCTAATCCTAAACCGTACGCTGACACTAACCCGCGGCCTCACACGTCCGCTGCCCCTAAAGCGTTGTCGTACCCTCACCTGGACCCTAACCCTTCCCCGTCCCCTAACCCTAACCCTAGCCCGAACCCTAACCCTAACTCTTCCCCGAAGCCTGACCCTCACCCGTCCCCTAATCCTAACCCGTACGCTGACACTAACCCGCGCCCTCACACGTCCACTCCCCCTAAAGCGTGGTCGTACCCTCACCTGGACCCTAAACCGTCCCCGTCCCCTAACCCTAACCGTAGCCCGAACCCTAACCCTAACCCTTCCCCGAAGCCTGACCCTCACCCGTCCCCTAATCCTAACCCGTACGCTGACACTAACCCGCGCCCTCACACGTCCGCTCCCCCTAAAGCGTTGTCGTACCCTCACCTGGACCCTAAACCGTCCCCGTCCCCTAACCCTAACCCTAGCCCGAACCCTAACCCTAACCCTTCCCCGAAGCCTGACCCTCACCCGTCCCCTAATCCTAAGCCGTACGCTGACACTAACCCAGGCCCTCACACGTCCGCTCCCCCTAAAGCGTGGTCGTACCCTCACCTGGACCCTAAACCGTCCCCGTCCCCTAACCCTAACCCTAGCCCGAACCCTAACCCTAACCCTTCCCCGAAGCCTGACCCTCACCCGTCCCCTAATCCTAACCCGTACGCTGACACTAACCCGCGGCCTCACACGTCCGCTGCCCCTAAAGCGTTGTGGTACCCTCACCTGGACCCTAACCCGTCCCCGTCCCCTAACCCTAACCCTAGCCCGAACCCTAACCCTAACCCTTCCCCGAAGCCTGACCCTCACCCGTCCCCTAATCCTAACCCGTACGCTGACACTAACCCGCGCCCTCACACGGCCACTCCCCCTAAAGCGTGGTCGTACCCTCACCTGGACCCTAAACCGTCCCCGTCCCCTAACCCTAACCCTAGCCCGAACCCTAACCCTAACCCTTCCCCGAAGCCTGACCCTCACCCGTCCCCTAATCCTAACCCGTACGCTGACACTAACCCGCGCCCTCACACGTCCGCTCCCCCTAAAGCGTTGTCGTACCCTCACCTGGAGCCTAAACCGTACCCGTCCCCTAACCCTAACCCTAGCCCGAACCCTAACCCTAACCCTTCCCCGAAGCCTGACCCTCAGCCGTCCCCTAATCCTAACCCGTACGCTGACACTAACCCGCGCCCTCACATGTCCGCTCCCCCTAAAGCGTTGTCGTACCCTCACCTGGACCCTAAACCGTCCCCGTCCCCTAACCCTAACCCTAGCCCGAACCTTAACCCTAACCCTTCCCCGAAGCCTGACCCTCACCCGTCCCCTAATCCTAAGCCGTACGCTGACATTAAGCCACGCCCTCAAACGTCCGCTCCCACTAAAGCGTTGTCGTACCCTCACCTGGACCCTAAACCATCCCCGTCCCCTAACCCTAACTCTAGCCCGAACCCTAACCCTAACCCTTCACCGAAGCCTGACCCTCACCCGTCCCCTAATCCTAACCCGTACGCTGACACTAACCCGCGCCCTCACACGTACCCTCCCCCTAAAGCATTGTCGTACCCTTACCTGGACCCTAAACCGTCCCCATCCCCTAACACTAACCCTAGCCCGAACCCTAACCCTAACCCTTCCCCGAAGCCTGACACTCACCCGTCCCCTAATCCTAAGCCGTACGCTGACACTAACCCGCTCCCTCACACGTCCGCTCCCCCTAAAGCGTTGTCGTACCCTCACCTGGACCCTAAACCGTCCCCGTCCCCTAACCCTAACCCTAGCCCGAACCCTAACCCTAACCCTTCCCCGAAGCCTGACCCTCACCCATCCCCTAATCCTAACCCGTTCGCTGACACTAACCCGCGCCCTCACACGTCCGCTCCCCCTAAAGCGTTGTCGTACCCTCACCTGGACCCTAAACCGTCCCCGTCCCCTAACCCTAACCCTAGCCCGAACCCTAACCCTAACACTTCCCCGAAGCCTGACCCTCACCCGTCCCCTAATCCTAACCCGTACGCTGACACTAACCCGCGCCCTCACACGTATGCTCCCCCTAAAGCGTTGTCGTACCCTCACCTGGACCCTAAACCGTCCCCGTCCCCTAACCCTAACCCTAGCCCGAACCCTAACCCTAACCCTTCCCCGAAGCCTGACCCTCACCCGTCCCCTAATCCTAACCCGTACGCTGACACTAACCCGCGCCCTCACACGTCCACTCCCCCTAAAGCGTTGTCGTACCCTCACCTGGACCCTAACCCGTCCCCGTCCCCTAACCCTAACCCTAGCCCGAACCCTAACCCTAACCCTTCCCCGAAGCCTGACCCTCACCCGTCCCCTAATCCTAACCCGTACGCTGACACTAACCCGCGCCCTCACACGTCCGCTCCCCCTAAAGCGTTGTCGTACCCTCACCTGGACCCTAAACCGTCCCCGTCCCCTAACCCTAACCCTAGCACGAACCCTAACCCTAACCCTTCCCCGAAGCCTGACCCTCACCCGTCCCCTAATCCTAAGCCGTACGCTGACACTAACCCGCGCCCTCACACGTCCGCTCCCCTTAAAGCGTTGTCGTACCTTCACCTGGACCCTAAACCGTCCCCGTCCCCTAACCCTAACCATAGCCCGAACCCTATCCCTAACACTTCCCCGAAGCCTGACCCTCACCCGTCCCCTAATCCTAACCCGTACGCTGACACTAACCCGCGCCCTCACACGTATGCTCCCCCTAAAGCGTTGTCGTACCCTCACCTGGACCCTAACCCGTCCCCGTCCCCTAACCCTAACCCTAGCCCGAACCCTAACCCTAACCCTTCCCCGAAGCCTGACCCTCACCCGTCCCCTAATCCTAAGCCGTACGCTGACACTAACCCGCGCCCTCACACGTCCGCTCCCCCTAAAGCGTTGTCGTACCCTCACCTGGACCCTAAACCGTCCCCGTCCCCTAACCCTAACCCTAGCCCGAACCCTAACCCTAACCCTTCCCCGAAGCCTGACCGTCACCCGTCCCCTAATCCTAACCCGTACGCTGACACTAACCCGCGCCCTCACACGTCCGCTGCCCCTAAAGCGTTGTCGTACCCTCACCTGGACCCTAAACCGTCCCCGTCCCCTAACCCTAACCCTAGCCCGAACCCTAACCCTAACCCTTCCCCGAAGCCTGACCCTCACCCGTCCCCTAATCCTAAGCCGTACGCTGACACTAACCCAGGCCCTCACACGTCCGCTCCCCCTAAAGCGTGGTCGTACCCTCACCTGGACCCTAAACCGTCCCCGTCCCCTAACCCTAACCCTAGCCCGAACCCTAACCCTAACCCTTCCCCGAAGCCTGACACTCACCCGTCCCCTAATCCTAAGCCGTACGCTGACACTAACCCGCGGCCTCACACGTCCGCTGCCCCTAAAGCGTTGTCGTACCCTCACCTGGACCCTAACCCGTCCCCGTCCCCTAACCCTAACCCTAGCCCGAACCCTAACCCTAACCCTTCCCCGAAGCCTGACCCTCACCCGTCCCCTAATCCTAACCCGTACGCTGACACTAACCCGCGCCCTCACACGTCCACTCCCCCTAAAGCGTGGTCGTACCCTCACCTGGACCCTAAACCGTCCCCGTCCCCTAACCCTAACCCTAGCCCGAACCCTAACCCTAACCCTTCCCCGAAGCCTGACCCTCACCCGTCCCCTAATCCTAACCCGTACGCTGACACTAACCCGCGCCCTCACACGTCCGCTCCCCCTAAAGCGTTGTCGTACCCTCACCTGGACCCTAAACCGTCCCCGTCCCCTAACCCTAACCCTAGCCCGAACCCTAACCCTAACCCTTCCCCGAAGCCTGACCCTCACCCGTCCCCTAATCCTAACCCGTACGCTGACACTAACCCGCGCCCTCACACGTCCGCTCCCCCTAAAGCATTGTCGTATCCTCACCTGGACCCTAAACCGTCCCCGTCCCCTAACCCTAACCCTAGCCCGAACCCTAACCCTAAACCTTCCCCGAAGACTGACCCTCACCCGTCCCCTAATCCTAACCCGTACCTGACACTAACCCGCGCCCTCACACGTACTCTCCCCCTAAAGCGTTGTCGTACCCTCACCTGGACCCTAAACCGTCCCCGTCCCCTAACCCTAACCCTAGCCCGAACCCTAACCCTAACACTTCCCCGAAGCCTGACCCTCACCCGTCCCCTAATCCTAAGCCGTACGCTGACACTAACCCAGGCCCTCACACGTCCGCTCCCCCTAAAGCGTGGTCGTACCCTGACCTGGACCCTAAACCGTCCCCGTCCCCTAACCCTAACCCTAGCCCGAACCCTAACCCTAACCCTTCCCCGAAGCCTGACCCTCACCCGTCCCCTAATCCTAACCCGTACGCTGACACTAACCCGCGGCCTCACACGTCCGCTGCCCCTAAAGCGTGGTCATACCCTCACCTGGACCCTAAACCGTCCCCGTCCCCTAACCCTAACCCTAGCCCAAACCCTAACCCTAAACCTTCCCCGAAGACTGACCCTCACCCGTCCCCTAATCCTAACCCCTACGCTGACACTAACCCGCGCCCTCACACGTACTCTACCCCTAAAGCGTTGTCGTACCCTCACCTGGACCCTAAACCGTCCCCGTCCCCTAACCCTAACCCTAGCCCGAACCCTAACCCTAACCCTTCCCCGAAGCCTGACCCTCACCCGTCCCCTAATCCTAAGCCGTACGCTGACACTAACCCAGGCCCTCACACGTCCGCTCCCCCTAAAGCGTGGTCGTACCCTCACCTGGACCCTAAACCGTCCCCGTCCCCTAACCCTAACCCTAGCCCGAACCCTAACCCTAACCCTTCCCCGAAGCCTGACCCTCACCCGTCCCCTAATCCTAACCCGTATGCTGACACTAACCCGCGGCCTCACACGTCCGCTGCCCCTAAAGCGTTGTCGTACCCTCACCTGGACCCTAACCCGTCCCCGTCCCCTAACCCTAACCCTAGCCCGAACCCTAACCCTAACCCTTCCCCGAAGCCTGACCCTCACCCGTCCCCTAATCCTAACCCGTACGCTGACACTAACCCGCGCCCTCACACGTCCGCTCCCCCTAAAGCGTTGTCGTACCCTCACCTGGACCCTAACCCGTCCCCGTCCCCTAACCCTAACCCTAGCCCAAACCCTAACCCTAACCCTTCCCCGAAGCCTGACCCTCACCCGTCCCCTAATCCTAACCCGTACGCTGACACTAAGCCGCGCCCTCACACGTCCGCTCCCCCTAAAGCGTTGTCGTACCCTCACCTGGACCCTAACCCGTCCCCGTCCCCTAACCCTAACCCTAGCCCGAACCCTAACCCTAACCCTTCCCCGAAGCCTGACCCTCACCCGTCCCCTAATCCTAACCCGTACGCTGACACTAACCCGCGCCCTCACACGTCCACTCCCCCTAAAGCGTTGTCGTACCCTCACCTGGACCCTAACCCATCCCCGTCCCCTAACCCTAACCCTAGCCCGAACCCTAACCCTAACCCTTCCCCGAAGCCTGACCCTCACCCGTCCCCTAATCCTAACCCGTACGCTGACACTAACCCGCGCCCTCACACGTCCGCTCCCCCTAAAGCGTTGTCGTACCCTCACCTGGACCCTAAACCGTCCCCGTCCCCTAACCCTAACCCTAGCCCGAACCCTAACCCTAACCCTTCCCCGAAGCCTGACCCTCACCCGTCCCCTAATCCTAACCCGTACGCTGACACTAACCCGCGCCCTCACACGTCCGCTGCCCCTAAAGCGTTGTCGTTCCCTCACCTGGACCCTAAACCGTCCCCGTCCCCTAACCCTAACCCTAGCCCGAACCCTAACCCTAAACCTTCCCCGAAGCCTGACCCTCACCCGTCCCCTAATCCTAAGCCGTACGCTGACACTAACCCAGGCCCTCACACGTCCGCTCCCCCTAAAGCGTGGTCGTACCCTCACCTGGACCCTAAACCGTCCCCGTCCCCTAACCCTAACCCTAGCCCGAACCCTAACCCTAACCCTTCCCCGAAGCCTGACCCTCACCCGTCCCCTAATCCTAACCCGTACGCTGACACTAACCCGCGCCCTCACACGTCCGCTCCCCCTAAAGCGTTGTCGTACCCTCACCTGGACCCTAAACCGTCCCCGTCCCCTAACCCTAACCCTAGCCCGAACCCTAACCCTAAACCTTCCCCGAAGACTGACCCTCACCCGTCCCCTAATCCTAACCCGTACCTGACACTAACCCGCGCCCTCACACGTACTCTCCCCCTAAAGCGTTGTCGTACCCTCACCTGGACCCTAAACCGTCCCCGTCCCCTAACCCTAACCCTAGCCCGAACCCTAACCCTAACCCTTCCCCGAAGCCTGACCCTCACCCGTCCCCTAATCCTAAGCCGTACGCTGACACTAACCCAGGCCCTCACACGTCCGCTCCCCCTAAAGCGTGGTCGTACCCTCACCTGGACCCTAAACCGTCCCCGTCCCCTAACCCTAACCCTAGCCCGAACCCTAACCCTAACCCTTCCCCGAAGCCTGACCCTCACCCGTCCCCTAATCCTAACCCGTACGCTGACACTAACCCGCGGCCTCACACGTCCGCTGCCCCTAAAGCGTGGTCGTACCCTCACCTGGACCCTAACAAGTCCCCGTCCCCTAACCCTAACCCTAGCCCGAACCCTAACCCTAACCCTTCCCCGAAGCCTGACCCTCACCCGTCCCCTAATCCTAACCCGTACGCTGACACTAACCCGCGCCCTCACACGTCCGCTCCCCCTAAAGCGTTGTCGTACCCTCACCTGGACCCTAAACCGTCCCCGTCCCCTAACCCTAACCCTAGCCCGAACCCTAACCCTAAACCTTCCCCGAAGACTGACCCTCACCCGTCCCCTAATCCTAACCCGTACGCTGACACTAACCCGCGCCCTCACACGTACTCTACCCCTAAAGCGTTGTCGTACCCTCACCTGGACCCTAAACCGTCCCCGTCCCCTAACCCTAACCCTAGCCCGAACCCTAACCCTAACCCTTCCCCGAAGCCTGACCCTCACCCGTCCCCTAATCCTAAGCCGTACGCTGACACTAACCCAGGCCCTCACACGTCCGCTCCCCCTAAAGCGTGGTCGTACCCTCACCTGGACCCTAAACCGTCCCCGTCCCCTAACCCTAACCCTAGCCCGAACCCTAACCCTAACCCTTCCCCGAAGCCTGACCCTCACCCGTCCCCTAATCCTAACCCGTACGCTGACACTAACCCGCGGCCTCACACGTCCGCTGCCCCTAAAGCGTTGTCGTACCCTCACCTGGACCCTAACCCGTCCCCATCCCCTAACCCTAACCCTAGCCCGAACCCTAACCCTAACCCTTCCCCGAAGCCTGACCCTCACCCGTCCCCTAATCCTAACCCGTACGCTGACACTAACCCGCGCCCTCACACGTCCGCTCCCCCTAAAGCGTTGTCGTACCCTCACCTGGACCCTAACCCGTCCCCGTCCCCTAACCGTAACCCTAGCCCAAACCCTAACCCTAACCCTTCCCCGAAGCCTGACCCTCACCCGTCCCCTAATCCTAACCCGTACGCTGACACTAAGCCGCGCCCTCACACGTCCGCTCCCCCTAAAGCGTTGTCGTACCCTCACCTGGACCCTAACCCGTCCCCGTCCCCTAACCCTAACCCTAGCCCGAACCCTAACCCTAACCCTTCCCCGAAGCCTGACCCTCACCCGTCCCCTAATCCTAACCCGTACGCTGACACTAACCCGCGCCCTCACACGTCCACTCCCCCTAAAGCGTTGTCGTACCCTCACCTGGACCCTAACCCATCCCCGTCCCCTAACCCTAACCCTAGCCCGAACCCTAACCCTAACACTTCCCCGAAGCCTGACCCTCACCCGTCCCCTAATCCTAACCCGTACGCTGACACTAACCCGCGCCCTCACACGTCCGCTCCCCCTAAAGCGTTGTTGTACCCTCACCTGGACCCTAAACCGTCCCCGTCCCCTAACCCTAACCCTAGCCCGAACCCTAACCCTAACCCTTCCCCGAAGCCTGACCCTCACCCGTCCCCTAATCCTAACCCGTACGCTGACACTAACCCGCGCCCTCACACGTCCGCTGCCCCTAAAGCGTTGTCGTTCCCTCACCTGGACCCTAAACCGTCCCCGTCCCCTAACCCTAACCCTAGCCCGAACCCTAACCCTAAACCTTCCCCGAAGCCTGACCCTCACCCGTCCCCTAATCCTAAGCCGTACGCTGACACTAACCCAGGCCCTCACACGTCCGCTCCCCCTAAAGCGTGGTCGTACCCTCACCTGGACCCTAAACCGTCCCCGTCCCCTAACCCTAACCCTAGCCCGAACCCTAACCCTAACCCTTCCCCGAAGCCTGACCCTCACCCGTCCCCTAATCCTAACCCGTACGCTGACACTAACCCGCGCCCTCACACGTCCGCTCCCCCTAAAGCGTTGTCGTACCCTCACCTGGACCCTAAACCGTCCCCGTCCCCTAACCCTAACCCTAGCCCGAACCCTAACCCTAAACCTTCCCCGAAGACTGACCCTCACCCGTCCCATAATCCTAACCCGTACGCTGACACTAACCCGCGCCCTCACACGTACCCTCCCCCTAAAGCATTGTCGTACCCTTACCTGGACCCTAAACCGTCCCCGTCCCCTAACACTAACCCTAGCCCGAACCCTAACCCTAACCCTTCCCCGAAGCCTGACACTCACCCGTCCCCTAATCCTAAGCCGTACGCTGACACTAACCCGCTCCCTCACACGTCCGCTCCCCCTAAAGCGTTGTCGTACCCTCACCTGGACCCTAAACCGTCCCCGTCCCCTAACCCTAACCCTAGCCCGAACCCTAACCCTAACCCTTCCCCGAAGCCTGACCCTCACCCATCCCCTAATCCTAACCCGTTCGCTGACACTAACCCGCGCCCTCACACGTCCGCTCCCTCTAAAGCGTTGTCGTACCCTCACCTGGACCCTAAACCGTCCCCGTCCCCTAACCCTAACCCTAGCCCGAACCCTAACCCTAACACTTCCCCGAAGCCTGACCCTCACCCGTCCCCTAATCCTAACCCTTACGCTGACACTAACCCGCGCCCTCACACGTATGCTCCCCCTAAAGCGTTGTCGTACCCTCACCTGGACCCTAAACCGTCCCCGTCCCCTAACCCTAACCCTAGCCCGAACCCTAACCCTAACCCTTCCCCAAAGCCTGACCCTCACCCGTCCCCTAATCCTAACCCGTACGCTGACACTAACCCGCGACCTCACACGTCCACTCCCCCTAAAGCGTTGTCGTACCCTCACCTGGACCCTAACCCGTCCCCGTCCCCTAACCCTAACCCTAGCCCGAACCCTAACCCTAACCCTTCCCCGAAGCCTGACCCTCACCCGTCCCCTAATCCTAACCCGTACGCTGACACTAACCCGCGCCCTCACACGTCCGCTCCCCCTAAAGCGTTGTCGTACCCTCACCTGGACCCTAAACCGTCCCCGTCCCCTAACCCTAACCCTAGCACGAACCCTAACCCTAACCCTTCCCCGAAGCCTGACCCTCACCCGTCCCCTAATCCTAAGCCGTACGCTGACACTAACCCGCGCCCTCACACGTCCGCTCCCCTTAAAGCGTTGTCGTACCTTCACCTGGACCCTAAACCGTCCCCGTCCCCTAACCCTAACCCTAGCCCGAACCCTATCCCTAACACTTCCCCGAAGCCTGACCCTCACCCGTCCCCTAATCCTAACCCGTACGCTGACACTAACCCGCGCCCTCACACGTATGCTCCCCCTAAAGCGTTGTCGTACCCTCACCTGGACCCTAACCCGTCCCCGTCCCCTAACCCTAACCCTAGCCCGAACCCTAACCCTAACCCTTCCCCGAAGCCTGACCCTCACCCGTCCCCTAATCCTAAGCCGTACGCTGACACTAACCCGCGCCCTCACACGTCCGCTCCCCCTAAAGCGTTGTCGTACCCTCACCTGGACCCTAACCCGTCCCCGTCCCCTAACCCTAACCCTAGCCCGAACCCTAACCCTAAACCTTCCCCGAAGCCTGACCCTCACCCGTCCCCTAATCCTAACCCGTACGCTGACACTAACCCGCGCCCTCACACGTCCACTCCCCCTAAAGCATTGTCGTACCCTCACCTGGACCCTAACCCGTCCCCGTCCCCTAACCCTAACCCTAGCCCCAACCCTAACCCTAACCCTTCCCCGAAGCCTGACCCTCACCCGTCCCCTAATCCTAACCCGTACGCTGACACTAACCCGCGCCCTCACACGTACGCTACCCCTAAAGCGTTGTCGTACCCTCACCTGGACCCTAAACCGTCCCCGTCCCCTAACCCTAACCCTAGCCCGAACCCTAACCCTAACCCTTCCCCGAAGCCTGACCGTCACCCGTCCCCTAATCCTAACCCGTACGCTGACACTAACCCGCGCCCTCACACGTCCGCTGCCCCTAAAGCGTTGTCGTACCCTCACCTGGACCCTAAACCGTCCCCGTCCCCTAACCCTAACCCTAGCCCGAACCCTAACCCTAACCCTTCCCCGAAGCCTGACCCTCACCCGTCCCCTAATCCTAAGCCGTACGCTGACACTAACCCAGGCCCTCACACGTCCGCTCCCCCTAAAGCGTGGTCGTACCCTCACCTGGACCCTAAACCGTCCCCGTCCCCTAACCCTAACCCTAGCCCGAACCCTAACCCTAACCCTTCCCCGAAGCCTGACCCTCACCCATCCCCTAATCCTAAGCCGTACGCTGACACTAACCCGCGGCCTCACACGTCCGCTGCCCCTAAAGCGTTGTCGTACCCTCACCTGGACCCTAACCCGTCCCCGTCCCCTAACCCTAACCCTAGCCCGAACCCTAACCCTAAACCTTCCCCGAAGCCTGACCCTCACCCGTCCCCTAATCCTAACCCGTACGCTGACACTAACCCGCGCCCTCACACGTCCACTCCCCCTAAAGCGTGGTCGTACCCTCACCTGGACCCTAAACCGTCCCCGTCCCCTAACCCTAACCCTAGCCCGAACCCTAACCCTAACCCTTCCCCGAAGCCTGACCCTCACCCGTCCCCTAATCCTAACCCGTACGCTGACACTAACCCGCGCCCTCACACGTCCGCTCCCCCTAAAGCGTTGTCGTACCCTCACCTGGACCCTAAACCGTCCCCGTCCCCTAACCCTAACCCTAGCCCGAACCCTAACCCTAACCCTTCCCCGAAGCCTGACCCTCACCCGTCCCCTAATCCTAACCCGTACGCTGACACTAACCCGCGCCCTCACACGTCCGCTCCCCCTAAAGCGTTGTCGTACCCTCACCTGGACCCTAAACCGTCCCCGTCCCCTAACCCTAACCCTAGCCCGAACCCTAACCCTAAACCTTCCCCGAAGACTGACCCTCACCCGTCCCCTAATCCTAAGCCGTACCTGACACTAACCCGCGCCCTCACACGTACTCTCCCCCTAAAGCGTTGTCGTACCCTCACCTGGACCCTAAACCGTCCCCGTCCCCTAACCCTAACCCTAGCCCGAACCCTAACCCTAACACTTCCCCGAAGCCTGACCCTCACCCGTCCCCTAATCCTAAGCCGTACGCTGACACTAACCCAGGCCCTCACACGTCCGCTCCCCCTAAAGCGTGGTCGTACCCTGACCTGGACCCTAAACCGTCCCCGTCCCCTAACCCTAACCCTAGCCCGAACCCTAACCCTAACCCTTCCCCGAAGCCTGAACCTCACCCGTCCCCTAATCCTAACCCGTACGCTGACACTAACCCGCGGCCTCACACGTCCGCTGCCCCTAAAGCGTGGTCATACCCTCACCTGGACCCTAAACCGTCCCCGTCCCCTAACCCTAACCCTAGCCCGAACCCTAACCCTAAACCTTCCCCGAAGACTGACCCTCACCCGTCCCCTAATCCTAACCCGTACGCTGACACTAACCCGCGCCCTCACACGTACTCTACCCCTAAAGCGTTGTCGTACCCTCACCTGGACCCTAAACCGTCCCCGTCCCCTAACCCTAACCCTAGCCCGAACCCTAACCCTAAACCTTCCCCGAAGCCTGACCCTCACCCGTCCCCTAATCCTAAGCCGTACGCTGACACTAACCCAGGCCCTCACACGTCCGCTCCCCCTAAAGCGTGGTCGTACCCTCACCTGGACCCTAAACCGTCCCCGTCCCCTAACCCTAACCCTAGCCCGAACCCTAACCCTAACCCTTCCCCGAAGCCTGACCCTCACCCGTCCCCTAATCCTAACCCGTATGCTGACACTAACCCGCGGCCTCACACGTCCGCTGCCCCTAAAGCGTTGTCGTACCCTCACCTGGACCCTAACCCGTCCCCGTCCCCTAACCCTAACCCTAGCCCGAACCCTAACCCTAACCCTTCCCCGAAGCCTGACCCTCACCCGTCCCCTAATCCTAACCCGTACGCTGACACTAACCCGCGCCCTCACACGTCCGCTCCCCCTAAAGCGTTGTCGTACCCTCACCTGGACCCTAACCCGTCCCCGTCCCCTAACCCTAACCCTAGCCCAAACCCTAACCCTAACCCTTCCCCGAAGCCTGACCCTCACCCGTCCCCTAATCCTAACCCGTACGCTGACACTAAGCCGCGCCCTCACACGTCCGCTCCCCCTAAAGCGTTGTCGTACCCTCACCTGGACCCTAACCCGTCCCCGTCCCCTAACCCTAACCCTAGCCCGAACCCTAACCCTAACCCTTCCCCGAAGCCTGACCCTCACCCGTCCCCTAATCCTAACCCGTACGCTGACACTAACCCGCGCCCTCACACGTCCACTCCCCCTAAAGCGTTGTCGTACCCTCACCTGGACCCTAACCCATCCCCGTCCCCTAACCCTAACCCTAGCCCGAACCCTAACCCTAACCCTTCCCCGAAGCCTGACCCTCACCCGTCCCCTAATCCTAACCCGTACGCTGACACTAACCCGCGCCCTCACACGTCCGCTCCCCCTAAAGCGTTGTTGTACCCTCACCTGGACCCTAAACCGTCCCCGTCCCCTAACCCTAACCCTAGCCCGAACCCTAACCCTAACCCTTCCCCGAAGCCTGACCCTCACCCGTCCCCTAATCCTAACCCGTACGCTGACACTAACCCGCGCCCTCACACGTCCGCTGCCCCTAAAGCGTTGTCGTTCCCTCACCTGGACCCTAAACCGTCCCCGTCCCCTAACCCTAACCCTAGCCCGAACCCTAACCCTAAACCTTCCCCGAAGCCTGACCCTCACCCGTCCCCTAATCCTAAGCCGTACGCTGACACTAACCCAGGCCCTCACACGTCCGCTCCCCCTAAAGCGTGGTCGTACCCTCACCTGGACCCTAAACCGTCCCCGTCCCCTAACCCTAACCCTAGCCCGAACCCTAACCCTAACCCTTCCCCGAAGCCTGACCCTCACCCGTCCCCTAATCCTAACCCGTACGCTGACACTAACCCGCGCCCTCACACGTCCGCTCCCCCTAAAGCGTTGTCGTACCCTCACCTGGACCCTAAACCGTCCCCGTCCCCTAACCCTAACCCTAGCCCGAACCCTAACCCTAAACCTTCCCCGAAGACTGACCCTCACCCGTCCCCTAATCCTAACCCGTACCTGACACTAACCCGCGCCCTCACACGTACTCTCCCCCTAAAGCGTTGTCGTACCCTCACCTGGACCCTAAACCGTCCCCGTCCCCTAACCCTAACCCTAGCCCGAACCCTAACCCTAACCCTTCCCCGAAGCCTGACCCTCACCCGTCCCCTAATCCTAAGCCGTACGCTGACACTAACCCAGGCCCTCACACGTCCGCTCCCCCTAAAGCGTGGTCGTACCCTCACCTGGACCCTAAACCGTCCCCGTCCCCTAACCCTAACCCTAGCCCGAACCCTAACCCTAACCCTTCCCCGAAGCCTGACCCTCACCCGTCCCCTAATCCTAACCCGTACGCTGACACTAACCCGCGGCCTCACACGTCCGCTGCCCCTAAAGCGTGGTCGTACCCTCACCTGGACCCTAACAAGTCCCCGTCCCCTAACCCTAACCCTAGCCCGAACCCTAACCCTAACCCTTCCCCGAAGCCTGACCCTCACCCGTCCCCTAATCCTAACCCGTACGCTGACACTAACCCGCGCCCTCACACGTCCGCTCCCCCTAAAGCGTTGTCGTACCCTCACCTGGACCCTAAACCGTCCCCGTCCCCTAACCCTAACCCTAGCCCGAACCCTAACCCTAAACCTTCCCCGAAGACTGACCCTCACCCGTCCCCTAATCCTAACCCGTACGCTGACACTAACCCGCGCCCTCACACGTACTCTACCCCTAAAGCGTTGTCGTACCCTCACCTGGACCCTAAACCGTCCCCGTCCCCTAACGCTAACCCTAGCCCGAACCCTAACCCTAACCCTTCCCCGAAGCCTGACCCTCACCCGTCCCCTAATCCTAAGCCGTACGCTGACACTAACCCAGGCCCTCACACGTCCGCTCCCCCTAAAGCGTGGTCGTACCCTCACCTGGACCCTAAACCGTCCCCGTCCCCTAACCCTAACCCTAGCCCGAACCCTAACCCTAACCCTTCCCCGAAGCCTGACCCTCACCCGTCCCCTAATCCTAACCCGTACGCTGACACTAACCCGCGGCCTCACACGTCCGCTGCCCCTAAAGCGTTGTCGTACCCTCACCTGGACCCTAACCCGTCCCCGTCCCCTAACCCTAACCCTAGCCCGAACCCTAACCCTAACCCTTCCCCGAAGCCTGACCCTCACCCGTCCCCTAATCCTAACCCGTACGCTGACAGTAACCCGCGCCCTCACACGTCCGCTCCCCCTAAAGCGTTGTCGTACCCTCACCTGGACCCTAACCCGTCCCCGTCCCCTAACCCTAACCCTAGCCCAAACCCTAACCCTAACCCTTCCCCGAAGCCTGACCCTCACCCGTCCCCTAATCCTAACCCGTACGCTGACACTAAGCCGCGCCCTCACACGTCCGCTCCCCCTAAAGCGTTGTCGTACCCTCACCTGGACCCTAACCCGTCCCCGTCCCCTAACCCTAACCCTAGCCCGAACCCTAACCCTAACCCTTCCCCGAAGCCTGACCCTCACCCGTCCCCTAATCCTAACCCGTACGCTGACACTAACCCGCGCCCTCACACGTCCACTCCCCCTAAAGCGTTGTCGTACCCTCACCTGGACCCTAACCCATCCCCGTCCCCTAACCCTAACCCTAGCCCGAACCCTAACCCTAACCCTTCCCCGAAGCCTGACCCTCACCCGTCCCCTAATCCTAACCCGTACGCTGACACTAACCCGCGCCCTCACACGTCCGCTCCCCCTAAAGCGTTGTCGTACCCTCACCTGGACCCTAAACCGTCCCCGTCCCCTAACCCTAACCCTAGCCCGAACCCTAACCCTAACCCTTCCCCGAAGCCTGACCCTCACCCGTCCCCTAATCCTAACCCGTACGCTGACACTAACCCGCGCCCTCACACGTCCGCTGCCCCTAAAGCGTTGTCGTTCCCTCACCTGGACCCTAAACCGTCCCCGTCCCCTAACCCTAACCCTAGCCCGAACCCTAACCCTAAACCTTCCCCGAAGCCTGACCCTCACCCGTCCCCTAATCCTAAGCCGTACGCTGACACTAACCCAGGCCCTCACACGTCCGCTCCCCCTAAAGCGTGGTCGTACCCTCACCTGGACCCTAAACCGTCCCCGTCCCCTAACCCTAACCCTAGCCCGAACCCTAACCCTAACCCTTCCCCGAAGCCTGACCCTCACCCGTCCCCTAATCCTAACCCGTACGCTGACACTAACCCGCGCCCTCACACGTCCGCTCCCCCTAAAGCGTTGTCGTACCCTCACCTGGACCCTAAACCGTCCCCGTCCCCTAACCCTAACCCTAGCCCGAACCCTAACCCTAAACCTTCCCCGAAGACTGACCCTCACCCGTCCCCTAATCCTAACCCGTACCTGACACTAACCCGCGCCCTCACACGTACTCTCCCCCTAAAGCGTTGTCGTACCCTCACCTGGACCCTAAACCGTCCCCGTCCCCTAACCCTAACCCTAGCCCGAACCCTAACCCTAACCCTTCCCCGAAGCCTGACCCTCACCCGTCCCCTAATCCTAAGCCGTACGCTGACACTAACCCAGGCCCTCACACGTCCGCTCCCCCTAAAGCGTGGTCGTACCCTCACCTGGACCCTAAACCGTCCCCGTCCCCTAACCCTAACCCTAGCCCGAACCCTAACCCTAACCCTTCCCCGAAGCCTGACCCTCACCCGTCCCCTAATCCTAACCCGTACGCTGACACTAACCCGCGGCCTCACACGTCCGCTGCCCCTAAAGCGTGGTCGTACCCTCACCTGGACCCTAACAAGTGTCCGTCCCCTAACCCTAACCCTAGCCCGAACCCTAACCCTAACCCTTCCCCGAAGCCTGACCCTCACCCGTCCCCTAATCCTAACCCGTACGCTGACACTAACCCGCGCCCTCACACGTCCGCTCCCCCTAAAGCGTTGTCGTACCCTCACCTGGACCCTAAACCGTCCCCGTCCCCTAACCCTAACCCTAGCCCGAACCCTAACCCTAAACCTTCCCCGAAGACTGACCCTCACCCGTCCCCTAATCCTAACCCGTACGCTGACACTAACCCGCGCCCTCACACGTACTCTCCCCCTAAAGCGTTGTCGTACCCTCACCTGGACCCTAAACCGTCCCCGTCCCCTAACCCTAACCCTAGCCCGAACCCTAACCCTAACCCTTCCCCGAAGCCTGACCCTCACCCGTCCCCTAATCCTAAGCCGTACGCTGACACTAACCCAGGCCTTCACACGTCCGCTCCCCCTAAAGCGTGGTCGTACCCTCACCTGGACCCTAAACCGTCCCCGTCCCCTAACCTTAACCCTAGCCCGAACCCTAACCCTAACCCTTCCCCGAAGCCTGACCCTCACCCGTCCCCTAATCCTAACCCGTACGCTGACACTAACCCGCGGCCTCACACGTCCGCTGCCCCTAAAGCGTTGTCGTACCCTCACCTGGACCCTAACCCGTCCCCGTCCCCTAACCCTAACCCTAGCCCGAACCCTAACCCTAACCCTTCCCCGAAGCCTGACCGTCACCCGTCCCCTAATCCTAACCCGTACGCTGACACTAACCCGCGCCCTCACACGTACTCTCCCCCTAAAGCGTTGTCGTACCCTCACCTGGACCCTAAACCGTCCCCGTCCCCTAACCCTAACCCTAGCCCGAACCCTAACCCTAACCCTTCCCCGAAGCCTGACCCTCACCCGTCCCCTAATCCTAAGCCGTACGCTGACACTAACCCAGGCCCTCACACGTCCGCTCCCCCTAAAGCGTGGTCGTACCCTCACCTGGACCCTAAACCGTCCCCGTCCCCTAACCCTAACCCTAGCCCGAACCCTAACCCTAACCCTTCCCCGAAGCCTGACCCTCACCCGTCCCCTAATCCTAACCCGTACGCTGACACTAACCCGCGGCCTCACACGTCCGCTGCCCCTAAAGCGTGGTCGTACCCTCACCTGGACCCTAACAAGTGTCCGTCCCCTAACCCTAACCCTAGCCCGAACCCTAACCCTAACCCTTCCCCGAAGCCTGACCCTCACCCGTCCCCTAATCCTAACCCGTACGCTGACACTAACCCGCGCCCTCACACGTCCGCTCCCCCTAAAGCGTTGTCGTACCCTCACCTGGACCCTAAACCGTCCCCGTCCCCTAACCCTAACCCTAGCCCGAACCCTAACCCTAAACCTTCCCCGAAGACTGTCCCTCACCCGTCCCCTAATCCTAACCCGTACGCTGACACTAACCCGCGCCCTCACACGTACTCTCCCCCTAAAGCGTTGTCGTACCCTCACCTGGACCCTAAACCGTCCCCGTCCCCTAACCCTAACCCTAGCCCGAACCCTAACCCTAACCCTTCCCCGAAGCCTGACCCTCACCCGTCCCCTAATCCTAAGCCGTACGCTGACACTAACCCAGGCCTTCACACGTCCGCTCCCCCTAAAGCGTGGTCGTACCCTCACCTGGACCCTAAACCGTCCCCGTCCCCTAACCTTAACCCTAGCCCGAACCCTAACCCTAACCCTTCCCCGAAGCCTGACCCTCACCCGTCCCCTAATCCTAACCCGTACGCTGACACTAACCCGCGGCCTCACACGTCCGCTGCCCCTAAAGCGTTGTCGTACCCTCACCTGGACCCTAACCCGTCCCCGTCCCCTAACCCTAACCCTAGCCCGAACCCTAACCCTAACCCTTCCCCGAAGCCTGACCGTCACCCGTCCCCTAATCCTAACCCGTACGCTGACACTAACCCGCGCCCTCACACGTCCGCTCCCCCTAAAGCGTTGTCGTACCCTCACCTGGACCCTAAACCGTCCCCGTCCCCTAACCCTAACCCTAGCTCGAACCCTAACCCTAACACTTCCCCGAAGCCTGACCCTCACCCGTCCCCTAATCCTAACACGTACGCTGACACTAACCCGCGCCCTCACACGTCCGTTCCCCCTAAAGCGTTGTCGTACCCTCACCTGGACCCTAACCCGTCCCCGTCCCCTAACCCTAACCCTAGCCCAAACCCTAACCCTAACCCTTCCCCGAAGCCTGACCCTCACCCGTCCCCTAATCCTAACCCGTACGCTGACACTAACCCGCGCCCTCACACGTCCGCTGCCCCTAAAGCGTTGCCGTTCCCTCACCTGGACCCTAAACCGTCCCCGTCCCCTAACCCTAACCCTAGCCCGAACCCTAACCCTAAACCTTCCCCGAAGCCTGACCCTCACCCGTCCCCTAATCCTAAGCCGTACGCTGACACTAACCCAGGCCCTCACACGTCCGCTCCCCCTAAAGCGTGGTCGTACCCTCACCTGGACCCTAAACCGTCCCCGTCCCCTAACCCTAACCCTAGCCCGAACCCTAACCCTAACCCTTCCCCGAAGCCTGACCCTCACCCGTCCCCTAATCCTAACCCGTACGCTGACACTAACCCGCGCCCTCACACGTCCGCTCCCCCTAAAGCGTTGTCGTACCCTCACCTGGACCCTAAACCGTCCCCGTCCCCTAACCCTAACCCTAGCCCGAACCCTAACCCTAAACCTTCCCCGAAGACTGACCCTCACCCGTCCCCTAATCCTAACCCGTACCTGACACTAACCCGCGCCCTCACACGTACTCTCCCCCTAAAGCGTTGTCGTACCCTCACCTGGACCCTAAACCGTCCCCGTCCCCTAACCCTAACCCTAGCCCGAACCCTAACCCTAACCCTTCCCCGAAGCCTGACCCTCACCCGTCCCCTAATCCTAAGCCGTACGGTGACACTAACCCAGGCCCTCACACGTCCGCTCCCCCTAAAGCGTGGTCGTACCCTCACCTGGACCCTAAACCGTCCCCGTCCCCTAACCCTAACCCTAGCCCTAACCCTAACCCTAACCCTTCCCCGAAGCCTGACCCTCACCCGTCCCCTAATCCTAACCCGTACGCTGACACTAACCCGCGGCCTCACACGTCCGCTGCCCCTAAAGCGTGGTCGTACCCTCACCTGGACCCTAACAAGTCCCCGTCCCCTAACCCTAACCCTAGCCCGAACCCTAACCCTAACCCTTCCCCGAAGCCTGACCCTCACCCGTCCCCTAATCCTAACCCGTACGCTGACACTAACCCGCGCCCTCACACGTCCGCTCCCCCTAAAGCGTTGTCGTACCCTCACCTGGACCCTAAACCGTCCCCGTCCCCTAACCCTAACCCTAGCCCGAACCCTAACCCTAAACCTTCCCCGAAGACTGACCCTCACCCGTCCCCTAATCCTAACCCGTACGCTGACACTAACCCGCGCCCTCACACGTACTCTCCCCCTAAAGCGTTGTCGTACCCTCACCTGGACCCTAAACCGTCCCCGTCCCCTAACCCTAACCCTAGCCCGAACCCTAACCCTAACCCTTCCCCGAAGCCTGACCCTCACCCGTCCCCTAATCCTAAGCCGTACGCTGACACTAACCCAGGCCCTCACACGTCCGCTCCCCCTAAAGCGTGGTCGTACCCTCACCTGGACCCTAAACCGTCCCCGTCCCCTAACCTTAACCCTAGCCCGAACCCTAACCCTAACCCTTCCCCGAAGCCTGACCCTCACCCGTCCCCTAATCCTAACCCGTACGCTGACACTAACCCGCGGCCTCACACGTCCGCTGCCCCTAAAGCGTTGTCGTACCCTCACCTGGACCCTAACCCGTCCCCGTCCCCTAACCCTAACCCTAGCCCGAACCCTAACCCTAACCCTTCCCCGAAGCCTGACCCTCACCCGTCCCCTAATCCTAACCCGTACGCTGACACTAACCCGCGCCCTCACACGTCCGCTCCCCCTAAAGCGTTGTCGTACCCTCACCTGGACCCTAAACCGTCCCCGTCCCCTAACCCTAACCCTAGCTCGAACCCTAACCCTAACACTTCCCCGAAGCCTGACCCTCACCCGTCCCCTAATCCTAACACGTACGCTGACACTAACCCGCGCCCTCACACGTCCGTTCCCCCTAAAGCGTTGTCGTACCCTCACCTGGACCCTAACCCGTCCCCGTCCCCTAACCCTAACCCTAGCCCAAACCCTAACCCTAACCCTTCCCCGAAGCCTGACCCTCACCCGTCCCCTAATCCTAACCCGTACGCTGACACTAAGCCGCGCCCTCACACGTCCGCTCCCCCTAAAGCGTTGTCGTACCCTCACCTGGACCCTAACCCGTCCCCGTCCCCTAACCCTAACCCTAGCCCGAACCCTAACCCTAACCCTTCCCCGAAGCCTGACCCTCACCCGTCCCCTAATCCTAACCCGTACGCTGACACTAACCCGCGCCCTCACACGTCCACTCCCCCTAAAGCGTTGTCGTACCCTCACCTGGACCCTAACCCATCCCCGTCCCCTAACCCTAACCCTAGCCCGAACCCTAACCCTAACCCTTCCCCGAAGCCTGACCCTCACCCGTCCCCTAATCCTAACCCGTACGCTGACACTAACCCGCGCCCTCACACGTCCACTCCCCCTAAAGCGTGGTCGTACCCTCACCTGGACCCTAAACCGTCCCCGTCCCCTAACCCTAACCCTAGCCCGAACCCTAACCCTAACCCTTCCCCGAAGCCTGACCCTCACCCGTCCCCTAATCATAAGCCGTACGCTGACACTAACCCGCGCCCTCACACGTCCGCTCCCCCTAAAGCGTTGTCGTACCCTCACCTGGACCCTAAACCGTCCCCGTCCCCTAACCCTAACCCTAGCCCGAACCCTAACCCTAACCCTTCCCCGAAGCCTGACCCTCACCCGTCCCCTAATCCTAACCCGTACGCTTACACTAACCCGCGCCCTCACACGTCCGCTCCCCCTAAAGCGTTGTCGTACCCTCACCTGGACCCTAAACCGTCCCCGTCCCCTAACCCTAACCCTACCTCGAACCCTAACCCTAACACTTCCCCGAAGCCTGACCCTCACCCGTCCCCTAATCCTAACACGTACGCTGACACTAACCCGCGCCCTCACACGTCCGTTCCCTCTAAAGCGTTGTCGTACCCTCACCTGGACCCTAACCCGTCCCCGTCCCCTAACCCTAACCCTAGCCCAAACCCTAACCCTAACCCTTCCCCGAAGCCTGACCCTCACCCGTCCCCTAATCCTAACCCGTACGCTGACACTAAGCCGCGCCCTCACACGTCCGCTCCCCCTAAAGCGTTGTCGTACCCTCACCTGGACCCTAACCCGTCCCCGTCCCCTAACCCTAACCCTAGCCCGAACCCTAACCCTAACCCTTCCCCGAAGCCTGACCCTCACCCGTCCCCTAATCCTAACCCGTACGCTGACACTAACCCGCGCCCTCACACGTCCACTCCCTCTAAAGCGTTGTCGTACCCTCACCTGGACCCTAACCCATCCCCGTCCCCTAACCCTAACCCTAGCCCGAACCCTAACCCTAACCCTTCCCCGAAGCCTGACCCTCACCCGTCCCCTAATCCTAACCCGTACGCTGACACTAACCCGCGCCCTCACACGTCCGCTCCCCCTAAAGCGTTGTCGTACCCTCACCTGGACCCTAAACCGTCCCCGTCCCCTAACCCTAACCCTAGCCCGAAACCTAACCCTAACACTTCCCCGAAGCCTGACCCTCACCCGTCCCCTAATCCTAACCCGTACGCTGACACTAACCCGCGCCCTCACACGTATGCTCCCCCTAAAGCGTTGTCGTACCCTCACCTGGACCCTAACCCGTCCCCGTCCCCTAACCCTAACCCTAGCCCGAACCCTAACCCTAACCCTTCCCCGAAGCCTGACCCTCACCCGTCCCCTAATCCTAACCCGTACGCTGACACTAACCCGCGCCCTCACACGTCCACTCCCCCTAAAGCGTTGTCGTACCCTCACCTGGACCCTAACCCGTCCCCGTCCCCTAACCCTAACCCTAGCCCGAACCCTAACCCTAACCCTTCCCCGAAGCCTGACCCTCACCCGTCCCCTAATCCTAACCCGTACGCTGACACTAACCCGCGCCCTCACACGTCCGCTCCCCCTAAAGCGTTGTCGTACCCTCACCTGGACCCTAACCCGTCCCCGTCCCCTAACCCTAACCCTAGCCCGAACCCTAACCCTAACCCTTCCCCGAAGCCTGACCCTCACCCGTCCCCTAATCCTAAGCCGTACGCTGACACTAACCCGCTCCCTCACATGTCCGCTCCCCCTAAAGCGTTGTCGTACCCTCACCTGGACCCTAAACCGTCCCCGTCCCCTAACCCGAACCCTAACCCTAACCCTTCCCCGAAGCCTGACCCTCACCCGTCCCCTAATCCTAAGCCGTACGCTGACACTAACCCGCGCCCTCACACGTCCGCTCTCCTTAAAGCGTTGTCGTACCCTCACCTGGACCCTAAACCGTCCCCGTCCCCTAACCCTAACCCTAGCCCGAACCCTAACCCTAACCCTTCCCCGAAGCCTGACCCTCACCCGTGCCCTAATCCTAAGCCGTACGCTGACACTAACCCGCGCCCTCACACGTCCGCTCCCCCTAAAGCGTTGTCGTACCTTCACCTGGACCCGAAACCGTCCCCGTCCCCTAACCCTAACCCTAGCCCGAACCCTATCCCTAACACTTCCCCGAAGCCTGACCCTCACCCGTCCCCTAATCCTAACCCGTACGCTGACACTAACCCGCACCCTCACACGTATGCTCCCCCTAAAGCGTTGTCGTACCCTCACCTGGACCCTAACCCGTCCCCGTCCCCTAACCCTAACCCTAGTCCGAACCCTAACCCTAACCCTTCCCCGAAGCCTGACCCTCACCCGTCCCCTAATCCTAAGCCGTACGCTGACACTAACCCGCGCCCTCACACGTCCGCTCCCCCTAAAGTGTTGTCGTACCCTCACCTGGACCCTAACCCGTCCCCGTCCCCTAACCCTAACCCTAGCCCGAACCCTAACCCTAAACCTTCCCCGAAGCCTGACCCTCACCCGTACCCTAATCCTAACCCGTACGCTGACACTAACCCGCGCCCTCACACGTCCACTCCCCCTAAAGCGTTGTCGTACCCTCACCTGGACCCTAACCCGTCCCCGTCCCCTATCCCTAACCCTAGCCCCAACCCTAACCCTAACCCTTCCCCGAAGCCTGACCCTCACCCGTCCCCTAATCCTAACCCGTACGCTGACACTAACCCGCGCCCTCACACGTCCGCTCCCCCTAAAGCGTTGTCGTACCCTCACCTGGACCCTAAACCATCCCCGTCCCCTAACCCTAACCCTAGCCCGAACCCTAACCCTAACCCTTCCCCGAAGCCTGACCCTCACCCGTCCCCTAATCCTAACCCGTACGCTGACACTAACCCGCGCCCTCACACGTCCGCTGCCCCTAAAGCGTTGCCGTACCCTCACCTGGACCCTAAACCGTCCCCGTCCCCTAACCCTAACCCTAGCCCGAACCCTAACCCTAACCCTTCCCCGAAGCCTGACCCTCACCCGTCCCCTAATCCTAAGCCGTACGCTGACACTAACCCAGGCCCTCACACGTCCGCTCCCCCTAAAGCGTGGTCGTACCCTCACCTGGACCCTAAACCGTCCCCGTCCCCTAACCCTAACCCTAGCCCGAACCCTAACCCTAACCCTTCCCCGAAGCCTGACCCTCACCCGTCCCCTAATCCTAAACCGTACGCTGACACTAACCCGCGGCCTCACACGTCCGCTGCCCCTAAAGCGTTGTCGTACCCTCACCTGGACCCTAACCCTTCCCCGTCCCCTAACCCTAACCCTAGCCCGAACCCTAACCCTAACACTTCCCCGAAGCCTGACCCTCACCCGTCCCCTAATCCTAACCCGTACGCTGACACTAACCCACGCCCTCACACGTCCACTCCCCCTAAAGTGTGGTCGTACCCTCACCTGGACCCTAAACCGTCCCCGTCCCCTAACCCTAACCGTAGCCCGAACCCTAACCCTAACCCTTCCCCGAAGCCTGACCCTCACCCGTCCCCTAATCCTAACCCGTACGCTGACACTAACCCGCGCCCTCACACGTCCGCTCCCCCTAAAGCGTTGTCGTACCCTCACCTGGACCCTAAACCGTCCCCGTCCCCTAACCCTAACCCTAGCCCGAACCCTAACCCTAACCCTTCCCCGAAGCCTGACCCTCACCCGTCCCCTAATCCTAACCCGTACGCTTACACTAACCCGCGCCCTCACACGTCCGCTCCCCCTAAAGCGTTGTCGTACCCTCACCTGGACCCTAAACCGTCCCCGTCCCCTAACCCTAACCCTACCTCGAACCCTAACCCTAACACTTCCCCGAAGCCTGACCCTCACCCGTCCCCTAATCCTAACACGTACGCTGACACTAACCCGCGCCCTCACACGTCCGTTCCCTCTAAAGCGTTGTCGTACCCTCACCTGGACCCTAACCCGTCCCCGTCCCCTAACCCTAACCCTAGCCCAAACCCTAACCCTAACCCTTCCCCGAAGCCTGACCCTCACCCGTCCCCTAATCCTAACCCGTACGCTGACACTAAGCCGCGCCCTCACACGTCCGCTCCCCCTAAAGCGTTGTCGTACCCTCACCTGGACCCTAACCCGTCCCCGTCCCCTAACCCTAACCCTAGCCCGAACCCTAACCCTAACCCTTCCCCGAAGCCTGACCCTCACCCGTCCCCTAATCCTAACCCGTACGCTGACACTAACCCGCGCCCTCACACGTCCACTCCCTCTAAAGCGTTGTCGTACCCTCACCTGGACCCTAACCCATCCCCGTCCCCTAACCCTAACCCTAGCCCGAACCCTAACCCTAACCCTTCCCCGAAGCCTGACCCTCACCCGTCCCCTAATCCTAACCCGTACGCTGACACTAACCCGCGCCCTCACACGTCCGCTCCCCCTAAAGCGTTGTCGTACCCTCACCTGGACCCTAAACCGTCCCCGTCCCCTAACCCTAACCCTAGCCCGAAACCTAACCCTAACACTTCCCCGAAGCCTGACCCTCACCCGTCCCCTAATCCTAACCCGTACGCTGACACTAACCCGCGCCCTCACACGTATGCTCCCCCTAAAGCGTTGTCGTACCCTCACCTGGACCCTAACCCGTCCCCGTCCCCTAACCCTAACCCTAGCCCGAACCCTAACCCTAACCCTTCCCCGAAGCCTGACCCTCACCCGTCCCCTAATCCTAACCCGTACGCTGACACTAACCCGCGCCCTCACACGTCCACTCCCCCTAAAGCGTTGTCGTACCCTCACCTGGACCCTAACCCGTCCCCGTCCCCTAACCCTAACCCTAGCCCGAACCCTAACCCTAACCCTTCCCCGAAGCCTGACCCTCACCCGTCCCCTAATCCTAACCCGTACGCTGACACTAACCCGCGCCCTCACACGTCCGCTCCCCCTAAAGCGTTGTCGTACCCTCACCTGGACCCTAACCCGTCCCCGTCCCCTAACCCTAACCCTAGCCCGAACCCTAACCCTAACCCTTCCCCGAAGCCTGACCCTCACCCGTCCCCTAATCCTAAGCCGTACGCTGACACTAACCCGCTCCCTCACATGTCCGCTCCCCCTAAAGCGTTGTCGTACCCTCACCTGGACCCTAAACCGTCCCCGTCCCCTAACCCGAACCCTAACCCTAACCCTTCCCCGAAGCCTGACCCTCACCCGTCCCCTAATCCTAAGCCGTACGCTGACACTAACCCGCGCCCTCACACGTCCGCTCTCCCTAAAGCGTTGTCGTACCCTCACCTGGACCCTAAACCGTCCCCGTCCCCTAACCCTAACCCTAGCCCGAACCCTAACCCTAACCCTTCCCCGAAGCCTGACCCTCACCCGTGCCCTAATCCTAAGCCGTACGCTGACACTAACCCGCGCCCTCACACGTCCGCTCCCCCTAAAGCGTTGTCGTACCTTCACCTGGACCCGAAACCGTCCCCGTCCCCTAACCCTAACCCTAGCCCGAACCCTATCCCTAACACTTCCCCGAAGCCTGACCCTCACCCGTCCCCTAATCCTAACCCGTACGCTGACACTAACCCGCACCCTCACACGTATGCTCCCCCTAAAGCGTTGTCGTACCCTCACCTGGACCCTAACCCGTCCCCGTCCCCTAACCCTAACCCTAGTCCGAACCCTAACCCTAACCCTTCCCCGAAGCCTGACCCTCACCCGTCCCCTAATCCTAAGCCGTACGCTGACACTAACCCGCGCCCTCACACGTCCGCTCCCCCTAAAGTGTTGTCGTACCCTCACCTGGACCCTAACCCGTCCCCGTCCCCTAACCCTAACCCTAGCCCGAACCCTAACCCTAAACCTTCCCCGAAGCCTGACCCTCACCCGTACCCTAATCCTAACCCGTACGCTGACACTAACCCGCGCCCTCACACGTCCACTCCCCCTAAAGCGTTGTCGTACCCTCACCTGGACCCTAACCCGTCCCCGTCCCCTATCCCTAACCCTAGCCCCAACCCTAACCCTAACCCTTCCCCGAAGCCTGACCCTCACCCGTCCCCTAATCCTAACCCGTACGCTGACACTAACCCGCGCCCTCACACGTCCGCTCCCCCTAAAGCGTTGTCGTACCCTCACCTGGACCCTAAACCATCCCCGTCCCCTAACCCTAACCCTAGCCCGAACCCTAACCCTAACCCTTCCCCGAAGCCTGACCCTCACCCGTCCCCTAATCCTAACCCGTACGCTGACACTAACCCGCGCCCTCACACGTCCGCTGCCCCTAAAGCGTTGTCGTACCCTCACCTGGACCCTAAACCGTCCCCGTCCCCTAACCCTAACCCTAGCCCGAACCCTAACCCTAACCCTTCCCCGAAGCCTGACCCTCACCCGTCCCCTAATCCTAAGCCGTACGCTGACACTAACCCAGGCCCTCACACGTCCGCTCCCCCTAAAGCGTGGTCGTACCCTCACCTGGACCCTAAACCGTCCCCGTCCCCTAACCCTAACCCTAGCCCGAACCCTAACCCTAACCCTTCCCCGAAGCCTGACCCTCACCCGTCCCCTAATCCTAAACCGTACGCTGACACTAACCCGCGGCCTCACACGTCCGCTGCCCCTAAAGCGTTGTCGTACCCTCACCTGGACCCTAACCCTTCCCCGTCCCCTAACCCTAACCCTAGCCCGAACCCTAACCCTAACACTTCCCCGAAGCCTGACCCTCACCCGTCCCCTAATCCTAACCCGTACGCTGACACTAACCCACGCCCTCACACGTCCACTCCCCCTAAAGTGTGGTCGTACCCTCACCTGGACCCTAAACCGTCCCCGTCCCCTAACCCTAACCGTAGCCCGAACCCTAACCCTAACCCTTCCCCGAAGCCTGACCCTCACCCGTCCCCTAATCCTAACCCGTACGCTGACACTAACCCGCGCCCTCACACGTCCGCTCCCCCTAAAGCGTTGTCGTACCCTCACCTGGACCCTAAACCGTCCCCGTCCCCTAACCCTAACCCTAGCCCGAACCCTAACCCTAACCCTTCCCCGAAGCCTGACCCTCACCCGTCCCCTAATCCTAACCCGTACGCTTACACTAACCCGCGCCCTCACACGTCCGCTCCCCCTAAAGCGTTGTCGTACCCTCACCTGGACCCTAAACCGTCCCCGTCCCCTAACCCTAACCCTACCTCGAACCCTAACCCTAACACTTCCCCGAAGCCTGACCCTCACCCGTCCCCTAATCCTAACACGTACGCTGACACTAACCCGCGCCCTCACACGTCCGTTCCCTCTAAAGCGTTGTCGTACCCTCACCTGGACCCTAACCCGTCCCCGTCCCCTAACCCTAACCCTAGCCCAAACCCTAACCCTAACCCTTCCCCGAAGCCTGACCCTCACCCGTCCCCTAATCCTAACCCGTACGCTGACACTAAGCCGCGCCCTCACACGTCCGCTCCCCCTAAAGCGTTGTCGTACCCTCACCTGGACCCTAACCCGTCCCCGTCCCCTAACCCTAACCCTAGCCCGAACCCTAACCCTAACCCTTCCCCGAAGCCTGACCCTCACCCGTCCCCTAATCCTAACCCGTACGCTGACACTAACCCGCGCCCTCACACGTCCACTCCCTCTAAAGCGTTGTCGTACCCTCACCTGGACCCTAACCCATCCCCGTCCCCTAACCCTAACCCTAGCCCGAACCCTAACCCTAAACCTTCCCCGAAGCCTGACCCTCACCCGTCCCCTAATCCTAACCCGTACGCTGACACTAACCCGCGCCCTCACACGTCCGCTCCCCCTAAAGCGTTGTCGTACCCTCACCTGGACCCTAAACCGTCCCCGTCCCCTAACCCTAACCCTAGCCCGAAACCTAACCCTAACACTTCCCCGAAGCCTGACCCTCACCCGTCCCCTAATCCTAACCCGTACGCTGACACTAACCCGCGCCCTCACACGTATGCTCCCCCTAAAGCGTTGTCGTACCCTCACCTGGACCCTAACCCGTCCCCGTCCCCTAACCCTAACCCTAGCCCGAACCCTAACCCTAACCCTTCCCCGAAGCCTGACCCTCACCCGTCCCCTAATCCTAACCCGTACGCTGACACTAACCCGCGCCCTCACACGTCCACTCCCCCTAAAGCGTTGTCGTACCCTCACCTGGACCCTAACCCGTCCCCGTCCCCTAACCCTAACCCTAGCCCGAACCCTAACCCTAACCCTTCCCCGAAGCCTGACCCTCACCCGTCCCCTAATCCTAACCCGTACGCTGACACTAACCCGCGCCCTCACACGTCCGCTCCCCCTAAAGCGTTGTCGTACCCTCACCTGGACCCTAACCCGTCCCCGTCCCCTAACCCTAACCCTAGCCCGAACCCTAACCCTAACCCTTCCCCGAAGCCTGACCCTCACCCGTCCCCTAATCCTAAGCCGTACGCTGACACTAACCCGCTCCCTCACATGTCCGCTCCCCCTAAAGCGTTGTCGTACCCTCACCTGGACCCTAAACCGTCCCCGTCCCCTAACCCGAACCCTAACCCTAACCCTTCCCCGAAGCCTGACCCTCACCCGTCCCCTAATCCTAAGCCGTACGCTGACACTAACCCGCGCCCTCACACGTCCGCTCTCCCTAAAGCGTTGTCGTACCCTCACCTGGACCCTAAACCGTCCCCGTCCCCTAACCCTAACCCTAGCCCGAACCCTAACCCTAACCCTTCCCCGAAGCCTGACCCTCACCCGTGCCCTAATCCTAAGCCGTACGCTGACACTAACCCGCGCCCTCACACGTCCGCTCCCCCTAAAGCGTTGTCGTACCTTCACCTGGACCCGAAACCGTCCCCGTCCCCTAACCCTAACCCTAGCCCGAACCCTATCCCTAACACTTCCCCGAAGCCTGACCCTCACCCGTCCCCTAATCCTAACCCGTACGCTGACACTAACCCGCACCCTCACACGTATGCTCCCCCTAAAGCGTTGTCGTACCCTCACCTGGACCCTAACCCGTCCCCGTCCCCTAACCCTAACCCTAGTCCGAACCCTAACCCTAACCCTTCCCCGAAGCCTGACCCTCACCCGTCCCCTAATCCTAAGCCGTACGCTGACACTAACCCGCGCCCTCACACGTCCGCTCCCCCTAAAGTGTTGTCGTACCCTCACCTGGACCCTAACCCGTCCCCGTCCCCTAACCCTAACCCTAGCCCGAACCCTAACCCTAAACCTTCCCCGAAGCCTGACCCTCACCCGTACCCTAATCCTAACCCGTACGCTGACACTAACCCGCGCCCTCACACGTCCACTCCCCCTAAAGCGTTGTCGTACCCTCACCTGGACCCTAACCCGTCCCCGTCCCCTATCCCTAACCCTAGCCCCAACCCTAACCCTAACCCTTCCCCGAAGCCTGACCCTCACCCGTCCCCTAATCCTAACCCGTACGCTGACACTAACCCGCGCCCTCACACGTCCGCTCCCCCTAAAGCGTTGTCGTACCCTCACCTGGACCCTAAACCATCCCCGTCCCCTAACCCTAACCCTAGCCCGAACCCTAACCCTAACCCTTCCCCGAAGCCTGACCCTCACCCGTCCCCTAATCCTAACCCGTACGCTGACACTAACCCGCGCCCTCACACGTCCGCTGCCCCTAAAGCGTTGTCGTACCCTCACCTGGACCCTAAACCGTCCCCGTCCCCTAACCCTAACCCTAGCCCGAACCCTAACCCTAACCCTTCCCCGAAGCCTGACCCTCACCCGTCCCCTAATCCTAAGCCGTACGCTGACACTAACCCAGGCCCTCACACGTCCGCTCCCCCTAAAGCGTGGTCGTACCCTCACCTGGACCCTAAACCGTCCCCGTCCCCTAACCCTAACCCTAGCCCGAACCCTAACCCTAACCCTTCCCCGAAGCCTGACCCTCACCCGTCCCCTAATCCTAAACCGTACGCTGACACTAACCCGCGGCCTCACACGTCCGCTGCCCCTAAAGCGTTGTCGTACCCTCACCTGGACCCTAACCCTTCCCCGTCCCCTAACCCTAACCCTAGCCCGAACCCTAACCCTAACACTTCCCCGAAGCCTGACCCTCACCCGTCCCCTAATCCTAACCCGTACGCTGACACTAACCCACGCCCTCACACGTCCACTCCCCCTAAAGTGTGGTCGTACCCTCACCTGGACCCTAAACCGTCCCCGTCCCCTAACCCTAACCGTAGCCCGAACCCTAACCCTAACCCTTCCCCGAAGCCTGACCCTCACCCGTCCCCTAATCCTAACCCGTACGCTGACACTAACCCGCGCCCTCACACGTCCGCTCCCCCTAAAGCGTTGTCGTACCCTCACCTGGACCCTAAACCGTCCCCGTCCCCTAACCCTAACCCTAGCCCGAACCCTAACCCTAACCCTTCCCCGAAGCCTGACCCTCACCCGTCCCCTAATCCTAACCCGTACGCTTACACTAACCCGCGCCCTCACACGTCCGCTCCCCCTAAAGCGTTGTCGTACCCTCACCTGGACCCTAAACCGTCCCCGTCCCCTAACCCTAACCCTACCTCGAACCCTAACCCTAACACTTCCCCGAAGCCTGACCCTCACCCGTCCCCTAATCCTAACCCGTACGCTGACACTAACCCGCGCCCTCACACGTCCGTTCCCTCTAAAGCGTTGTCGTACCCTCACCTGGACCCTAACCCGTCCCCGTCCCCTAACCCTAACCCTAGCCCAAACCCTAACCCTAACCCTTCCCCGAAGCCTGACCCTCACCCGTCCCCTAATCCTAACCCGTACGCTGACACTAAGCCGCGCCCTCACACGTCCGCTCCCCCTAAAGCGTTGTCGTACCCTCACCTGGACCCTAACCCGTCCCCGTCCCCTAACCCTAACCCTAGCCCGAACCCTAACCCTAACCCTTCCCCGAAGCCTGACCCTCACCCGTCCCCTAATCCTAACCCGTACGCTGACACTAACCCGCGCCCTCACACGTCCACTCCCTCTAAAGCGTTGTCGTACCCTCACCTGGACCCTAACCCATCCCCGTCCCCTAACCCTAACCCTAGCCCGAACCCTAACCCTAACCCTTCCCCGAAGCCTGACCCTCACCCGTCCCCTAATCCTAACCCGTACGCTGACACTAACCCGCGCCCTCACACGTCCGCTCCCCCTAAAGCGTTGTCGTACCCTCACCTGGACCCTAAACCGTCCCCGTCCCCTAACCCTAACCCTAGCCCGAAACCTAACCCTAACACTTCCCCGAAGCCTGACCCTCACCCGTCCCCTAATCCTAACCCGTACGCTGACACTAACCCGCGCCCTCACACGTATGCTCCCCCTAAAGCGTTGTCGTACCCTCACCTGGACCCTAACCCGTCCCCGTCCCCTAACCCTAACCCTAGCCCGAACCCTAACCCTAACCCTTCCCCGAAGCCTGACCCTCACCCGTCCCCTAATCCTAACCCGTACGCTGACACTAACCCGCGCCCTCACACGTCCACTCCCCCTAAAGCGTTGTCGTACCCTCACCTGGACCCTAACCCGTCCCCGTCCCCTAACCCTAACCCTAGCCCGAACCCTAACCCTAACCCTTCCCCGAAGCCTGACCCTCACCCGTCCCCTAATCCTAACCCGTACGCTGACACTAACCCGCGCCCTCACACGTCCGCTCCCCCTAAAGCGTTGTCGTACCCTCACCTGGACCCTAACCCGTCCCCGTCCCCTAACCCTAACCCTAGCCCGAACCCTAACCCTAACACTTCCCCGAAGCCTGACCCTCACCCGTCCCCTAATCCTAAGCCGTACGCTGACACTAACCCGCTCCCTCACATGTCCGCTCCCCCTAAAGCGTTGTCGTACCCTCACCTGGACCCTAAACCGTCCCCGTCCCCTAACCCGAACCCTAACCCTAACCCTTCCCCGAAGCCTGACCCTCACCCGTCCCCTAATCCTAAGCCGTACGCTGACACTAACCCGCGCCCTCACACGTCCGCTCTCCCTAAAGCGTTGTCGTACCCTCACCTGGACCCTAAACCGTCCCCGTCCCCTAACCCTAACCCTAGCCCGAACCCTAACCCTAACCCTTCCCCGAAGCCTGACCCTCACCCGTGCCCTAATCCTAAGCCGTACGCTGACACTAACCCGCGCCCTCACACGTCCGCTCCCCCTAAAGCGTTGTCGTACCTTCACCTGGACCCGAAACCGTCCCCGTCCCCTAACCCTAACCCTAGCCCGAACCCTATCCCTAACACTTCCCCGAAGCCTGACCCTCACCCGTCCCCTAATCCTAACCCGTACGCTGACACTAACCCGCACCCTCACACGTATGCTCCCCCTAAAGCGTTGTCGTACCCTCACCTGGACCCTAACCCGTCCCCGTCCCCTAACCCTAACCCTAGTCCGAACCCTAACCCTAACCCTTCCCCGAAGCCTGACCCTCACCCGTCCCCTAATCCTAAGCCGTACGCTGACACTAACCCGCGCCCTCACACGTCCGCTCCCCCTAAAGTGTTGTCGTACCCTCACCTGGACCCTAACCCGTCCCCGTCCCCTAACCCTAACCCTAGCCCGAACCCTAACCCTAAACCTTCCCCGAAGCCTGACCCTCACCCGTACCCTAATCCTAACCCGTACGCTGACACTAACCCGCGCCCTCACACGTCCACTCCCCCTAAAGCGTTGTCGTACCCTCACCTGGACCCTAACCCGTCCCCGTCCCCTATCCCTAACCCTAGCCCCAACCCTAACCCTAACCCTTCCCCGAAGCCTGACCCTCACCCGTCCCCTAATCCTAACCCGTACGCTGACACTAACCCGCGCCCTCACACGTCCGCTCCCCCTAAAGCGTTGTCGTACCCTCACCTGGACCCTAAACCATCCCCGTCCCCTAACCCTAACCCTAGCCCGAACCCTAACCCTAACCCTTCCCCGAAGCCTGACCCTCACCCGTCCCCTAATCCTAACCCGTACGCTGACACTAACCCGCGCCCTCACACGTCCGCTGCCCCTAAAGCGTTGTCGTACCCTCACCTGGACCCTAAACCGTCCCCGTCCCCTAACCCTAACCCTAGCCCGAACCCTAACCCTAACCCTTCCCCGAAGCCTGACCCTCACCCGTCCCCTAATCCTAAGCCGTACGCTGACACTAACCCAGGCCCTCACACGTCCGCTCCCCCTAAAGCGTGGTCGTACCCTCACCTGGACCCTAAACCGTCCCCGTCCCCTAACCCTAACCCTAGCCCGAACCCTAACCCTAACCCTTCCCCGAAGCCTGACCCTCACCCGTCCCCTAATCCTAAACCGTACGCTGACACTAACCCGCGGCCTCACACGTCCGCTGCCCCTAAAGCGTTGTCGTACCCTCACCTGGACCCTAACCCTTCCCCGTCCCCTAACCCTAACCCTAGCCCGAACCCTAACCCTAACACTTCCCCGAAGCCTGACCCTCACCCGTCCCCTAATCCTAACCCGTACGCTGACACTAACCCACGCCCTCACACGTCCACTCCCCCTAAAATGTGGTCGTACCCTCACCTGGACCCTAAACCGTCCCCGTCCCCTAACCCTAACCGTAGCCCGAACCCTAACCCTAACCCTTCCCCGAAGCCTGACCCTCACCCGTCCCCTAATCCTAACCCGTACGCTGACACTAACCCGCGCCCTCACACGTCCGCTCCCCCTAAAGCGTTGTCGTACCCTCACCTGGACCCTAAACCGTCCCCGTCCCCTAACCCTAACCCTAGCCCGAACCCTAACCCTAACCCTTCCCCGAAGCCTGACCCTCACCCGTCCCCTAATCCTAACCCGTACGCTTACACTAACCCGCGCCCTCACACGTCCGCTCCCCCTAAAGCGTTGTCGTACCCTCACCTGGACCCTAAACCGTCCCCGTCCCCTAACCCTAACCCTACCTCGAACCCTAACCCTAACACTTCCCCGAAGCCTGACCCTCACCCGTCCCCTAATCCTAACACGTACGCTGACACTAACCCGCGCCCTCACACGTCCGTTCCCTCTAAAGCGTTGTCGTACCCTCACCTGGACCCTAACCCGTCCCCGTCCCCTAACCCTAACCCTAGCCCAAACCCTAACCCTAACCCTTCCCCGAAGCCTGACCCTCACCCGTCCCCTAATCCTAACCCGTACGCTGACACTAAGCCGCGCCCTCACACGTCCGCTCCCCCTAAAGCGTTGTCGTACCCTCACCTGGACCCTAACCCGTCCCCGTCCCCTAACCCTAACCCTAGCCCGAACCCTAACCCTAACCCTTCCCCGAAGCCTGACCCTCACCCGTCCCCTAATCCTAACCCGTACGCTGACACTAACCCGCGCCCTCACACGTCCACTCCCTCTAAAGCGTTGTCGTACCCTCACCTGGACCCTAACCCATCCCCGTCCCCTAACCCTAACCCTAGCCCGAACCCTAACCCTAACCCTTCCCCGAAGCCTGACCCTCACCCGTCCCCTAATCCTAACCCGTACGCTGACACTAACCCGCGCCCTCACACGTCCGCTCCCCCTAAAGCGTTGTCGTACCCTCACCTGGACCCTAAACCGTCCCCGTCTCCTAACCCTAACCCTAGCCCGAACCCTAACCCTAACCCTTCCCCGAAGCCTGACCCTCACCCGTCCCCTAATCCTAACCCGTACGCTGACACTAACCCGCGCCCTCACACGTCCGCTGCCCCTAAAGCGTTGTCGTTCCCTCACCTGGACCCTAAACCGTCCCCGTCCCCTAACCCTAACCCTAGCCCGAACCCTAACCCTAACCCTTCCCCGAAGCCTGACCCTCACCCGTCCCCTAATCCTAAGCCGTACGCTGACACTAACCCAGGCCCTCACACGTCCGCTCCCCCTAAAGCGTGGTCGTACCCTCACCTGGACCCTAAACCGTCCCCGTCCCCTAACCCTAACCCTAGCCCGAACCCTAACCCTAACCCTTCCCCGAAGCCTGACCCTCACCCGTCCCCTAATCCTAACCCGTACGCTGACACTAACCCGCGGCCTCACACGTCCGCTGCCCCTAAAGCGTTGTCGTACCCTCACCTGGACCCTAAACCGTCCCCGTCCCCTAACCCTAACCCTAGCCCGAACCCTAACCCTAACCCTTCCCCGAAGCCTGACCCTCACCCGTCCCCTAATCCTAACCCGTACGCTGACACTAACCCGCGCCCTCACACGTCCGCTCCCCCTAAAGCGTTGTCGTACCCTCACCTGGACCCTAAACCGTCCCCGTCCCCTAACCCTAACCCTAGCCCGAACCCTAACCCTAACCCTTCCCCGAAGCCTGACCCTCACCCGTCCCCTAATCCTAACCCGTACGCTGACACTAACCCGCGCCCTCACACGTCCGCTCCCCCTAAAGCGTTGTCGTACCCTCACCTGGACCCTAAACCGTCCCCGTCCCCTAACCCTAACCCTAGCCCGAACCCTAACCCTAACCCTTCCCCGAAGCCTGACTCTCACCCGTCCCCTAATCATAAGCCGTACGCTGACATTAACCCACGCCCTCACACGTCCGCTCCCCCTGAAGCGTTGTTGTACCCTCACCTGGACCCTAAACCGTCCCCGTCCCCTAACCCTAACTCTAGCCCGAACCCTAACCCTAACCCTTCACCGAAGCCTGACCCTCACCCGTCCCCTAATCCTAACCCGTACGCTGACACTAACCCGCGCCCTCACACGTACCCTCCCCCTAAAGCATTGTCGTACCCTCACCTGGACCCTAAACCGTCCCCGTCCCCTAACACTAACCCTAGCCCGAACCCTAACCCTAACCCTTCCCCGAAGCCTGACCCTCACCCGTCCCCTAATCCTAAGCCGTACGCTGACACTAACCCGCTCCCTCACACGTCCGCTCCCCCTAAAGCGTTGTCGTACCCTCACCTGGACCCTAAACCGTCCCCGTCCCCTAACCCTAACCCTAGCCCGAACCATAACCCTAACCCTTCCCCGAAGCCTGACCCTCACCCGTCCCCTAATCCTAAGCCGTACGCTGACACTAACCCGCGCCCTCACACGTCCGCTCCCCCTAAAGCGTTGTCGTACCCTCACCTGGACCCTAAACCGTCCCCGTCCCCTAACCCTAACCCTAGCCCGAAACCTAACCCTAACACTTCCCCGAAGCCTGACCCTCACCCGTCCCCTAATCCTAACCCGTACGCTGACACTAACCCGCGCCCTCACACGTATGCTCCCCCTAAAGCGTTGTCGTACCCTCACCTGGACACTAACCCGTCCCCGTCCCCTAACCCTAACCCTAGCCCGAACCCTAACCCTAACCCTTCCCCGAAGCCTGACCCTCACCCGTCCCCTAATCCTAACCCGTACGCTGACACTAACCCGCGCCCTCACACGTCCACTCCCCCTAAAGCGTTGTCGTACCCTCACCTGGACCCTAACCCGTCCCCGTCCCCTAACCCTAACCCTAGCCCGAACCCTAACCCTAACCCTTCCCCGAAGCCTGACCCTCACCCGTCCCCTAATCCTAACCCGTACGCTGACACTAACCCTCGCCCTCACACGTCCGCTCCCCCTAAAGCGTTGTCGTACCCTCACCTGGACCCTAAACCGTCCCCGTCCCCTAACCCTAACCCTAGCCCGAACCCTAACCCTAACCCTTCCCCGAAGCCTGACCCTCACCCGTCCCCTAATCCTAAGCCGTACGCTGACACTAACCCGCTCCCTCACATGTCCGCTCCCCCTAAAGCGTTGTCGTACCCTCACCTGGACCCTAAACCGTCCCCGTCCCCTAACCCGAACCCTAACCCTAACCCTTCCCCGAAGCCTGACCCTCACCCGTCCCCTAATCCTAAGCCGTACGCTGACACTAACCCGCGCCCTCACACGTCCACTCCCCCTAAAGCGTTGTCGTACCCTCACCTGGACCCTAAACCGTCCCCGTCCCCTAACCCTAACCCTAGCCCGAACCCTAACCCTAACCCTTCCCCGAAGCCTGACCCTCACCCGTGCCCTAATCCTAAGCCGTACGCTGACACTAACCCGCGCCCTCACACGTCCGCTCCCCCTAAAGCGTTGTCGTACCTTCACCTGGACCCTAAACCGTCCCCGTCCCCTAACCCTAACCCTAGCCCGAACCCTATCCCTAACACTTCCCCGAAGCCTGACCCTCACCCGTCCCCTAATCCTAACCCGTACGCTGACACTAACCCGCGCCCTCACACGTATGCTCCCCCTAAAGCGTTGTCGTACCCTCACCTGGACCCTAACCCGTCCCCGTCCCCTAACCCTAACCCTAGTCCGAACCCTAACCCTAACCCTTCCCCGAAGCCTGACCCTCACCCGTCCCCTAATCCTAAGCCGTACGCTGACACTAACCCGCGCCCTCACACGTCCGCTCCCCCTAAAGCGTTGTTGTACCCTCACCTGGACCCTAACCCGTCCCCGTCCCCTAACCCTAACCCTAGCCCGAACCCTAACCCTAACCCTTCCCCGAAGCCTGACCCTCACCCGTCCCCTAATCCTAACCCGTACGCTGACACTAACCCGCGCCCTCACACGTCCACTCCCCCTAAAGCGTTGTCGTACCCTCACCTGGACCCTAACCCGTCCCCGTCCCTTAACCCTAACCCTAGCCCCAACCCTAACCCTAACCCTTCCCCGAAGCCTGACCCTCACCCGTCCCCTAATCCTAACCCGTACGCTGACACTAACCCGCGCCCTCACACGTCCGCTCCCCCTAAAGCGTTGTCGTACCCTCACCTGGACCCTAAACCGTCCCCGTCCCCTAACCCTAACCCTAGCCCGAACCCTAACCCTAACCCTTCCCCGAAGCCTGACCCTCACCCGTCCCCTAATCCTAACCCGTACGCTGACACTAACCCGCGCCCTCACACGTCCGCTGGCCCTAAAGCGTTGTCGTACCCTCACCTGGACCCTAAACCGTCCCCGTCCCCTAACCCTAACCCTAGCCCGAACCCTAACCCTAACCCTTCCCCGAAGCCTGACCATCACCCGTCCCCTAATCCTAAGCCGTACGCTGACACTAACCCAGGCCCTCACACGTCCGCTCCCCCTAAAGCGTGGTCGTACCCTCACCTGGACCCTAAACCGTCCCCGTCCCCTAACCCTAACCCTAGCCCGAACCCTAACCCTAACCCTTCCCCGAAGCCTGACCCTCACCCGTCCCCTAATCCTAAACCGTACGCTGACACTAACCCGCGGCCTCACACGTCCGCTGCCCCTAAAGCGTTGTCGTACCCTCACCTGGACCCTAACCCTTCCCCGTCCCCTAACCCTAACCCTAGCCCGAACCCTAACCCTAACCCTTCCCCGAAGCCTGACCCTCACCCGTCCCCTAATCCTAACCCGTACGCTGACACTAACCCGCGCCCTCACACGTCCACTCCCCCTAAAGTGTGGTCGTACCCTCACCTGGACCCTAAACCGTCCCCGTCCCCTAACCCTAACCGTAGCCCGAACCCTAACCCTAACCCTTCCCCGAAGCCTGACCCTCACCCGTCCCCTAATCCTAACCCGTACGCTGACACTAACCCGCGCCCTCACACGTCCGCTCCCCCTAAAGCGTTGTCGTACCCTCACCTGGACCCTAAACCGTCCCCGTCCCCTAACCCTAACCCTAGCCCGAACCCTAACCCTAACCCTTCCCCGAAGCCTGACCCTCACCCGTCCCCTAATCCTAACCCGTACGCTGACACTAACCCACGCCCTCACACGTCCGCTCCCCCTAAAGCGTTGTCGTACCCTCACCTGGACCCTAAACCGTCCCCGTCCCCTAACCCTAACCCTAGCCCGAACCCTAACCCTAACCCTTCCCCGAAGCCTGACCCTCACCCGTCCCCTAATCCTAACCCGTACGCTGACACTAACCCGCGCCCTAACACGTCCGCTGCCCCTAAAGCGTTGTCGTTCCCTCACCTGGACCCTAAACCGTCCCCGTCCCCTAACCCTAACCCTAGCCCGAACCCTAACCCTAACCCTTCCCCGAAGCCTGACCCTCACCCGTCCCCTAATCCTAAGCCGTACGCTGACACTAACCCAGGCCCTCACACGTCCGCTCCCCCTAAAGCGTGGTCGTACCCTCACCTGGACCCTAAAACGTCCCCGTCCCCTAACCCTAACCCTAGCCCCAACCCTAACCCTAACCCTTCCCCGAAGCCTGACCCTCACCCGTCCCCTAATCCTAACCCGTACGCTGACACTAACCCGCGGCCTCACACGTCCGCTGCCCCTAAAGCGTTGTGGTACCCTCACCTGGACCCTAACCCGTCCCCGTCCCCTAACCCTAACCCTAGCCCGAACCCTAACCCTAACCCTTCCCCGAAGCCTGACCCTCACCCGTCCCCTAATCCTAACCCGTACGCTGACACTAACCCGCACCCTCACACGGCCACTCCCCCTAAAGCGTGGTCGTACCCTCACCTGGACCCTAAACCGTCCCCGTCCCCTAACCCTAACCCTAGCCCGAACCCTAACCCTAACCCTTCCCCGAAGCCTGACCCTCACCCGTCCCCTAATCCTAACCCGTACGCTGACACTAACCCGCGCCCTCACACGTCCGCTCCCCCTAAAGCGTTGTCGTACCCTCACCTGGACCCTAAACCGTACCCGTCCCCTAACCCTAACCCTAGCCCGAACCCTAAACCTAACCCTTCCCCGAAGCCTGACCCTCACCCGTCCCCTAATCCTAACCCGTACGCTGACACTAACCCGCGCCCTCACACGTCCGCTCCCCCTAAAGCGTTGTCGTACCCTCACCTGGACCCTAAACCGTCCCCGTCCCCTAACCCTAACCCTAGCCCGAACCCTAACCCTAACCCTTCCCCGAAGCCTGACCCTCACCCGTCCCCTAATCCTAAGCCGTACGCTGACATTAACCCACGCCCTCACACGTCCGCTCCCACTAAAGCGTTGTCGTACCCTCACCTGGACCCTAAACCATCCCCGTCCCCTAACCCTAACTCTAGCCCGAACCCTAACCCTAACCCTTCACCGAAGCCTGACCCTCACCCGTCCCCTAATCCTAACCCGTACGCTGACACTAACCCGCGCCCTCACACGTACCCTCCCCCTAAAGCATTGTCGTACCCTTACCTGGACCCTAAACCGTCCCCGTCCCCTAACACTAACCCTAGCCCGAACCCTAACCCTAACCCTTCCCCGAAGCCTGACCCTCACCCGTCCCCTAATCCTAAGCCGTACGCTGACACTAACCCGCTCCCTCACACGTCCGCTCCCCCTAAAGCGTTGTCGTACCCTCACCTGGACCCTAAACCGTCCCCGTCCCCTAACCCTAACCCTAGCCCGAACCCTAACCCTAACCCTTACCCGAAGCCTGACCCTCACCCGTCCCCTAATCCTAACCCGTTCGCTGACACTAACCCGCGCCCTCACACGTCCGCTCCCCCTAAAGCGTTGTCGTACCCTCACCTGGACCCTAAACCGTCCCCGTCCCCTAACCCTAACCCTAGCCCGAACCCTAACCCTAACACTTCCCCGAAGCCTGACCCTCACCCGTCCCCTAATCCTAACCCGTACGCTGACACTAACCCGCGCCCTCACACGTATGCTCCCCCTAAAGCGTTGTCGTACCCTCACCTGGACCCTAAACCGTCCCCGTCCCCTAACCCTAGCCCGAACCCTAACCCTAACCCTTCCCCGAAGCCTGACCCTCACCCGTCCCCTAATCCTAACCCGTACGCTGACACTAACCCGCGCCCTCACACGTCCACTCCCCCTAAAGCGTTGTCGTACCCTCACCTGGACCCTAACCCGTCCCCGTCCCCTAACCCTAACCCTAGCCCGAACCCTAACCCTAACCCTTCCCCGAAGCCTGACCCTCACCCGTCCCCTAATCCTAACCCGTACGCTGACACTAACCCGCGCCCTCACACGTCCGCTCCCCCTAAAGCGTTGTCGTACCCTCACCTGGACCCTAAACCGTCCCCGTCCCCTAACCCTAACCCTAGCACGAACCCTAACCCTAACCCTTCCCCGAAGCCTGACCCTCACCCGTCCCCTAATCCTAAGCCGTACGCTGACACTAACCCGCGCCCTCACACGTCCGCTCCCCTTAAAGCGTTGTCGTACCTTCACCTGGACCCTAAACCGTCCCCGTCCCCTAACCCTAACCCTAGCCCGAACCCTATCCCTAACACTTCCCCGAAGCCTGACCCTCACCCGTCCCCTAATCCTAACCCGTACGCTGACACTAACCCGCGCCCTCACACGTATGCTCCCCCTAAAGCATTGTCGTACCCTCACCTGGACCCTAACCCGTCCCCGTCCCCTAACCCTAACCCTAGCCCGAACCCTAACCCTAACCCTTCCCCGAACCCTGACCCTCACCCGTCCCCTAATCCTAAGCCGTACGCTGACACTAACCCGCACCCTCACACGTCCGCTCCCCCTAAAGCGTTGTCGTACCCTCACCTGGACCCTAACCCGTCCCCGTCCCCTAACCCTAACCCTAGCCCGAACCCTAACCCTAACCCTTCCCCGAAGCCTGACCCTCACCCGTCCCCTAATCCTAACCCGTACGCTGACACTAACCCGCGCCCTCACACGTCCACTCCCCCTAAAGCGTTGTCGTACCCTCACCTGGACCCTAACCCGTCCCCGTCCCCTAACCCTAACCTTAGCCCCAACCCTAACCCTAACCCTTCCCCGAAGCCTGACCCTCACCCGTCCCCTAATCCTAACCCGTACGCTGACACTAACCCGCGCCCTCACACGTCCGCTCCCCCTAAAGCGTTGTCGTACCCTCACCTGGACCCTAAACCGTCCCCGTCCCCTAACCCTAACCCTAGCCCGAACCCTAACCCTAACCCTTCCCCGAAGCCTGACCGTCACCCGTCCCCTAATCCTAACCCGTACGCTGACACTAACCCGCGCCCTCACACGTCCGCTGCCCCTAAAGCGTTGTCGTACCCTCACCTGGACCCTAAACCGTCCCCGTCCCCTAACCCTAACCCTAGCCCGAACCCTAACCCTAACCCTTCCCCGAAGCCTGACCCTCACCCGTCCCCTAATCCTAAGCCGTACGCTGACACTAACCCAGGCCCTCACACGTCCGCTCCCCCTAAAGCGTGGTCGTACCCTCACCTGGACCCTAAACCGTCCCCGTCCCCTAACCCTAACCCTAGCCCGAACCCTAACCCTAACCCTTCCCCGAAGCCTGACCCTCACCCGTCCCCTAATCCTAAGCCGTACGCTGACACTAACCCGCGGCCTCACACGTCCGCTGCCCCTAAAGCGTTGTCGTACCCTCACCTGGACCCTAACCCGTCCCCGTCCCCTAACCCTAACCCTAGCCCGAACCCTAACCCTAACCCTTCCCCGAAGCCTGACCCTCACCCGTCCCCTAATCCTAACCCGTACGCTGACACTAACCCGCGCCCTCACACGTCCACTCCCCCTAAAGCGTGGTCGTACCCTCACCTGGACCCTAAACCGTCCCCGTCCCCTAACCCTAACCCTAGCCCGAACCCTAACCCTAACCCTTCCCCGAAGCCTGACCCTCACCCGTCCCCTAATCCTAACCCGTACGCTGACACTAACCCGCGCCCTCACACGTCCGCTCCCCCTAAAGCGTTGTCGTACCCTCACCTGGACCCTAAACCGTCCCCGTCCCCTAACCCTAACCCTAGCCCGAACCCTAACCCTAACCCTTCCCCGAAGCCTGACCCTCACCCGTCCCCTAATCCTAACCCGTACGCTGACACTAACCCGCGCCCTCACACGTCCGCTCCCCCTAAAGCGTTGTCGTACCCTCACCTGGACCCTAAACCGTCCCCGTCCCCTAACCCTAACCCTAGCCCGAACCCTAACCCTAACCCTTCCCCGAAGCCTGACCCTCACCCGTCCCCTAATCCTAACCCGTACGCTGACACTAACCCACGCCCTCACACGTCCGCTCCCCCTAAAGCGTTGTCGTACCCTCACCTGGACCCTAAACCGTCCCCGTCCCCTAACCCTAACCCTAGCCCGAACCCTAACCCTAACCCTTCCCCGAAGCCTGACCCTCACCCGTCCCCTAATCCTAACCCGTACGCTGACACTAACCCGCGCCCTCACACGTCCGCTCCCCCTAAAGCATTGTCGTACCCTCACCTGGACCCTAAACCGTCCCCGTCCCCTAACACTAACCCTAGCCCGAACCCTAACCCTAACCCTTCCCCGAAGCCTGACCCTCACCCGTCCCCTAATCCTAAGCCGTACGCTGACACTAACCCGCTCCCTCACACGTCCGCTCCCCCTAAAGCGTTGTCGTACCCTCACCTGGACCCTAAACCGTCCCCGTCCCCTAACCCTAACCCTAGCCCGAACCCTAACCCTAACCCTTCCCCGAAGCCTGACCCTCACCCGTCCCCTAATCCTAAGCCGTACGCTGACACTAACCCACGCCCTCACACGTCCGCTCCCCCTAAAGCGGTGTCGTACCCTCACCTGGACCCTAAACCGTCCCCGTCCCCTAACCCTAACCCTAGCCCGAACCCTAACCCTAACACTTCCCCGAAGCCTGACCCTCACCCGTCCCCTAATCCTAACCCGTACGCTGACACTAACCCGCGCCCTCACACGTATGCTCCCCCTAAAGCGTTGTCGTACCCTCACCTGGACCCTAAACCGTCCCCGTCCCGTAACCCTAACCCTAGCCCGAACCCTAACCCTAACCTTTCCCCGAAGCCTGACACTCACCCGTCCCCTAATCCTAACCCGTACGCTGACACTAACCAGCTCCCTCACACGTCCGCTGCCCCTAAAGCGTTGTCGTACCCTCACCTGGACCCTAAACCGTCCCCGTCCCCTAACCCTAACCCTAGCCCGAACCCTAACCCTAACCCTTCCCCGAAGCCTGACCCTCACCCGTCCCCTAATCCTAACCCGTACGCTGACACTAACCCGCGCCCTCACACGTCCGCTCCCCCTAAAGCGTTGTCGTACCCTCACCTGGACCCTAAACCGTCCTCGTCCCCTAACCCTACCCCTAGCCCGAACCCTGACCCTAACCCTTCCCCGAAGCCTGACCCTCACCCGTCCCCTAATCCTAACCCGTACGCTGACACTAACCCGCGCCCTCACACGTACGCTCCCCCTAAAGCGTTGTCGTACCCTCACCTGGACCCTAACCCGTCCCCGTCCCCTAACCCTAACCCTAGCCCGAACCCTAACCCTAACCCTTCCCCGAAGCCTGACCCTCACCCGTCCCCTAATCCTAACCCGTACGCTGACACTAACCCACGCCCTCACACGTACGCTCCCCCTAAAGCGTTGTCGTACCCTCACCTGGACCCTAACCCGTCTCCGTCCCCTAACCCTAGCCCGAACCCTAACCCTAACCCTTCCCCGAAGCCTGACCCTCATCCGTCCCCTAATCCTAACCCGTACGCTGACACTAACCCGCGCCCTCACACGTACGCTCCCCCTAAAGCGTTGTCGTACCCTCACCTGGACCCTAACCCGTCCCCGTCCCCTAAACCTAACGCTAGCCCGAACCCTAACCCTAACCCTTCCCCGAAGCCTGACCCTCAGCCGTCCGCTAATCCTAACCCGTACGCTGACACTAACCCGCGCCCTCACACGTACGCTCCCCCTAAAGCGTTGTCGTACCCTCACCTGGACCCTAACCCGTCCCCGTCCCCTAACCCTAACCCTAGCCCTAACCCTAACCCTAACCCTTCCCCGAAGCCTGACACTCACACGTCCCCTAATCCTAACCCGTACGCTGACACTAACCCGCGCCCTCACACGTACGCTCCCCCTAAAGCGTTGTCGTACCCTCACCTGGACCCTAACCCGTCCCCGTCCCCTAACCCTAACCCTAGCCCGAACCCTAACCCTAACCCTTCCCTGAAGCCTGACCCTCACCCGTCCCCTAATCCTAACCCGTACGCTGACACTAACCCGCGCCCTCACACGTCCGCTCCCCCTAAAGCGTTGTCGTACCCTCACCTGGACCCTAAACCGTCCCCGTCCCCTAACCCTAACCCTAGCCCGAACCCTAACCCTAACCCTTCCCCGAAGCCTGACCCTCACCCGTCCCCTAATCCTAAGCCGTACGCTGACACTAACCCGCGCCCTCACACGTACCCTCCCCCTAAAGCATTGTCGTACCCTCACCTGGACCCTAAACCGTCCCCGTCCCCTAACCCTAACCCTAGCCCGAACCCTAACCCTAACCCTTCCCCGAAGCCTGACCCTCACCCTTCCCCTATCCTAACCCGTACGCTGACACTAACCCACGCCCTCACTCGTACGCTCCCTCTAAAGTGTTGTCGTACCCTCACCTGGACCCTAAACAGTCCCCGTCCAATAACCCTAACCCTAGCCCGAACCCTAAACCTAACCCTTCCCCGAAGCCTGACCCTCACCCGTCCCCTAATCCTAACCCGTACGCTGACACTAACCCGCGCCCTCACACGTCCGCTCCCCCTAAAGCGTTGTCGTACCCTCACCTGGACCCTAAACCGTCCCCGTCCCCTAACCCTAACCCTAGCCCGAACCCTAACCCTAACCCTTCCCCGAAGCCTGACCCTCACCCGTCCCCTAATCCTAACCCGTACGCTGACACTAACCCGCGCCCTCACACGTCCGCTCCCCCTAAAGCGTTGTCGTACCCTCACCTGGACCCTAAACCGTCCCCGTCCCCTAACCCTAACCCTCGCCCGAACCCTAACCCTAACCCTTCCCCGAAGCCTGACCCTCACCCGTCCCCTAATCCTAACCCGTACGCTGACACTAACCCGCGCCCTCACACGTACGCTCCCCCTAAAGCGTTGTCGTACCCTCACCTGGACCCTAACCCGTCCCCGTCCCCTAACCCTAACCCTAGCCCGAACCCTACCCTAACCCTTCCCCGAAGCCTGACCCTCACCCGTCCCCTAATCCTAACCCATACGCTGACACTAACCCGCGCCCTCACACGTACGCTCCCCCTAAAGCGTTGTCGTACCCTCACCTGGACCCTAAACCGTCCCCGTCCCCTAACCCTAACCCTAGCCCGAACCCTAAACCTAACCCTTCCCGGAAGCCTGAACCCTAACCATCCCCTAATCCTAAACCGTACGCTGACACTAACCCACGCCCTCACACGTACGCTCCCCCTAATGCGTTGTCGTACCCTCACCTGGACCCTAACCCGTCCCCGTCCCCTAACCCTAACCCTAGCCCGAACCCTAACCCTAACACTTCCCCGAAGCCTGACCCTCACCCGTCCCCTAATCCTAAACCGTACACTGACACTAACCCGCGCCCTCACACGTACGCTCCCCCTAAAGCGTTGTCGTACCCTCACCTGGACCCTAAACCGTCCCCGTCCCCTAACCCTAACCCTAGCCCGAACCCTAACCCTAACCCTTCCCCGAAGCATGACCCTCACCCGTCCCCTAATCCTAAGCCGTACGCTGACACTAACCCAGGCCCTCACACGTCCGCTCCCCCTAAAGCGTGGTCGTACCCTCACCTGGACCCTAAACCGTCCCCGTCCCCTAACCCTAACCCTAGCCCGAACCCTAACCCTAACCCTTCCCCGAAGCCTGACCCTCACCCGTCCCCTAATCCTAAGCCGTACGCTGACACTAACCCGCGGCCTCACACGTCCGCTGCCCCTAAAGCGTTGTCGTACCCTCACCTGGACCCTAACCCGTCCCCGTCCCCTAACCCTAACCCTAGCCCGAACCCTAACCCTAACCCTTCCCCGAAGCCTGACCCTCACCCGTCCCCTAATCCTAACCCGTACGCTGACACTAACCCGCGCCCTCACACGTCCACTCCCCCTAAAGCGTGGTCGTACCCTCACCTGGACCCTAAACCGTCCCCGTCCCCTAACCCTAACCCTAGCCCGAACCCTAACCCTAACCCTTTCCCGAAGCCTGACCCTCACCCGTCCCCTAATCCTAACCCGTACGCTGACACTAACCCGCGCCCTCACACGTCCGCTCCCCCTAAAGCGTTGTCGTACCCTCACCTGGACCCTAAACCGTCCCCGTCCCCTAACCCTAACCCTAGCCCGAACCCTAACCCTAACCCTTCCCCGAAGCCTGACCCTCACCCGTCCCCTAATCCTAACCCGTACGCTGACACTAACCCGCGCCCTCACACGTCCGCTCCCCCTAAAGCGTTGTCGTACCCTCACCTGGACCCTAAACCGTCCCCGTCCCCTAACCCTAACCCTAGCCCGAACCCTAACCCTAACCCTTCCCCGAAGCCTGACCCTCACCCGTCCCCTAATCCTAACCCGTACGCTGACACTAACCCACGCCCTCACACGTCCGCTCCCCCTAAAGCGTTGTCGTACCCTCACCTGGACCCTAAACCGTCCCCGTCCCCTAACCCTAACCCTAGCCCGAACCCTAACCCTAACCCTTCCCCGAAGCCTGACCCTCACCCGTCCCCTAATCCTAACCCGTACGCTGACACTAACCCGCGCCCTCACACGTCCGCTCCCCCTAAAGCATTGTCGTACCCTCACCTGGACCCTAAACCGTCCCCGTCCCCTAACACTAACCCTAGCCCGAACCCTAACCCTAACCCTTCCCCGAAGCCTGACCCTCACCCGTCCCCTAATCCTAAGCCGTACGCTGACACTAACCCGCTCCCTCACACGTCCGCTCCCCCTAAAGCGTTGTCGTACCCTCACCTGGACCCTAAACCGTCCCCGTCCCCTAACCCTAACCCTAGCCCGAACCCTAACCCTAACCCTTCCCCGAAGCCTGACCCTCACCCGTCCCCTAATCCTAAGCCGTACGCTGACACTAACCCACGCCCTCACACGTCCGCTCCCCCTAAAGCGGTGTCGTACCCTCACCTGGACCCTAAACCGTCCCCGTCCCCTAACCCTAACCCTAGCCCGAACCCTAACCCTAACACTTCCCCGAAGCCTGACCCTCACCCGTCCCCTAATCCTAACCCGTACGCTGACACTAACCCGCGCCCTCACACGTATGCTCCCCCTAAAGCGTTGTCGTACCCTCACCTGGACCCTAAACCGTCCCCGTCCCGTAACCCTAACCCTAGCCCGAACCCTAACCCTAACCTTTCCCCGAAGCCTGACACTCACCCGTCCCCTAATCCTAACCCGTACGCTGACACTAACCAGCTCCCTCACACGTCCGCTGCCCCTAAAGCGTTGTCGTACCCTCACCTGGACCCTAACCCGTCCCCGTCCCCTAACCCTAACCCTAGCCCGAACCCTAACCCTAACCCTTCCCCGAAGCCTGACCCTCACCCGTCCCCTAATCCTAACCCGTACGCTGACACTAACCCGCGCCCTCACACGTCCGCTCCCCCTAAAGCGTTGTCGTACCCTCACCTGGACCCTAAACCGTCCTCGTCCCCTAACCCTACCCCTAGCCCGAACCCTGACCCTAACCCTTCCCCGAAGCCTGACCCTCACCCGTCCCCTAATCCTAACCCGTACGCTGACACTAACCCGCGCCCTCACACGTACGCTCCCCCTAAAGCGTTGTCGTACCCTCACCTGGACCCTAACCCGTCCCCGTCCCCTAACCCTAACCCTAGCCCGAACCCTAACCCTAACCCTTCCCCGAAGCCTGACCCTCACCCGTCCCCTAATCCTAACCCGTACGCTGACACTAACCCACGCCCTCACACGTACGCTCCCCCTAAAGCGTTGTCGTACCCTCACCTGGACCCTAACCCGTCTCCGTCCCCTAACCCTAGCCCGAACCCTAACCCTAACCCTTCCCCGAAGCCTGACCCTCATCCGTCCCCTAATCCTAACCCGTACGCTGACACTAACCCGCGCCCTCACACGTACGCTCCCCCTAAAGCGTTGTCGTACCCTCACCTGGACCCTAACCCGTCCCCGTCCCCTAAACCTAACGCTAGCCCGAACCCTAACCCTAACCCTTCCCCGAAGCCTGACCCTCAGCCGTCCGCTAATCCTAACCCGTACGCTGACACTAACCCGCGCCCTCACACGTACGCTCCCCCTAAAGCGTTGTCGTACCCTCACCTGGACCCTAACCCGTCCCCGTCCCCTAACCCTAACCCTAGCCCTAACCCTAACCCTAACCCTTCCCCGAAGCCTGACACTCACACGTCCCCTAATCCTAACCCGTACGCTGACACTAACCCGCGCCCTCACACGTACGCTCCCCCTAAAGCGTTGTCGTACCCTCACCTGGACCCTAACCCGTCCCCGTCCCCTAACCCTAACCCTAGCCCGAACCCTAACCCTAACCCTTCCCTGAAGCCTGACCCTCACCCGTCCCCTAATCCTAACCCGTACGCTGACACTAACCCGCGCCCTCACACGTCCGCTCCCCCTAAAGCGTTGTCGTACCCTCACCTGGACCCTAAACCGTCCCCGTCCCCTAACCCTAACCCTAGCCCGAACCCTAACCCTAACCCTTCCCCGAAGCCTGACCCTCACCCGTCCCCTAATCCTAAGCCGTACGCTGACACTAACCCGCGCCCTCACACGTACCCTCCCCCTAAAGCATTGTCGTACCCTCACCTGGACCCTAAACCGTCCCCGTCCCCTAACCCTAACCCTAGCCCGAACCCTAACCCTAACCCTTCCCCGAAGCCTGACCCTCACCCTTCCCCTATCCTAACCCGTACGCTGACACTAACCCACGCCCTCACTCGTACGCTCCCTCTAAAGTGTTGTCGTACCCTCACCTGGACCCTAAACAGTCCCCGTCCAATAACCCTAACCCTAGCCCGAACCCTAAACCTAACCCTTCCCCGAAGCCTGACCCTCACCCGTCCCCTAATCCTAACCCGTACGCTGACACTAACCCGCGCCCTCACACGTCCGCTCCCCCTAAAGCGTTGTCGTACCCTCACCTGGACCCTAAACCGTCCCCGTCCCCTAACCCTAACCCTAGCCCGAACCCTAAACCTAACCCTTCCCCGAAGCCTGACCCTCACCCGTCCCCTAATCCTAACCCGTACGCTGACACTAACCCGCGCCCTCACACGTCCGCTCCCCCTAAAGCGTTGTCGTACCCTCACCTGGACCCTAAACCGTCCCCGTCCCCTAACCCTAACCCTCGCCCGAACCCTAACCCTAACCCTTCCCCGAAGCCTGACCCTCACCCGTCCCCTAATCCTAACCCGTACGCTGACACTAACCCGCGCCCTCACACGTACGCTCCCCCTAAAGCGTTGTCGTACCCTCACCTGGACCCTAACCCGTCCCCGTCCCCTAACCCTAACCCTAGCCCGAACCCTACCCTAACCCTTCCCCGAAGCCTGACCCTCACCCGTCCCCTAATCCTAACCCATACGCTGACACTAACCCGCGCCCTCACACGTACGCTCCCCCTAAAGCGTTGTCGTACCCTCACCTGGACCCTAAACCGTCCCCGTCCCCTAACCCTAACCCTAGCCCGAACCCTAAACCTAACCCTTCCCGGAAGCCTGAACCCTAACCATCCCCTAATCCTAAACCGTACGCTGACACTAACCCACGCCCTCACACGTACGCTCCCCCTAATGCGTTGTCGTACCCTCACCTGGACCCTAACCCGTCCCCGTCCCCTAACCCTAACCCTAGCCCGAACCCTAACCCTAACACTTCCCCGAAGCCTGACCCTCACCCGTCCCCTAATCCTAAACCGTACACTGACACTAACCCGCGCCCTCACACGTACGCTCCCCCTAAAGCGTTGTCGTACCCTCACCTGGACCCTAAACCGTCCCCGTCCCCTAACCCTAACCCTAGCCCGAACCCTAACCCTAACCCTTCCCCGAAGCATGACCCTCACCCGTCCCCTAATCCTAACCCGTACGCTGACACTAACCCGCGCCCTCACACGTCCGCTCCCCCTAAAACGTTGTCATACCCTCACCTGGACCCTAACCCGTCCCCGTCCCCTAACCCTAACCCTAGCCCGAACCCTACCCTAACCCTTCCCCGAAGCCTGACCCTCACCCGTCCCCTAATCCTAACCCATACGCTGACACTAACCCGCGCCCTCACACGTACGCTCCCCCTAAAGCGTTGTCGTACCCTCACCTGGACCCTAAACCGTCCCCGTCCCCTAACCCTAACCCTAGCCCGAACCCTAAACCTAACCCTTCCCGGAAGCCTGAACCCTAACCATCCCCTAATCCTAAACCGTACGCTGACACTAACCCACGCCCTCACACGTACGCTCCCCCTAATGCGTTGTCGTACCCTCACCTGGACCCTAACCCGTCCCCGTCCCCTAACCCTAACCCTAGCCCGAACCCTAACCCTAACACTTCCCCGAAGCCTGACCCTCACCCGTCCCCTAATCCTAAACCGTACACTGACACTAACCCCCGCCCTCACACGTACGCTCCCCCTAAAGCGTTGTCGTACCCTCACCTGGACCCTAAACCGTCCCCGTCCCCTAACCCTAACCCTAGCCCGAACCCTAACCCTAACCCTTCCCCGAAGCCTGACCCTCACCCGTCCCCTAATCCTAACCCGTACGCTGACACTAACCCGCGCCCTCACACGTACGGTCCCCCTAAAGCGTTGTCGTACCCTCATCTGGACCCTAAACCGTCCCCGTCCCCTAACCCTAACCCTAGCCCGAACCCTAACCCTAACCCTTCCCCGAAGCCTGACCCTCACCCGTCCCCTAATACTAAACCGTACGCTGACACTAACCCGCGCCCTCACACGTCCGCTCCCCCTAAAGCGTTGTCGTACCCTCACCTGGACCCTAACCCGTCCCCGTCCCCTAACCCTAACCCTAGCCCGAACCCTAACCCTAACCCTTCCCCGAAGCCTGAACCTCACCCCTTCCCTAATCCTAACCCGTACGCTGACACTAACCCGCGCCCTCACACGTACGCTCCCCCTAAAGCGTTGTCGTACCCTCACCTGGACCCTAAACCGTCCCCGTGCCCTAACCCTAACCCTAGCCCGAACCCTAACCCTAACCCTTCCCCGAAGCCTGACCCTCACCCGTCCCCTTATCCTAACCCGTACGCTGACACTAACCCGCGCCCTCACACGTCCGCTCCCACTAAAGCGTTGTCGTACCCTCACCTGGACCCTAAACCGTCCCCGTCCCCTAACCCTAACCCTAGCCCGAACCCTAACCCTAAACCTTCCCCGAAGCCTGACCCTCACCCGTCCCCTAATCCTAACCCCTACGCTGACACTAACCCGCGCCCTCACACGTCCGCTCCCCCTAAAGCGTTGTCGTACCCTCACCTGGACCCTAAAGCGTCCCCGTCCCCTAACCCGAACCCTAGCCCGAACCCTAACCCTAACCCTTCCCCGAAGCCTGACGCTCACCCGTCCCCTAATCCTAACCCGTACGCTGACACTAACCCGCGCCCTCACACGTACGCTCCCCCTAAAGCGTTGTCGTACCCTCACCTGGACCCTAACCCGTCCCCGTCCCCTAACCCTAACCCTAGCCCGAACCCTAACCCTAAATCTTTCCCGAAGCCTGACCCTCACCCGTCCCCTAATCCTAACCCGTACGCTGACACTAACCCGCGCCCTCACACGTACGCTCCCCCTAAAGCGTTGTCGTACCCTCACCTGGACCCTAACCCGTCCCCGTCCCCTAACCCTAACCCTAGCCCGAACCCTGACCCTAAACCTTCCCCGAAGCCTGACCCTCACCCGTCCCCTAATCCTAACCAGTACGCTGACACTAACCCGCGCCCTCACACGTACGCTCCCCCTAAAGCGTTGTCGTACCCTCACCTGGACCCTAAACCGTCCCCGTCCCCTAACCCTAACCCTAGCCCGAACCCTAACCCTAACCCTTCCCTGAAGCCTGACCCTCACCCGTCCCCTAATCCTAACCCGTACGCTGACACTAACCCGCGCCCTCACACGTCCGCTCCCCTTAAAGCGTTGTCGTACCCTCACCTGGACCCAAAACCGTCCCCTTCCCCTAACCCTAACCCTAGCCCGAACCCTAACCCTAACCCTTCCCTGAAGCCTGACCCTCACCCGTCCCCTAATCCTAACCCGTACGCTGACACTAACCCGCGCCCTCACACGTCCGCTCCCCCTAAAGCGTTGTCGTACCCTCACCCGGACCCTAAACCGTCCCCGTCCCCTAACCCTAACCCTAGCCCGAACCCTAACCCTAAACCTTCCCCGAAGCCTGACCCTCACCCGTCCCCTAATCCTAACCCGTACGCTGACACTAACCCGCGCCCTCACACGTACGCTCCCCCTAAAGCGTTGTCGTACCCTCACCTGGACCCTAACCCGTCCCCGTCCCCTAACCCTAACCCTAGCCCGAACCCTAACCCTAACCCTTCCCCGAAGCCTGACCCTCACCCGTCCCCTAATCGTAACCCGTACGCTGACACTAACCCGCGCCCTCACACGTACGCTCCCCCTAAAGCGTTGTCGTACCCTCACCTGGACCCTAAACCGTCCCCGTCCCCTAACCCTAACCCTAGCCCGAACCCTAACCCTAACCCTTCCCCGAAGCCTGACCCTCACCCGTCTCCTAATCCTAACCCGTACGCTGACACTAACCCGCGCCCTCACACGTACGCTCCCCCTAAAGTGTTGTCGTACCCTCACCTGGACCCTAACCCTTCCCCGTCCCCTAACCCTAACCCTAGCCCGAACCCTAACCCTAACCCTTCCCCGAAGCCTGACCCTCACCCGTCCCCTAATCCTAACCCGTACCATGACACTAACCCGCGCCCTCACCCGTACGCTCCCCCTAAAGCGTTGTCGTACCCTCACCTGGACCCTAAACCGTCCCCGTCTCCTAACCCTAACCCTAGCTCGAACCCTAACCCTAACCCTTCCCCGAAGCCTGACCCTCACCCGTCCCCTAATCCTAACCCGTACGCTGACACTAACACACGCCCTCACACGTCCGCTCCCCCTAAAGCGTTGTCGTACCCTCACCTGGACCCTAACCCGTCCCCGTCCCCTAACCCTAACCCTAGCCCAAACCCTAACCCTAACCCTTCCCCGAAGCCTGACCCTCACCCGTCCCCTAATCCTAACCCATACGCTGACACTAACCCGCGCCCTCACACGTACGCTCCCCCTAAAGCGTTGTCGTACCCTCACCTGGACCCTAAACCGTCCCCATCACCTAACCCTAACCCTAGCCCGAACCCTAACCCTAACCCTTCCCCGAAGCCTGACCCTCACCCGTCCCCTAATCCTAACCCGTACGCTGACACTAACCCGCGCCCTCACACGTCCGCTCCCCCTAAAGCGTTGTCGTACCCTCACCTGGACCCTAAACCGTCCCCGTCCCCTAACCCTAACCCTAGCCCGAACCCTAACCCTAACCCTTCCCCGAAGCCTGACCCTCACCCGTCCCCTAATCCTAACCCGTACGCTGACACTAACCCGCGCCCTCACACGTCCGCTGCCCCTAAAGCGTTGTCGTACCCTCACCTGGACCCTAAACCGTCCCCGTCCCCTAACCCTAACCCTAGCCCGAACCCTAACCCTAACCCTTCCCCGAAGCCTGACACTCACCCGTCCCCTAATCCTAACCCGTACGCTGACACTAACCCGCGCCCTCACACGTCCGCTCCCCCTAAAGCGTTGTCGTACCCTCACCTGGACCCTAAACCGTCCCCGTCCCCTAACCCTAACCCTCGCCCGAACCCTAACCCTAACCCTTCCCCGAAGCCTGACCCTCACCCGTCCCCTAATCCTAACCCGTACGCTGACACTAACCCGCGCCCACACACGTACGCTCCCCCTAAAGCGTTGTCGTACCCTCACCTGGACCCTAATCCGTCCCCGTCCCCTAACCCTAACCCTAGCCCGAACCCTAACCCTAACCCTTCCCCGAAGCCTGACCCTCACCCGTCCCCTAATCCTAACCCGTACGCTGACACTAACCCGCGCCCTCACACGTACGCTCCCCCTAAAGCGTTGTCGTACCCTCACCTGGACCCTAACCCGTCCCCGTCCCCTAACCCTAACCCTAGCCCGAACCCTGACCCTAACCCTTCCCCGAAGCCAGACCCTCACCCGTCCCCTAATCCTAACCCGTACGCTGACACTAACCCGCGCCCTCACACGTATGCTCCCCCTAAAGCGTTGTCGTACCCTCACCTGGACCCTAACCCTTCCCCGTCCCCTAACCCTAACCCTAGCCCGAACCCTAACCCTAACCCTTCCCCGAAGCCTGACCCTCACCCGTCCCCTAATCCTAACCCGTACGCTGACACTAACCCGCGCCCTCACACGTCCACTCCCCCTAAAGTGTGGTCGTACCCTCACCTGGACCCTAAACCGTCCCCGTCCCCTAACCCTAACCGTAGCCCGAACCCTAACCCTAACCCTTCCCCGAAGCCTGACCCTCACCCGTCCCCTAATCCTAACCCGTACGCTGACACTAACCCGCGCCCTCACACGTCCGCTCCCCCTAAAGCGTTGTCATACCCTCACCTGGACCCTAAACCGTCCCCGTCCCCTAACCCTAACCCTAGCCCGAACCCTAACCCTAACCCTTCCCCGAAGCCTGACCCTCACCCGTCCCCTAATCCTAACCCGTACGCTTACACTAACCCGCGCCCTCACACGTCCGCTCCCCCTAAAGCGTTGTCGTACCCTCACCTGGACCCTAAACCGTCCCCGTCCCCTAACCCTAACCCTACCTCGAACCCTAACCCTAACACTTCCCCGAAGCCTGACCCTCACCCGTCCCCTAATCCTAACACGTACGCTGACACTAACCCGCGCCCTCACACGTCCGTTCCCTCTAAAGCGTTGTCGTACCCTCACCTGGACCCTAACCCGTCCCCGTCCCCTAACCCTAACCCTAGCCCAAACCCTAACCCTAAACCTTCCCCGAAGCCTGACCCTCACCCGTCCCCTAATCCTAACCCGTACGCTGACACTAAGCCGCGCCCTCACACGTCCGCTCCCCCTAAAGCGTTGTCGTACCCTCACCTGGACCCTAACCCGTCCCCGTCCCCTAACCCTAACCCTAGCCCGAACCCTAACCCTAACCCTTCCCCGAAGCCTGACCCTCACCCGTCCCCTAATCCTAACCCGTACGCTGACACTAACCCGCGCCCTCACAGGTACGCTCCCCCTAAAGCGTTGTCGTACCCTCACCTGGACCCTAACCCGTCCCCGTCCCCTAACCCTAACCCTAGCCCGAACCCTGACCCTAACCCTTCCCCGAAGCCAGACCCTCACCCGTCCCCTAATCCTAACCCGTACGCTGACACTAACCCGCGCCCTCACACGTATGCTCCCCCTAAAGCGTTGTCGTACCCTCACCTGGACCCTAACCCTTCCCCGTCCCCTAACCCTAACCCTAGCCCGAACCCTAACCATAACCCTTCCCCGAAGCCTGACACTCACCCGTCCCCTAATCCTAACCCGTACGCTGACACTAACCCGCGCCCTCACACGTCCGTTCCCACTAAAGCGTTGTCGTACCCTCACCTGGACCCTAAACCGTCCCCGTCCCCTAACCCTAACCCTAGCCCGAACCCTAACCCTAAAACTTCCCCGAAGCCTGACCCTCACCCGTCCCCTAATCCTAACCCCTACGCTGACACTAACCCGCGCCCTCACACGTCCGCTCCCCCTAAAGCGTTGTCGTACCCTCACCTGGACCCTAAAGCGTCCCCGTCCCCTAACCCTAACCCTAGCCCGAACCCTAACCCTAACCCTTCCCCGAAGCCTGACGCTCACCCGTCCCCTAATCCTAACCCGTACGCTGACACTAACCCGCGCCCTCACACGTACGCTCCCCCTAAAGCGTGGTCGTACCCTCACCTGGACCCTAACCCGTCCCCGTCCTCTTACCCTAACCCTAGCCCGAACCCTAACCCTAAATCTTTCCCGAAGCCTGACCCTCACCCGTCCCCTAATCCTAACCCGTACGCTGACACTAACCCGCACCCTCACACGTACGCTCCCCCTAAAGCGTTGTCGTACCCTCACCTGGACCCTAACCCGTCCCCGTCCCCTAACCCTAACCCTAGCCCGAACCCTGACCCTAACACTTCCCCGAAGCCTGACCCTCACCCGTCCCCTAATCCTAACCCGTACGCTGACACTAACCCACGCCCTCACACGTACGCTCCCCCTAAAGCGTTGTCGTACCCTCACCTGGACCCTAAACCGTCCCCATCCCCTAATCCTAACCCTAGCCCGAACCCTGACCCTAACCCTTCCCCGAAGCCTGACCCTCACCCGTCCCCTAATCCTAACCCGTACGCTGACACTAACCCGCGCCCTCACACGTATGCTCCCCCTAAAGCTTTGTCGTACCCTCACCTGGACCCTAAACCTTCCCCGTCCCCTAACCCTAACCCTAGCCCGAACCCTAACCCTAACCCTTCCCCGAAGCCTGACCCTCACCCGTCCCCTAATCCTAACCCGTACGCTGACACTAACCCGTGCCCTCACACGTACGCTCCCCCTAAAGCGTTGTCGTACCCTCACCTGGACCCTAACCCGTCCCCGTCCCCTAACCCAAACCGTAGCCCGAACCCTGACCATAACCCTTCCCCGAAGCCTGACCCTCACCCGTCCCCTAATCCTAACCCGTACGCTGACACTAACCCGCGCCCTCACACGTACGCTCCCCCTAAAGCGTTGTCGTACCCTCACCTGGACCCTAACCCGTCCCCGTCCCCTAACCCTAACCCTAGCCCGAACCCTAACCCTAACCCTTCCCCGAAGCCTGACCCTCACCCGTCCCCTAATCCTAACCCGTACGCTGACACTAACCCGCGCCCTCACACGTACGCTCCCCCTAAAGCGTTGTCGTACCCTCACCTGGACCCTAACCCTTCCCCGTCCCTTAACCCTAACCCTAGCCCGAACCCTAACCCTAACCCTTCCCCGAAGCCTGACCCTCACCCGTCCCCTAATCCTAACCCGTACGCTGACACTAACCCGCACCCTCACACGTACGCTCCCACTAAAGCGTTGTCGTACCCTCACCTGGACCCTAAACCGTCCCCGTCCCCTAACCCTAACCCTAGCCCGAACCCTAACCCTAACCCTTCCCCGAAGCCTGACCCTCACCCGTCCCCTAATCCTAACCCGTACGCTGACACTAACCCGCGCCCTCACACGTCCGCTCCCCCTAAAGCGTTGTCGTACCCTCAACTGGACCCTAAACCGTCCCCGTCCCCTAACCCTAACCCTAGCCCGAACCCTAACCCTAACCCTTCCCCGAAGCCTGACGCTCACCCGTCCCCTAATCCTAACCCGTACGCTGACACTAACCCGCGCCCTCACACGTACGCTCCCCCTAAAGCGTTGTCGTACCCTCACCTGGACCCTAACCCGTCCCCGTCCCCTAACCCTTAACCTAGCCCGAACCCTAACCCTAACCCTTCCCCGAAGCCTGACCCTCACCCGTCCCCTAATCCTAACCCGTACGCTGACACTAACCCGCGCCCTCACACGTCCGCTCCCCCTAAAGCGTTGTCGTACGCTCACCTGGACCCTAACCCGTCCCCGTCCCCTAACCCTAACCCTAGCCCGAACCCTAACCCTAACCCTTCCCCGAAGCCTGACCCTCACCCGTCTCCTAATCCTAACCCGTACGCTGACACTAAGCCGCGCCCTCACACGTACGCTCCCCCTAAAGTGTTGTCGTACCCTCACCTGGACCCTAACCCTTCCCCGTCCCCTAACCCTTACCCTTGCCCGAACCCTAACCCTAACCCTTCCCCGAAGCCTGACCCTCACCCGTCCCCTAATGTTAACCCGTACACTGACACTAACCCGCGCCCTCACCCGTACGCTCCCCCTAAAGCGTTGTCGTACCCTCACCTGGACCCTAAACCGTCCCCGTCCCCTAACCCTAACCCTAGCTCGAACCCTAACCCTAACCCTTTCCCGAAGCCTGACCCTCACCCGTCCCCTAATCCTAACCCGTACGCTGACACTAACCCACGCCCTCACACGTCCGCTCCCCCTAAAGCGTTGTCGTACCCTCACCTGGACCCTAACCCGTCCCCGTCCCCTAACCCTAACCCTAGCCCAAACCCTAACCCTAACCCTTCCCCGAAGCCTGACCCTCACCCGTCCCCTAATCCTAACCCGTACGCTGACACTAAGCCACGCCCTCACACGTCTGCTCCCCCTAAAGCGTTGTCGTACCCTCACCTGGACCCTAAACCGTCCCCATCACCTAACCCTAACCCTAGCCCGAACCCTAACCCTAACACTTCCCCGAAGCCTGACCCTCACCCGTCCCCTAATCCTAACCCGTACGCTGACACTAACCCGCGCCCTCACACGTCCGCTCCCCCTAAAGCGTTGTCGTACCCTCACCTGGACCCTAAACCGTCCCCGTCCCCTAACCCTAACCCTAGCCCGAACCCTAACCCTAACCCTTCCCCGAAGCCTGACCCTCACCCGTCCCCTAATCCTAACCCGTACGCTGACACTAACCCGCGCCCTCACACGTCCGCTCCCCCTAAAGCGTTGTCGTACCCTCACCTGGACCCTAAACCGTCCCCGTCCCCTAACCCTAACCCTAGCCCGAACCCTAACCCTAACCCTTCCCCGAAGCCTGACCCTCACCCGTCCCCTAATCCTAACCCGTACGCTGACAGTAACCCGCGCCCTCACACGTACCCTCCCCCAAAAGCATTGTCGTACCCTCACCTGGACCCTAAACCGTCCCCGTCCCCTAACCCTAACCCTAGCCCGAACCCTAACCCTAACCCTTCCCCGAAGCCTGACCCTCACCCTTCCCCTATCCTAACCCGTACGCTGACACTAACCAACGCCCTCACACGTACGCTCCCTCTAAAGTGTTGTCGTACCCTCACCTGGACCCTAAACCGTCCCCGTCCCCTAACCCTAACCCTAGCCCGAACCCTAACCCTAACCCTTCCCCGAAGCCTGACCCTCACCCGTCCCCTAATCCTAACCCGTACGCTGACACTAACCCGCGCCCTCACACGTCCGCTCCCCCTAAAGCGTTGTCGTACCCTCACCTGGACCCTAACCCGTCCCCGTCCCCTAACCCTAACCCTAGCCCGAACCCTAACCCTAACCCTTCCCCGAAGCCTGACCCTCACCCGTCCCCTAATCCTAAGCCGTACGCTGACACTAACCCGCTCCCTCACATGTCCGCTCCCCCTAAAGCGTTGTCGTACCCTCACCTGGACCCTAAACCGTCCCCGTCCCCTAACCCGAACCCTAACCCTAACCCTTCCCCGAAGCCTGACCCTCACCCGTCCCCTAATCCTAAGCCGTACGCTGACACTAACCCGCGCCCTCACACGTCCGCTCCCCCTAAAGCGTTGTCGTACCCTCACCTGGACCCTAAACCGTCCCCGTCCCCTAACCCTAACCCTAGCCCGAACCCTAACCCTAACCCTTCCCCGAAGCCTGACCCTCACCCGTGCCCTAATCCTAAGCCGTACGCTGACACTAACCCGCGCCCTCACACGTCCGCTCCCCCTAAAGCGTTGTCGTACCTTCACCTGGACCCTAAACCGTCCCCGTCCCCTAACCCTAACCCTAGCCCGAACCCTATCCCTAACACTTCCCCGAAGCCTGACCCTCACCCGTCCCCTAATCCTAACCCGTACGCTGACACTAACCCGCACCCTCACACGTATGCTCCCCCTAAAGCGTTGTCGTACCCTCACCTGGACCCTAACCCGTCCCCGTCCCCTAACCCTAACCCTAGTCCGAACCCTAACCCTAACCCTTCCCTGAAGCCTGACCCTCACCCGTCCCCTAATCCTAAGCCGTACGCTGACACTAACCCGCGCCCTCACACGTCCGCTCCCCCTAAAGTGTTGTCGTACCCTCACCTGGACCCTAACCCGTCCCCGTCCCCTAACCCTAACCCTAGCCCGAACCCTAACCCTAACCCTTCCCCGAAGCCTGACCCTCACCCGTACCCTAATCCTAACCCGTACGCTGACACTAACCCGCGCCCTCACACGTCCACTCCCCCTAAAGCGTTGTCGTACCCTCACCTGGACCCTAACCCGTCCCCGTCCCCTATCCCTAACCCTAGCCCCAACCCTAACCCTAACCCTTCCCCGAAGCCTGACCCTCACCCGTCCCCTAATCCTAACCCGTACGCTGACACTAACCCGCGCCCTCACACGTCCGCTCCCCCTAAAGCGTTGTCGTACCCTCACCTGGACCCTAAACCGTCCCCGTCCCCTAACCCTAACCCTAGCCCGAACCCTAACCCTAACCCTTCCCCGAAGCCTGACCCTCACCCGTCCCCTAATCCTAACCCGTACGCTGACACTAACCCGCGCCCTCACACGTCCGCTGCCCCTAAAGCGTTGTCGTACCCTCACCTGGACCCTAAACCGTCCCCGTCCCCTAACCCTAACCCTAGCCCGAACCCTAACCCTAACCCTTCCCCGAAGCCTGACCCTCACCCGTCCCCTAATCCTAAGCCGTACGCTGACACTAACCCAGGCCCTCACACGTCCGCTCCCCCTAAAGCGTGGTCGTACCCTCACCTGGACCCTAAACCGTCCCCGTCCCCTAACCCTAACCCTAGCCCGAACCCTAACCCTAACCCTTCCCCGAAGCCTGACCCTCACCCGTCCCCTAATCCTAAACCGTACGCTGACACTAACCCGCGGCCTCACACGTCCGCTGCCCCTAAAGCGTTGTCGTACCCTCACCTGGACCCTAACCCTTCCCCGTCCCCTAACCCTAACCCTAGCCCGAACCCTAACCCTAACCCTTCCCCGAAGCCTGACCCTCACCCGTCCCCTAATCCTAACCCGTACGCTGACACTAACCCGCGCCCTCACACGTCCACTCCCCCTAAAGTGTGGTCGTACCCTCACCTGGACCCTAAACCGTCCCCGTCCCCTAACCCTAACCGTAGCCCGAACCCTAACCCTAACCCTTCCCCGAAGCCTGACCCTCACCCGTCCCCTAATCCTAACCCGTACGCTGACACTAACCCGCGCCCTCACACGTCCGCTCCCCCTAAAGCGTTGTCGTACCCTCACCTGGACCCTAAACCGTCCCCGTCCCCTAACCCTAACCCTAGCCCGAACCCTAACCCTAACCCTTCCCCGAAGCCTGACCCTCACCCGTCCCCTAATCCTAACCCGTACGCTTACACTAACCCGCGCCCTCACACGTCCGCTCCCCCTAAAGCGTTGTCGTACCCTCACCTGGACCCTAAACCGTCCCCGTCCCCTAACCCTAACCCTACCTCGAACCCTAACCCTAACACTTCCCCGAAGCCTGACCCTCACCCGTCCCCTAATCCTAACACGTACGCTGACACTAACCCGCGCCCTCACACGTCCGTTCCCTCTAAAGCGTTGTCGTACCCTCACCTGGACCCTAACCCGTCCCCGTCCCCTAACCCTAACCCTAGCCCAAACCCTAACCCTAAACCTTCCCCGAAGCCTGACCCTCACCCGTCCCCTAATCCTAACCCGTACGCTGACACTAAGCCGCGCCCTCACACGTCCGCTCCCCCTAAAGCGTTGTCGTACCCTCACCTGGACCCTAACCCGTCCCCGTCCCCTAACCCTAACCCTAGCCCGAACCCTAACCCTAACCCTTCCCCGAAGCCTGACCCTCACCCGTCCCCTAATCCTAACCCGTACGCTGACACTAACCCGCGCCCTCACACGTCCACTCCCTCTAAAGCGTTGTCGTACCCTCACCTGGACCCTAACCCATCCCCGTCCCCTAACCCTAACCCTAGCCCGAACCCTAACCCTAACCCTTCCCCGAAGCCTGACCCTCACCCGTCCCCTAATCCTAACCCGTACGCTGACACTAACCCGCGCCCTCACACGTCCGCTCCCCCTAAAGCGTTGTCGTACCCTCACCTGGACCCTAAACCGTCCCCGTCCCCTAACCCTAACCCTAGCCCGAACCCTAACCCTAACCCTTCCCCGAAGCCTGACCCTCACCCGTCCCCTAATCCTAACCCGTACGCTGACACTAACCCGCGCCCTCACACGTCCGCTGCCCCTAAAGCGTTGTCGTTCCCTCACCTGGACCCTAAACCGTCCCCGTCCCCTAACCCTAACCCTAGCCCGAACCCTAACCCTAACCCTTCCCCGAAGCCTGACCCTCACCCGTCCCCTAATCCTAAGCCGTACGCTGACACTAACCCAGGCCCTCACACGTCCGCTCCCCCTAAAGCGTGGTCGTACCCTCACCTGGACCCTAAACCGTCCCCGTCCCCTAACCCTAACCATAGCCCGAACCCTAACCCTAACCCTTCCCCGAAGCCTGACCCTCACCCGTCCCCTAATCCTAACCCGTACGCTGACACTAACCCGCGGCCTCACACGTCCGCTGCCCCTAAAGCGTTGTCGTACCCTCACCTGGACCCTAACCCGTCCCCGTCCCCTAACCCTAACCCTAGCCCGAACCCTAACCCTAACCCTTCCCCGAAGCCTGACCCTCACCCGTCCCCTAATCCTAACCCGTACGCTGACACTAACCCGCGCCCTCACACGTCCACTCCCCCTAAAGCGTGGTCGTACCCTCACCTGGACCCTAAACCGTCCCCGTCCCCTAACCCTAACCCTAGCCCGAACCCTAACCCTAACCCTTCCCCGAAGCCTGACCCTCACCCGTCCCCTAATCCTAACCCGTACGCTGACACTAACCCGCGCCCTCACACGTCCGCTCCCCCTAAAGCGTTGTCGTACCCTCACCTGGACCCTAAACCGTCCCCGTCCCCTAACCCTAACCCTAGCCCGAACCCTAACCCTAACCCTTCCCCGAAGCCTGACCCTCACCCGTCCCCTAATCCTAACCCGTACGCTGACACTAACCCGCGCCCTCACACGTCCGCTCCCCCTAAAGCGTTGTCGTACCCTCACCTGGACCCTAAACCGTCCCCGTCCCCTAACCCTAACCCTAGCCCGAACCCTAACCCTAACCCTTCCCCGAAGCCTGACCCTCACCCGTCCCCTAATCATAAGCCGTACGCTGACATTAACCCACGCCCTCACACGTGCGCTCCCCCTAAAGCGTTGTTGTACCCTCACCTGGACCCTAAACCGTCCCCGTCCCCTAACCCTAACTCTAGCCCGAACCCTAACCCTAACCCTTCACCGAAGCCTGACCCTCACCCGTCCCCTAATCCTAACCCGTACGCTGACACTAACCCGCGCCCTCACACGTACCCTCCCCCTAAAGCATTGTCGTACCCTCACCTGGACCCTAAACCGTCCCCGTCCCCTAACACTAACCCTAGCCCGAACCCTAACCCTAACCCTTCCCCGAAGCCTGACCCTCACCCGTCCCCTAATCCTAAGCCGTACGCTGACACTAACCTGCTCCCTCACACGTCCGCTCCCCCTAAAGCGTTGTCGTACCCTCACCTGGACCCTAAACCGTCCCCGTCCCCTAACCCTAACCCTAGCCCGAACCATAACCCTAACCCTTCCCCGAAGCCTGACCCTCACCCGTCCCCTAATCCTAAGCCGTACGCTGACACTAACCCGCGCCCTCACACGTCCGCTCCCCCTAAAGCGTTGTCGTACCCTCACCTGGACCCTAAACCGTCCCCGTCCCCTAACCCTAACCCTAGCCCGAAACCTAACCCTAACACTTCCCCGAAGCCTGACCCTCACCCGTCCCCTAATCCTAACCCGTACGCTGACACTAACCCGCGCCCTCACACGTATGCTCCCCCTAAAGCGTTGTCGTACCCTCACCTGGACACTAACCCGTCCCCGTCCCCTAACCCTAACCCTATCCCGAACCCTAACCCTAACCCTTCCCCGAAGCCTGACCCTCACCCGTCCCCTAATCCTAACCCGTACGCTGACACTAACCCGCGCCCTCACACGTCCACTCCCCCTAAAGCGTTGTCGTACCCTCACCTGGACCCTAACCCGTCCCCGTCCCCTAACCCTAACCCTAGCCCGAACCCTAACCCTAACCCTTCCCCGAAGCCTGACCCTCACCCGTCCCCTAATCCTAACCCGTACGCTGACACTAACCCTCGCCCTCACACGTCCGCTCCCCCTAAAGCGTTGTCGTACCCTCACCTGGACCCTAAACCGTCCCCGTCCCCTAACCCTAACCCTAGCCCGAACCCTAACCCTAACCCTTCCCCGAAGCCTGACCCTCACCCGTCCCCTAATCCTAAGCCGTACGCTGACACTAACCCGCTCCCTCACATGTCCGCTCCCCCTAAAGCGTTGTCGTACCCTCACCTGGACCCTAAACCGTCCCCGTCCCCTAACCCGAACCCTAACCCTAACCCTTCCCCGAAGCCTGACCCTCACCCGTCCCCTAATCCTAAGCCGTACGCTGACACTAACCCGCGCTCTCACACGTCCACTCCCCCTAAAGCGTTGTCGTACCCTCACCTGGACCCTAAACCGTCCCCGTCCCCTAACCCTAACCCTAGCCCGAACCCTAACCCTAACCCTTCCCCGAAGCCTGACCCTCACCCGTGCCCTAATCCTAAGCCGTACGCTGACACTAACCCGCGCCCTCACACGTCCGCTCCCCCTAAAGCGTTGTCGTACCTTCACCTGGACCCTAAACCGTCCCCGTCCCCTAACCCTAACCCTAGCCCGAACCCTATCCCTAACACTTCCCCGAAGCCTGACCCTCACCCGTCCCCTAATCCTAACCCGTACGCTGACACTAACCCGCGCCCTCACACGTATGCTCCCCCTAAAGCGTTGTCGTACCCTCACCTGGACCCTAACCCGTCCCCGTCCCCTAACCCTAACCCTAGTCCGAACCCTAACCCTAACCCTTCCCCGAAGCCTGACCCTCACCCGTCCCCTAATCCTAAGCCGTACGCTGACACTAACCCGCGCCCTCACACGTCCGCTCCCCCTAAAGCGTTGTTGTACCCTCACCTGGACCCTAACCCGTCCCCGTCCCCTAACCCTAACCCTAGCCCGAACCCTAACCCTAACCCTTCCCCGAAGCCTGACCCTCACCCGTCCCCTAATCCTAACCCGTACGCTGACACTAACCCGCGCCCTCACACGTCCACTCCCCCTAAAGCGTTGTCGTACCCTCACCTGGACCCTAACCCGTCCCCGTCCCTTAACCCTAACCCTAGCCCGAACCCTAACCCTAACCCTTCCCCGAAGCCTGACCCTCACCCGTCCCCTAATCCTAACCCGTACGCTGACACTAACCCGCGCCCTCACACGTCCGCTCCCCCTAAAGCGTTGTCGTACCCTCACCTGGACCCTAAACCGTCCCCGTCCCCTAACCCTAACCCTAGCCCGAACCCTAACCCTAACCCTTCCCCGAAGCCTGACCCTCACCCGTCCCCTAATCCTAACCCGTACGCTGACACTAACCCGCGCCCTCACACGTCCGCTGCCCCTAAAGCGTTGTCGTACCCTCACCTGGACCCTAAACCGTCCCCGTCCCCTAACCCTAACCCTAGCCCGAACCCTAACCCTAACCCTTCCCCGAAGCCTGACCATCACCCGTCCCCTAATCCTAAGCCGTACGCTGACACTAACCCAGGCCCTCACACGTCCGCTCCCCCTAAAGCGTGGTCGTACCCTCACCTGGACCCTAAACCGTCCCCGTCCCCTAACCCTAACCCTAGCCCGAACCCTAACCCTAACCCTTCCCCGAAGCCTGACCCTCACCCGTCCCCTAATCCTAAACCGTACGCTGACACTAACCCGCGGCCTCACACGTCCACTGCCCCTAAAGCGTTGTCGTACCCTCACCTGGACCCTAACCCTTCCCCGTCCCCTAACCCTAACCCTAGCCCGAACCCTAACCCTAACCCTTCCCCGAAGCCTGACCCTCACCCGTCCCCTAATCCTAACCCGTACGCTGACACTAACCCGCGCCCTCACACGTCCACTCCCCCTAAAGTGTGGTCGTACCCTCACCTGGACCCTAAACCGTCCCCGTCCCCTAACCCTAACCGTAGCCCGAACCCTAACCCTAACCCTTCCCCGAAGCCTGACCCTCACCCGTCCCCTAATCCTAACCCGTACGCTGACACTAACCCGCGCCCTCACACGTCCGCTCCCCCTAAAGCGTTGTCGTACCCTCACCTGGACCCTAAACCGTCCCCGTCCCCTAACCCTAACCCTAGCCCGAACCCTAACCCTAACCCTTCCCCGAAGCCTGACCCTCACCCGTCCCCTAATCCTAACCCGTACGCTGACACTAACCCGCGCCCTCACACGTCCGCTCCCCCTAAAGCGTTGTCGTACCCTCACCTGGACCCTAAACCGTCCCCGTCCCCTAACCCTAACCCTAGCCCGAACCCTAACCCTAACCCTTCCCCGAAGCCTGACCCTCACCCGTCCCCTAATCCTAACCCGTACGCTGACACTAACCCACGCCCTCACACGTCCGCTCCCCCTAAAGCGTTGTCGTACCCTCACCTGGACCCTAAACCGTCCCCGTCCCCTAACCCTAACCCTAGCCCGAACCCTAACCCTAACCCTTCCCCGAAGCCTGACCCTCACCCGTCCCCTAATCCTAACCCGTACGCTGACACTAACCCGCGCCCTAACACGTCCGCTGCCCCTAAAGCGTTGTCGTTCCCTCACCTGGACCCTAAACCGTCCCCGTCCCCTAACCCTAACCCTAGCCCGAACCCTAACCCTAACCCTTCCCCGAAGCCTGACCCTCACCCGTCCCCTAATCCTAAGCCGTACGCTGACACTAACCCAGGCCCTCACACGTCCGCTCCCCCTAAAGCGTGGTCGTACCCTCACCTGGACCCTAAACCGTCCCCGTCCCCTAACCCTAACCCTAGCCCGAACCCTAACCCTAACCCTTCCCCGAAGCCTGACCCTCACCCGTCCCCTAATCCTAACCCGTACGCTGACACTAACCCGCGGCCTCACACGTCCGCTGCCCCTAAAGCGTTGTGGTACCCTCACCTGGACCCTAACCCGTCCCCGTCCCCTAACCCTAACCCTAGCCCGAACCCTAACCCTAACCCTTCCCCGAAGCCTGACCCTCACCCGTCCCCTAATCCTAACCCGTACGCTGACACTAACCCGCACCCTCACACGGCCACTCCCCCTAAAGCGTGGTCGTACCCTCACCTGGACCCTAAACCGTCCCCGTCCCCTAACCCTAACCCTAGCCCGAACCCTAACCCTAACCCTTCCCCGAAGCCTGACCCTCACCCGTCCCCTAATCCTAACCCGTACGCTGACACTAACCCGCGCCCTCACACGTCCGCTCCCCCTAAAGCGTTGTCGTACCCTCACCTGGACCCTAACCCGTACCCGTCCCCTAACCCTAACCCTAGCCCGAACCCTAAACCTAACCCTTCCCCGAAGCCTGACCCTCACCCGTCCCCTAATCCTAACCCGTACGCTGACACTAACCCGCGCCCTCACACGTCCGCTCCCCCTAAAGCGTTGTCGTACCCTCACCTGGACCCTAAACCGTCCCCGTCCCCTAACCCTAACCCTAGCACGAACCCTAACCCTAACCCTTCCCCGAAGCCTGACCCTCACCCGTCCCCTAATCCTAACCCGTACGCTGACACTAACCCGCGCCCTCACACGTCCGCTCCCCTTAAAGCGTTGTCGTACCTTCACCTGGACCCTAAACCGTCCCCGTCCCCTAACCCTAACCCTAGCCCGAACCCTATCCCTAACACTTCCCCGAAGCCTGACCCTCACCCGTCCCCTAATCCTAACCCGTACGCTGACACTAACCCGCGCCCTCACACGTATGCTCCCCCTAAAGCGTTGTCGTACCCTCACCTGGACCCTAACCCGTCCCCGTCCCCTAACCCTAACCCTAGCCCGAACCCTAACCCTAACCCTTCCCCGAACCCTGACCCTCACCCGTCCCCTAATCCTAAGCCGTACGCTGACACTAACCCGCGCCCTCACACGTCCGCTCCCCCTAAAGCGTTGTCGTACCCTCACCTGGACCCTAACCCGTCCCCGTCCCCTAACCCTAACCCTAGCCCGAACCCTAACCCTAACCCTTCCCCGAAGCCTGACCCTCACCCGTCCCCTAATCCTAACCCGTACGCTGACACTAACCCGCGCCCTCACACGTCCACTCCCCCTAAAGCGTTGTCGTACCCTCACCTGGACCCTAACCCGTCCCCGTCCCCTAACCCTAACCTTAGCCCCAACCCTAACCCTAACCCTTCCCCGAAGCCTGACCCTCACCCGCCCCTAATCCTAACCCGTACGCTGACACTAACCCGCGCCCTCACACGTCCGCTCCCCCTAAAGCGTTGTCGTACCCTCACCTGGACCCTAAACCGTCCCCGTCCCCTAACCCTAACCCTAGCCCGAACCCTAACCCTAACCCTTCCCCGAAGCCTGACCGTCACCCGTCCCCTAATCCTAACCCGTACGCTGACACTAACCCGCGCCCTCACACGTCCGCTGCCCCTAAAGCGTTGTCGTACCCTCACCTGGACCCTAAACCGTCCCCGTCCCCTAACCCTAACCCTAGCCCGAACCCTAACCCTAACCCTTCCCCGAAGCCTGACCCTCACCCGTCCCCTAATCCTAAGCCGTACGCTGACACTAACCCAGGCCCTCACACGTCCGCTCCCCCTAAAGCGTGGTCGTACCCTCACCTGGACCCTAAACCGTCCCCGTCCCCTAACCCTAACCCTAGCCCGAACCCTAACCCTAACCCTTCCCCGAAGCCTGACCCTCACCCGTCCCCTAATCCTAAGCCGTACGCTGACACTAACCCGCGGCCTCACACGTCCGCTGCCCCTAAAGCGTTGTCGTACCCTCACCTGGACCCTAACCCGTCCCCGTCCCCTAACCCTAACCCTAGCCCGAACCCTAACCCTAACCCTTCCCCGAAGCCTGACCCTCACCCGTCCCCTAATCCTAACCCGTACGCTGACACTAACCCGCGCCCTCACACGTCCACTCCCCCTAAAGCGTGGTCGTACCCTCACCTGGACCCTAAACCGTCCCCGTCCCCTAACCCTAACCCTAGCCCGAACCCTAACCCTAACCCTTCCCCGAAGCCTGACCCTCACCCGTCCCCTAATCCTAACCCGTACGCTGACACTAACCCGCGCCCTCACACGTCCGCTCCCCCTAAAGCGTTGTCGTACCCTCACCTGGACCCTAAACCGTCCCCGTCCCCTAACCCTAACCCTAGCCCGAACCCTAACCCTAACCCTTCCCCGAAGCCTGACCCTCACCCGTCCCCTAATCCTAACCCGTACGCTGACACTAACCCGCGCCCTCACACGTCCGCTCCCCCTAAAGCGTTGTCGTACCCTCACCTGGACCCTAAACCGTCCCCGTCCCCTAACCCTAACCCTAGCCCGAACCCTAACCCTAACCCTTCCCCGAAGCCTGACCCTCACCCGTCCCCTAATCCTAACCCGTACGCTGACACTAACCCACGCCCTCACACGTCCGCTCCCCCTAAAGCGTTGTCGTACCCTCACCTGGACCCTAAACCGTCCCCGTCCCCTAACCCTAACCCTAGCCCGAACCCTAACCCTAACCCTTCCCCGAAGCCTGACCCTCACCCGTCCCCTAATCCTAACCCGTACGCTGACACTAACCCGCGCCCTCACACGTCCGCTCCCCCTAAAGCATTGTCGTACCCTCACCTGGACCCTAAACCGTCCCCGTCCCCTAACACTAACCCTAGCCCGAACCCTAACCCTAACCCTTCCCCGAAGCCTGACCCTCACCCGTCCCCTAATCCTAAGCCGTACGCTGACACTAACCCGCTCCCTCACACGTCCGCTCCCCCTAAAGCGTTGTCGTACCCTCACCTGGACCCTAAACCGTCCCCGTCCCCTAACCCTAACCCTAGCCCGAACCCTAACCCTAACCCTTCCCCGAAGCCTGACCCTCACCCGTCCCCTAATCCTAAGCCATACGCTGATACTAACCCACGCCCTCACACGTCCGCTCCCCCTAAAGCGGTGTCGTACCCTCACCTGGACCCTAAACCGTCCCCGTCCCCTAACCCTAACCCTAGCCCGAACCCTAACCCTAACACTTCCCCGAAGCCTGACCCTCACCCGTCCCCTAATCCTAACCCGTACGCTGACACTAACCCGCGCCCTCACACGTATGCTCCCCCTAAAGCGTTGTCGTACCCTCACCTGGACCCTAAACCGTCCCCGTCCCGTAACCCTAACCCTAGCCCGAACCCTAACCCTAACCTTTCCCCGAAGCCTGACACTCACCCGTCCCCTAATCCTAACCCGTACGCTGACACTAACCAGCTCCCTCACACGTCCGCTGCCCCTAAAGCGTTGTCGTACCCTCACCTGGACCCTAACCCGTCCCCGTCCCCTAACCCTAACCCTAGCCCGAACCCTAACCCTAACCCTTCCCCGAAGCCTGACCCTCACCCGTCCCCTAATCCTAACCCGTACGCTGACACTAACCCGCGCCCTCACACGTCCGCTCCCCCTAAAGCGTTGTCGTACCCTCACCTGGACCCTAAACCGTCCCCGTCCCCTAACCCTACCCCTAGCCCGAACCCTGACCCTAACCCTTCCCCGAAGCCTGACCCTCACCCGTCCCCTAATCCTAACCCGTACGCTGACACTAACCCGCGCCCTCACACGTACGCTCCCCCTAAAGCGTTGTCGTACCCTCACCTGGACCCTAACCCGTCTCCGTCCCCTAACCCTAGCCCGAACCCTAACCCTAACCCTTCCCCGAAGCCTGACCCTCATCCGTCCCCTAATCCTAACCCGTACGCTGACACTAACCCGCGCCCTCACACGTACGCTCCCCCTAAAGCGTTGTCGTACCCTCACCTGGACCCTAACCCGTCCCCGTCCCCTAAACCTAACGCTAGCCCGAACCCTAACCCTAACCCTTCCCCGAAGCCTGACCCTCAGCCGTCCGCTAATCCTAACCCGTACGCTGACACTAACCCGCGCCCTCACACGTACGCTCCCCCTAAAGCGTTGTCGTACCCTCACCTGGACCCTAACCCGTCCCCGTCCCCTAACCCTAACCCTAGCCCTAACCCTAACCCTAACCCTTCCCCGAAGCCTGACACTCACACGTCCCCTAATCCTAACCCGTACGCTGACACTAACCCGCGCCCTCACACGTACGCTCCCCCTAAAGCGTTGTCGTACCCTCACCTGGACCCTAACCCGTCCCCGTCCCCTAACCCTAACCCTAGCCCGAACCCTAACCCTAACCCTTCCCTGAAGCCTGACCCTCACCCGTCCCCTAATCCTAACCCGTACGCTGACACTAACCCGCACCCTCACACGTACGCTCCCCCTAAAGCGTTGTCGTACCCTCACCTGGACCCTAACCCGTCCCCGTCCCCTAACCCTAACCCTAGCCCGAACCCTAACCCTAACCCTTCCCCGAAGCCTGACACTCACCCGTCCCCTAATCCTAACCCGTACGCTGACACTAACCCGCGCCCTCACACGTATGCTCCCCCTAAAGCGTTGTCGTACCCTCACCTGGACCCTAACCCTTCCCCGTCCCCTAACCCTAACCCTAGCCCGAACCCTAACCCTAACCCTTCCCCGAAGCCTGACCCTCACCCGTCCCCTAATCCTAACCCGTACCCTGACACTAACCCGCGCAATCACACGTACGCTCCCACTAAAGCGTTGTCGTACCCTCACCTGGACCCTAAACTGTCCCCGTCCCCTAACCCTAACCCTAGCCCGAACCCTAACCCTAACCCTTCCCCGAAGCCTGACCCTCACCCGTCCCCTAATCCTAACCCGTACGCTGACACTAACCCGCGCCCTCACACGTACGCTCCCCCTAAAGCGTTGTCGTACCCTCACCTGGACCCTAACCCGTCCCCGTCCCCTAACCCTAACCCTAGCCCGAACCCTAACCCTAACCCTTTCCCGAAGCCTGACCCTCACCCGTCCCCTAATCCTAACCCGTACGCTGACACTAACCCGCGCCCTCACACGTACGCTCCCCCTAAAGCGTTGTCGTACCCTCACCTGGACCCTAACCCTTCCCCGTCCCCTAACCCTAACCCTAGCCCGAACCCTAACCCTAACCCTTCCCCGAAGCCTGACCCTCACCCGTCCCCTAATCCTAACCCGTACCCTGACACTAACTCGCGCCCTCACACGTACGCTCCCCCTAAAGCGATGTCGTACCCTCACCTGGACCCTAAACCGTCCCCGTCCCCTAACCCTAACCCTAGCTCGAACCCTAACCCTAACCCTTCCCCGAAGCCTGACCGTCACCCGTCCCCTGATCCTAACCCGTACGCTGACACTAACCCGCGCCCTCACACGTACGCTCCCCCTAAAGCGTTGTCGTACCCTCACCTGGACCCTAAACCGTCCCCGTCCCCTAACCCTAACCCTAGCTCGAACCCTAACCCTAAACCTTCCCCGAAGCCTGACCCTCACCCGTCCCCTAATCCTAACCCGTACGCTGACACTAACCCGCGCCCTCACACGTACGCTCCCCCTAAAGCGTTGTCGTACCCTCACCTGGACCCTAACCCGTCCCCGTCCCCTAACCCTAACCCTAGCCCGAACCCTAACCCTAACCCTTCCCCGAAGCCTGACCCTCACCCGTCCCCTAATCCTAAGCCGTACGCTGACACTAACCCAGGCCCTCACACGTCCGCTCCCCCTAAAGCGTGGTCGTACCCTCACCTGGACCCTAAACCGTCCCCGTCCCCTAACCCTAACCCTAGCCCGAACCCTAACCCTAACCCTTCCCCGAAGCCTGACCCTCACCCGTCCCCTAATCCTAAACCGTACGCTGACACTAACCCGCGGCCTCACACGTCCGCTGCACCTAAAGCGTTGTCGTACCCTCACCTGGACCCTAACCCTTCCCCGTCCCCTAACCCTAACCCTAGCCCGAACCCTAACCCTAACCCTTCCCCGAAGCCTGACCCTCACCCGTCCCCTAATCCTAACCCGTACGCTGACACTAACCCGCGCCCTCACACGTCCACTCCCCCTAAAGTGTGGTCGTACCCTCACCTGGACCCTAAACCGTCCCCGTCCCCTAACCCTAACCGTAGCCCGAACCCTAACCCTAACCCTTCCCCGAAGCCTGACCCTCACCCGTCCCCTAATCCTAACCCGTACGCTGACACTAACCCGCGCCCTCACACGTCCGCTCCCCCTAAAGCGTTGTCGTACCCTCACCTGGACCCTAAACCGTCCCCGTCCCCTAACCCTAACCCTAGCCCGAACCCTAACCCTAACCCTTCCCCGAAGCCTGACCCTCACCCGTCCCCTAATCCTAACCCGTACGCTTACACTAACCCGCGCCCTCACACGTCCGCTCCCCCTAAAGCGTTGTCGTACCCTCACCTGGACCCTAAACCGTCCCCGTCCCCTAACCCTAACCCTACCTCGAACCCTAACCCTAACACTTCCCCGAAGCCTGACCCTCACCCGTCCCCTAATCCTAACACGTACGCTGACACTAACCCGCGCCCTCACACGTCCGTTCCCTCTAAAGCGTTGTCGTACCCTCACCTGGACCCTAACCCGTCCCCGTCCCCTAACCCTAACCCTAGCCCAAACCCTAACCCTAAACCTTCCCCGAAGCCTGACCCTCACCCGTCCCCTAATCCTAACCCGTACGCTGACACTAAGCCGCGCCCTCACACGTCCGCTCCCCCTAAAGCGTTGTCGTACCCTCACCTGGACCCTAACCCGTCCCCGTCCCCTAACCCTAACCCTAGCCCGAACCCTAACCCTAACCCTTCCCCGAAGCCTGACCCTCACCCGTCCCCTAATCCTAACCCGTACGCTGACACTAACCCGCGCCCTCACACGTCCACTCCCTCTAAAGCGTTGTCGTACCCTCACCTGGACCCTAACCCATCCCCGTCCCCTAACCCTAACCCTAGCCCGAACCCTAACCCTAACCCTTCCCCGAAGCCTGACCCTCACCCGTCCCCTAATCCTAACCCGTACGCTGACACTAACCCGCGCCCTCACACGTACGCTCCCCCTAAAGCGTTGTCGTACCCTCACCTGGACCCTAAACCGTCCCCGTCCCCTAACCCTAACCCTAGCCCGAACCCTAACCCTAACCCTTCCCCGAAGCCTGACCCTCACCCGTCCCCTAATCCTAACCCGTACGCTGACACTAACCCGCGCCCTCACACGTCCGCTGCCCCTAAAGCGTTGTCGTTCCCTCACCTGGACCCTAAACCGTCCCCGTCCCCTAACCCTAACCCTAGCCCGAACCCTAACCCTAACCCTTCCCCGAAGCCTGACCCTCACCCGTCCCCTAATCCTAAGCCGTACGCTGACACTAACCCAGGCCCTCACACGTCCGCTCCCCCTAAAGCGTGGTCGTACCCTCACCTGGACCCTAAACCGTCCCCGTCCCCTAACCCTAACCCTAGCCCGAACCCTAACCCTAACCCTTCCCCGAAGCCTGACCCTCACCCGTCCCCTAATCCTAACCCGTACGCTGACACTAACCCGCGGCCTCACACGTCCGCTGCCCCTAAAGCGTTGTCGTACCCTCACCTGGACCCTAACCCGTCCCCGTCCCCTAACCCTAACCCTAGCCCGAACCCTAACCCTAACCCTTCCCCGAAGCCTGACCGTCACCCGTCCCCTAATCCTAACCCGTACGCTGACACTAACCCGCGCCCTCACACGTCCACTCCCCCTAAAGCGTGGTCGTACCCTCACCTGGACCCTAAACCGTCCCCGTCCCCTAACCCTAACCCTAGCCCGAACCCTAACCCTAACCCTTCCCCGAAGCCTGACCCTCACCCGTCCCCTAATCCTAACCCGTACGCTGACACTAACCCGCGCCCTCACACGTCCGCTCCCCCTAAAGCGTTGTCGTACCCTCACCTGGACCCTAAACCGTCCCCGTCCCCTAACCCTAACCCTAGCCCGAACCCTAACCCTAACCCTTCCCCGAAGCCTGACCCTCACCCGTCCCCTAATCCTAACCCGTACGCTGACACTAACCCGCGCCCTCACACGTCCGCTCCCCCTAAAGCGTTGTCGTACCCTCACCTGGACCCTAAACCGTCCCCGTCCCCTAACCCTAACCCTAGCCCGAACCCTAACCCTAACCCTTCCCCGAAGCCTGACCCTCACCCGTCCCCTAATCATAAGCCGTACGCTGACATTAACCCACGCCCTCACACGTGCGCTCCCCCTAAAGCGTTGTTGTACCCTCACCTGGACCCTAAACCGTCCCCGTCCCCTAACCCTAACTCTAGCCCGAACCCTAACCCTAACCCTTCACCGAAGCCTGACCCTCACCCGTCCCCTAATCCTAACCCGTACGCTGACACTAACCCGCGCCCTCACACGTACCCTCCCCCTAAAGCATTGTCGTACCCTCACCTGGACCCTAAACCGTCCCCGTCCCCTAACACTAACCCTAGCCCGAACCCTAACCCTAACCCTTCCCCGAAGCCTGACCCTCACCCGTCCCCTAATCCTAAGCCGTACGCTGACACTAACCCGCTCCCTCACACGTCCGCTCCCCCTAAAGCGTTGTCGTACCCTCACCTGGACCCTAAACCGTCCCCGTCCCCTAACCCTAACCCTAGCCCGAACCATAACCCTAACCCTTCCCCGAAGCCTGACCCTCACCCGTCCCCTAATCCTAAGCCGTACGCTGACACTAACCCGCGCCCTCACACGTCCGCTCCCCCTAAAGCGTTGTCGTACCCTCACCTGGACCCTAAACCGTCCCCGTCCCCTAACCCTAACCCTAGCCCGAAACCTAACCCTAACACTTCCCCGAAGCCTGACCCTCACCCGTCCCCTAATCCTAACCCGTACGCTGACACTAACCCGCGCCCTCACACGTATGCTCCCCCTAAAGCGTTGTCGTACCCTCACCTGGACACTAACCCGTCCCCGTCCCCTAACCCTAACCCTAGCCCGAACCCTAACCCTAACCCTTCCCCGAAGCCTGACCCTCACCCGTCCCCTAATCCTAACCCGTACGCTGACACTAACCCGCGCCCTCACACGTCCACTCCCCCTAAAGCGTTGTCGTACCCTCACCTGGACCCTAACCCGTCCCCGTCCCCTAACCCTAACCCTAGCCCGAACCCTAACCCTAACCCTTCCCCGAAGCCTGACCCTCACCCGTCCCCTAATCCTAACCCGTACGCTGACACTAACCCTCGCCCTCACACGTCCGCTCCCCCTAAAGCGTTGTCGTACCCTCACCTGGACCCTAAACCGTCCCCGTCCCCTAACCCTAACCCTAGCCCGAACCCTAACCCTAACCCTTCCCCGAAGCCTGACCCTCACCCGTCCCCTAATCCTAAGCCGTACGCTGACACTAACCCGCTCCCTCACATGTCCGCTCCCCCTAAAGCGTTGTCGTACCCTCACCTGGACCCTAAACCGTCCCCGTCCCCTAACCCGAACCCTAACCCTAACCCTTCCCCGAAGCCTGACCCTCACCCGTCCCCTAATCCTAAGCCGTACGCTGACACTAACCCGCGCTCTCACACGTCCACTCCCCCTAAAGCGTTGTCGTACCCTCACCTGGACCCTAAACCGTCCCCGTCCCCTAACCCTAACCCTAGCCCGAACCCTAACCCTAACCCTTCCCCGAAGCCTGACCCTCACCCGTGCCCTAATCCTAAGCCGTACGCTGACACTAACCCGCGCCCTCACACGTCCGCTCCCCCTAAAGCGTTGTCGTACCTTCACCTGGACCCTAAACCGTCCCCGTCCCCTAACCCTAACCCTAGCCCGAACCCTAACCCTAACACTTCCCCGAAGCCTGACCCTCACCCGTCCCCTAATCCTAACCCGTACGCTGACACTAACCCGCGCCCTCACACGTATGCTCCCCCTAAAGCGTTGTCGTACCCTCACCTGGACCCTAACCCGTCCCCGTCCCCTAACCCTAACCCTAGTCCGAACCCTAACCCTAACCCTTCCCCGAAGCCTGACCCTCACCCGTCCCCTAATCCTAAGCCGTACGCTGACACTAACCCGCGCCCTCACACGTCCGCTCCCCCTAAAGCGTTGTTGTACCCTCACCTGGACCCTAACCCGTCCCCGTCCCCTAACCCTAACCCTAGCCCGAACCCTAACCCTAACCCTTCCCCGAAGCCTGACCCTCACCCGTCCCCTAATCCTAACCCGTACGCTGACACTAACCCACGCCCTCACACGTCCGCTCCCCCTAAAGCGTTGTCGTACCCTCACCTGGACCCTAAACCGTCCCCGTCCCCTAACCCTAACCCTAGCCCGAACCCTAACCCTAACCCTTCCCCGAAGCCTGACCCTCACCCGTCCCCTAATCCTAACCCGTACGCTGACACTAACCCGCGCCCTCACACGTCCGCTCCCCCTAAAGCATTGTCGTACCCTCACCTGGACCCTAAACCGTCCCCGTCCCCTAACACTAACCCTAGCCCGAACCCTAACCCTAACCCTTCCCCGAAGCCTGACCCTCACCCGTCCCCTAATCCTAAGCCGTACGCTGACACTAACCCGCTCCCTCACACGTCCGCTCCCCCTAAAGCGTTGTCGTACCCTCACCTGGACCCTAAACCGTCCCCGTCCCCTAACCCTAACCCTAGCCCGAACCCTAACCCTAACCCTTCCCCGAAGCCTGACCCTCACCCGTCCCCTAATCCTAAGCCATACGCTGATACTAACCCACGCCCTCACACGTCCGCTCCCCCTAAAGCGGTGTCGTACCCTCACCTGGACCCTAAACCGTCCCCGTCCCCTAACCCTAACCCTAGCCCGAACCCTAACCCTAACACTTCCCCGAAGCCTGACCCTCACCCGTCCCCTAATCCTAACCCGTACGCTGACACTAACCCGCGCCCTCACACGTATGCTCCCCCTAAAGCGTTGTCGTACCCTCACCTGGACCCTAAACCGTCCCCGTCCCGTAACCCTAACCCTAGCCCGAACCCTAACCCTAACCTTTCCCCGAAGCCTGACACTCACCCGTCCCCTAATCCTAACCCGTACGCTGACACTAACCAGCTCCCTCACACGTCCGCTGCCCCTAAAGCGTTGTCGTACCCTCACCTGGACCCTAACCCGTCCCCGTCCCCTAACCCTAACCCTAGCCCGAACCCTAACCCTAACCCTTCCCCGAAGCCTGACCCTCACCCGTCCCCTAATCCTAACCCGTACGCTGACACTAACCCGCGCCCTCACACGTCCGCTCCCCCTAAAGCGTTGTCGTACCCTCACCTGGACCCTAAACCGTCCCCGTCCCCTAACCCTACCCCTAGCCCGAACCCTGACCCTAACCCTTCCCCGAAGCCTGACCCTCACCCGTCCCCTAATCCTAACCCGTACGCTGACACTAACCCGCGCCCTCACACGTACGCTCCCCCTAAAGCGTTGTCGTACCCTCACCTGGACCCTAACCCGTCTCCGTCCCCTAACCCTAGCCCGAACCCTAACCCTAACCCTTCCCCGAAGCCTGACCCTCATCCGTCCCCTAATCCTAACCCGTACGCTGACACTAACCCGCGCCCTCACACGTACGCTCCCCCTAAAGCGTTGTCGTACCCTCACCTGGACCCTAACCCGTCCCCGTCCCCTAAACCTAACGCTAGCCCGAACCCTAACCCTAACCCTTCCCCGAAGCCTGACCCTCAGCCGTCCGCTAATCCTAACCCGTACGCTGACACTAACCCGCGCCCTCACACGTACGCTCCCCCTAAAGCGTTGTCGTACCCTCACCTGGACCCTAACCCGTCCCCGTCCCCTAACCCTAACCCTAGCCCGAACCCTAACCCTAACCCTTCCCCGAAGCCTGACACTCACCCGTCCCCTAATCCTAACCCGTACGCTGACACTAACCCGCGCCCTCACACGTATGCTCCCCCTAAAGCGTTGTCGTACCCTCACCTGGACCCTAACCCTTCCCCGTCCCCTAACCCTAACCCTAGCCCGAACCCTAACCCTAACCCTTCCCCGAAGCCTGACCCTCACCCGTCCCCTAATCCTAACCCGTACCCTGACACTAACCCGCGCAATCACACGTACGCTCCCACTAAAGCGTTGTCGTACCCTCACCTGGACCCTAAACTGTCCCCGTCCCCTAACCCTAACCCTAGCCCGAACCCTAACCCTAACCCTTCCCCGAAGCCTGACCCTCACCCGTCCCCTAATCCTAACCCGTACGCTGACACTAACCCGCGCCCTCACACGTACGCTCCCCCTAAAGCGTTGTCGTACCCTCACCTGGACCCTAACCCGTCCCCGTCCCCTAACCCTAACCCTAGCCCGAACCCTAACCCTAACCCTTTCCCGAAGCCTGACCCTCACCCGTCCCCTAATCCTAACCCGTACGCTGACACTAACCCGCGCCCTCACACGTACGCTCCCCCTAAAGCGTTGTCGTACCCTCACCTGGACCCTAACCCTTCCCCGTCCCCTAACCCTAACCCTAGCCCGAACCCTAACCCTAACCCTTCCCCGAAGCCTGACCCTCACCCGTCCCCTAATCCTAACCCGTACCCTGACACTAACTCGCGCCCTCACACGTACGCTCCCCCTAAAGCGATGTCGTACCCTCACCTGGACCCTAAACCGTCCCCGTCCCCTAACCCTAACCCTAGCTCGAACCCTAACCCTAACCCTTCCCCGAAGCCTGACCGTCACCCGTCCCCTGATCCTAACCCGTACGCTGACACTAACCCGCGCCCTCACACGTACGCTCCCCCTAAAGCGTTGTCGTACCCTCACCTGGACCCTAAACCGTCCCCGTCCCCTAACCCTAACCCTAGCTCGAACCCTAACCCTAAACCTTCCCCGAAGCCTGACCCTCACCCGTCCCCTAATCCTAACCCGTACGCTGACACTAACCCGCGCCCTCACACGTACGCTCCCCCTAAAGCGTTGTCGTACCCTCACCTGGACCCTAACCCGTCCCCGTCCCCTAACCCTAACCCTAGCCCGAACCCTAACCCTAACCCTTCCCCGAAGCCTGACCCTCACCCGTCCCCTAATCCTAAGCCGTACGCTGACACTAACCCAGGCCCTCACACGTCCGCTCCCCCTAAAGCGTGGTCGTACCCTCACCTGGACCCTAAACCGTCCCCGTCCCCTAACCCTAACCCTAGCCCGAACCCTAACCCTAACCCTTCCCCGAAGCCTGACCCTCACCCGTCCCCTAATCCTAAACCGTACGCTGACACTAACCCGCGGCCTCACACGTCCGCTGCCCCTAAAGCGTTGTCGTACCCTCACCTGGACCCTAACCCTTCCCCGTCCCCTAACCCTAACCCTAGCCCGAACCCTAACCCTAACCCTTCCCCGAAGCCTGACCCTCACCCGTCCCCTAATCCTAACCCGTACGCTGACACTAACCCGCGCCCTCACACGTCCACTCCCCCTAAAGTGTGGTCGTACCCTCACCTGGACCCTAAACCGTCCCCGTCCCCTAACCCTAACCGTAGCCCGAACCCTAACCCTAACCCTTCCCCGAAGCCTGACCCTCACCCGTCCCCTAATCCTAACCCGTACGCTGACACTAACCCGCGCCCTCACACGTCCGCTCCCCCTAAAGCGTTGTCGTACCCTCACCTGGACCCTAAACCGTCCCCGTCCCCTAACCCTAACCCTAGCCCGAACCCTAACCCTAACCCTTCCCCGAAGCCTGACCCTCACCCGTCCCCTAATCCTAACCCGTACGCTTACACTAACCCGCGCCCTCACACGTCCGCTCCCCCTAAAGCGTTGTCGTACCCTCACCTGGACCCTAAACCGTCCCCGTCCCCTAACCCTAACCCTACCTCGAACCCTAACCCTAACACTTCCCCGAAGCCTGACCCTCACCCGTCCCCTAATCCTAACACGTACGCTGACACTAACCCGCGCCCTCACACGTCCGTTCCCTCTAAAGCGTTGTCGTACCCTCACCTGGACCCTAACCCGTCCCCGTCCCCTAACCCTAACCCTAGCCCAAACCCTAACCCTAAACCTTCCCCGAAGCCTGACCCTCACCCGTCCCCTAATCCTAACCCGTACGCTGACACTAAGCCGCGCCCTCACACGTCCGCTCCCCCTAAAGCGTTGTCGTACCCTCACCTGGACCCTAACCCGTCCCCGTCCCCTAACCCTAACCCTAGCCCGAACCCTAACCCTAACCCTTCCCCGAAGCCTGACCCTCACCCGTCCCCTAATCCTAACCCGTACGCTGACACTAACCCGCGCCCTCACACGTCCACTCCCTCTAAAGCGTTGTCGTACCCTCACCTGGACCCTAACCCATCCCCGTCCCCTAACCCTAACCCTAGCCCGAACCCTAACCCTAACCCTTCCCCGAAGCCTGACCCTCACCCGTCCCCTAATCCTAACCCGTACGCTGACACTAACCCGCGCCCTCACACGTCCGCTCCCCCTAAAGCGTTGTCGTACCCTCACCTGGACCCTAAACCGTCCCCGTCCCCTAACCCTAACCCTAGCCCGAACCCTAACCCTAACCCTTCCCCGAAGCCTGACCCTCACCCGTCCCCTAATCCTAACCCGTACGCTGACACTAACCCGCGCCCTCACACGTCCGCTGCCCCTAAAGCGTTGTCGTTCCCTCACCTGGACCCTAAACCGTCCCCGTCCCCTAACCCTAACCCTAGCCCGAACCCTAACCCTAACCCTTCCCCGAAGCCTGACCCTCACCCGTCCCCTAATCCTAAGCCGTACGCTGACACTAACCCAGGCCCTCACACGTCCGCTCCCCCTAAAGCGTGGTCGTACCCTCACCTGGACCCTAAACCGTCCCCGTCCCCTAACCCTAACCCTAGCCCGAACCCTAACCCTAACCCTTCCCCGAAGCCTGACCCTCACCCGTCCCCTAATCCTAACCCGTACGCTGACACTAACCCGCGGCCTCACACGTCCGCTGCCCCTAAAGCGTTGTCGTACCCTCACCTGGACCCTAACCCGTCCCCGTCCCCTAACCCTAACCCTAGCCCGAACCCTAACCCTAACCCTTCCCCGAAGCCTGACCGTCACCCGTCCCCTAATCCTAACCCGTACGCTGACACTAACCCGCGCCCTCACACGTCCACTCCCCCTAAAGCGTGGTCGTACCCTCACCTGGACCCTAAACCGTCCCCGTCCCCTAACCCTAACCCTAGCCCGAACCCTAACCCTAACCCTTCCCCGAAGCCTGACCCTCACCCGTCCCCTAATCCTAACCCGTACGCTGACACTAACCCGCGCCCTCACACGTCCGCTCCCCCTAAAGCGTTGTCGTACCCTCACCTGGACCCTAAACCGTCCCCGTCCCCTAACCCTAACCCTAGCCCGAACCCTAACCCTAACCCTTCCCCGAAGCCTGACCCTCACCCGTCCCCTAATCCTAACCCGTACGCTGACACTAACCCGCGCCCTCACACGTCCGCTCCCCCTAAAGCGTTGTCGTACCCTCACCTGGACCCTAAACCGTCCCCGTCCCCTAACCCTAACCCTAGCCCGAACCCTAACCCTAACCCTTCCCCGAAGCCTGACCCTCACCCGTCCCCTAATCATAAGCCGTACGCTGACATTAACCCACGCCCTCACACGTGCGCTCCCCCTAAAGCGTTGTTGTACCCTCACCTGGACCCTAAACCGTCCCCGTCCCCTAACCCTAACTCTAGCCCGAACCCTAACCCTAACCCTTCACCGAAGCCTGACCCTCACCCGTCCCCTAATCCTAACCCGTACGCTGACACTAACCCGCGCCCTCACACGTACCCTCCCCCTAAAGCATTGTCGTACCCTCACCTGGACCCTAAACCGTCCCCGTCCCCTAACACTAACCCTAGCCCGAACCCTAACCCTAACCCTTCCCCGAAGCCTGACCCTCACCCGTCCCCTAATCCTAAGCCGTACGCTGACACTAACCCGCTCCCTCACACGTCCGCTCCCCCTAAAGCGTTGTCGTACCCTCACCTGGACCCTAAACCGTCCCCGTCCCCTAACCCTAACCCTAGCCCGAACCATAACCCTAACCCTTCCCCGAAGCCTGACCCTCACCCGTCCCCTAATCCTAAGCCGTACGCTGACACTAACCCGCGCCCTCACACGTCCGCTCCCCCTAAAGCGTTGTCGTACCCTCACCTGGACCCTAAACCGTCCCCGTCCCCTAACCCTAACCCTAGCCCGAAACCTAACCCTAACACTTCCCCGAAGCCTGACCCTCACCCGTCCCCTAATCCTAACCCGTACGCTGACACTAACCCGCGCCCTCACACGTATGCTCCCCCTAAAGCGTTGTCGTACCCTCACCTGGACACTAACCCGTCCCCGTCCCCTAACCCTAACCCTAGCCCGAACCCTAACCCTAACCCTTCCCCGAAGCCTGACCCTCACCCGTCCCCTAATCCTAACCCGTACGCTGACACTAACCCGCGCCCTCACACGTCCACTCCCCCTAAAGCGTTGTCGTACCCTCACCTGGACCCTAACCCGTCCCCGTCCCCTAACCCTAACCCTAGCCCGAACCCTAACCCTAACCCTTCCCCGAAGCCTGACCCTCACCCGTCCCCTAATCCTAACCCGTACGCTGACACTAACCCTCGCCCTCACACGTCCGCTCCCCCTAAAGCGTTGTCGTACCCTCACCTGGACCCTAAACCGTCCCCGTCCCCTAACCCTAACCCTAGCCCGAACCCTAACCCTAACCCTTCCCCGAAGCCTGACCCTCACCCGTCCCCTAATCCTAAGCCGTACGCTGACACTAACCCGCTCCCTCACATGTCCGCTCCCCCTAAAGCGTTGTCGTACCCTCACCTGGACCCTAAACCGTCCCCGTCCCCTAACCCGAACCCTAACCCTAACCCTTCCCCGAAGCCTGACCCTCACCCGTCCCCTAATCCTAAGCCGTACGCTGACACTAACCCGCGCTCTCACACGTCCACTCCCCCTAAAGCGTTGTCGTACCCTCACCTGGACCCTAAACCGTCCCCGTCCCCTAACCCTAACCCTAGCCCGAACCCTAACCCTAACCCTTCCCCGAAGCCTGACCCTCACCCGTGCCCTAATCCTAAGCCGTACGCTGACACTAACCCGCGCCCTCACACGTCCGCTCCCCCTAAAGCGTTGTCGTACCTTCACCTGGACCCTAAACCGTCCCCGTCCCCTAACCCTAACCCTAGCCCGAACCCTAACCCTAACACTTCCCCGAAGCCTGACCCTCACCCGTCCCCTAATCCTAACCCGTACGCTGACACTAACCCGCGCCCTCACACGTATGCTCCCCCTAAAGCGTTGTCGTACCCTCACCTGGACCCTAACCCGTCCCCGTCCCCTAACCCTAACCCTAGTCCGAACCCTAACCCTAACCCTTCCCCGAAGCCTGACCCTCACCCGTCCCCTAATCCTAAGCCGTACGCTGACACTAACCCGCGCCCTCACACGTCCGCTCCCCCTAAAGCGTTGTCGTACCCTCACCTGGACCCTAACCCGTCCCCGTCCCCTAACCCTAACCCTAGCCCGAACCCTAACCCTAACCCTTCCCCGAAGCCTGACCCTCACCCGTCCCCTAATCCTAACCCGTACGCTGACACTAACCCGCGCCCTCACACGTCCACTCCCCCTAAAGCGTTGTCGTACCCTCACCTGGACCCTAACCCGTCCCCGTCCCTTAACCCTAACCCTAGCCCGAACCCTAACCCTAACCCTTCCCCGAAGCCTGACCCTCACCCGTCCCCTAATCCTAACCCGTACGCTGACACTAACCCGCGCCCTCACACGTCCGCTCCCCCTAAAGCGTTGTCGTAACCTCACCTGGACCCTAAACCGTCCCCGTCCCCTAACCCTAACCCTAGCCCGAACCCTAACCCTAACCCTTCCCCGAAGCCTGACCCTCACCCGTCCCCTAATCCTAACCCGTACGCTGACACTAACCCGCGCCCTCACACGTCCGCTCCCCCTAAAGCGTTGTCGTACCCTCACCTGGACCCTAAACCGTCCCCGTCCCCTAACCCTAACCCTAGCCCGAACCCTAACCCTAACCCTTCCCCGAAGCCTGACCCTCACCCGTCCCCTAATCATAAGCCGTACGCTGACATTAACCCACGCCCTCACACGTGCGCTCCCCCTAAAGCGTTGTTGTACCCTCACCTGGACCCTAAACCGTCCCCGTCCCCTAACCCTAACTCTAGCCCGAACCCTAACCCTAACCCTTCACCGAAGCCTGACCCTCACCCGTCCCCTAATCCTAACCCGTACGCTGACACTAACCCGCGCCCTCACACGTACCCTCCCCCTAAAGCATTGTCGTACCCTCACCTGGACCCTAAACCGTCCCCGTCCCCTAACACTAACCCTAGCCCGAACCCTAACCCTAACCCTTCCCCGAAGCCTGACCCTCACCCGTCCCCTAATCCTAAGCCGTACGCTGACACTAACCCGCTCCCTCACACGTCCGCTCCCCCTAAAGCGTTGTCGTACCCTCACCTGGACCCTAAACCGTCCCCGTCCCCTAACCCTAACCCTAGCCCGAACCATAACCCTAACCCTTCCCCGAAGCCTGACCCTCACCCGTCCCCTAATCCTAAGCCGTACGCTGACACTAACCCGCGCCCTCACACGTCCGCTCCCCCTAAAGCGTTGTCGTACCCTCACCTGGACCCTAAACCGTCCCCGTCCCCTAACCCTAACCCTAGCCCGAAACCTAACCCTAACACTTCCCCGAAGCCTGACCCTCACCCGTCCCCTAATCCTAACCCGTACGCTGACACTAACCCGCGCCCTCACACGTATGCTCCCCCTAAAGCGTTGTCGTACCCTCACCTGGACACTAACCCGTCCCCGTCCCCTAACCCTAACCCTAGCCCGAACCCTAACCCTAACCCTTCCCCGAAGCCTGACCCTCACCCGTCCCCTAATCCTAACCCGTACGCTGACACTAACCCGCGCCCTCACACGTCCACTCCCCCTAAAGCGTTGTCGTACCCTCACCTGGACCCTAACCCGTCCCCGTCCCCTAACCCTAACCCTAGCCCGAACCCTAACCCTAACCCTTCCCCGAAGCCTGACCCTCACCCGTCCCCTAATCCTAACCCGTACGCTGACACTAACCCTCGCCCTCACACGTCCGCTCCCCCTAAAGCGTTGTCGTACCCTCACCTGGACCCTAAACCGTCCCCGTCCCCTAACCCTAACCCTAGCCCGAACCCTAACCCTAACCCTTCCCCGAAGCCTGACCCTCACCCGTCCCCTAATCCTAAGCCGTACGCTGACACTAACCCGCTCCCTCACATGTCCGCTCCCCCTAAAGCGTTGTCGTACCCTCACCTGGACCCTAAACCGTCCCCGTCCCCTAACCCGAACCCTAACCCTAACCCTTCCCCGAAGCCTGACCCTCACCCGTCCCCTAATCCTAAGCCGTACGCTGACACTAACCCGCGCTCTCACACGTCCACTCCCCCTAAAGCGTTGTCGTACCCTCACCTGGACCCTAAACCGTCCCCGTCCCCTAACCCTAACCCTAGCCCGAACCCTAACCCTAACCCTTCCCCGAAGCCTGACCCTCACCCGTGCCCTAATCCTAAGCCGTACGCTGACACTAACCCGCGCCCTCACACGTCCGCTCCCCCTAAAGCGTTGTCGTACCTTCACCTGGACCCTAAACCGTCCCCGTCCCCTAACCCTAACCCTAGCCCGAACCCTAACCCTAACACTTCCCCGAAGCCTGACCCTCACCCGTCCCCTAATCCTAACCCGTACGCTGACACTAACCCGCGCCCTCACACGTATGCTCCCCCTAAAGCGTTGTCGTACCCTCACCTGGACCCTAACCCGTCCCCGTCCCCTAACCCTAACCCTAGTCCGAACCCTAACCCTAACCCTTCCCCGAAGCCTGACCCTCACCCGTCCCCTAATCCTAAGCCGTACGCTGACACTAACCCGCGCCCTCACACGTCCGCTCCCCCTAAAGCGTTGTTGTACCCTCACCTGGACCCTAACCCGTCCCCGTCCCCTAACCCTAACCCTAGCCCGAACCCTAACCCTAACCCTTCCCCGAAGCCTGACCCTCACCCGTCCCCTAATCCTAACCCGTACGCTGACACTAACCCGCGCCCTCACACGTCCACTCCCCCTAAAGCGTTGTCGTACCCTCACCTGGACCCTAACCCGTCCCCGTCCCTTAACCCTAACCCTAGCCCGAACCCTAACCCTAACCCTTCCCCGAAGCCTGACCCTCACCCGTCCCCTAATCCTAACCCGTACGCTGACACTAACCCGCGCCCTCACACGTCCGCTCCCCCTAAAGCGTTGTCGTAACCTCACCTGGACCCTAAACCGTCCCCGTCCCCTAACCCTAACCCTAGCCCGAACCCTAACCCTAACCCTTCCCCGAAGCCTGACCCTCACCCGTCCCCTAATCCTAACCCGTACGCTGACACTAACCCGCGCCCTCACACGTCCGCTGCCCCTAAAGCGTTGTCGTACCCTCACCTGGACCCTAAACCGTCCCCGTCCCCTAACCCTAACCCTAGCCCGAACCCTAACCCTAACCCTTCCCCGAAGCCTGACCATCACCCGTCCCCTAATCCTAAGCCGTACGCTGACACTAACCCAGGCCCTCACACGTCCGCTCCCCCTAAAGCGTGGTCGTACCCTCACCTGGACCCTAAACCGTCCCCGTCCCCTAACCCTAACCCTAGCCCGAACCCTAACCCTAACCCTTCCCCGAAGCCTGACCCTCACCCGTCCCCTAATCCTAAACCGTACGCTGACACTAACCCGCGGCCTCACACGTCCGCTGCCCCTAAAGCGTTGTCGTACCCTCACCTGGACCCTAACCCTTCCCCGTCCCCTAACCCTAACCCTAGCCCGAACCCTAACCCTAACCCTTCCCCGAAGCCTGACCCTCACCCGTCCCCTAATCCTAACCCGTACGCTGACACTAACCCGCGCCCTCACACGTCCACTCCCCCTAAAGTGTGGTCGTACCCTCACCTGGACCCTAAACCGTCCCCGTCCCCTAACCCTAACCGTAGCCCGAACCCTAACCCTAACCCTTCCCCGAAGCCTGACCCTCACCCGTCCCCTAATCCTAACCCGTACGCTGACACTAACCCGCGCCCTCACACGTCCGCTCCCCCTAAAGCGTTGTCGTACCCTCACCTGGACCCTAAACCGTCCCCGTCCCCTAACCCTAACCCTAGCCCGAACCCTAACCCTAACCCTTCCCCGAAGCCTGACCCTCACCCGTCCCCTAATCCTAACCCGTACGCTGACACTAACCCGCGCCCTCACACGTCCGCTCCCCCTAAAGCGTTGTCGTACCCTCACCTGGACCCTAAACCGTCCCCGTCCCCTAACCCTAACCCTAGCCCGAACCCTAACCCTAACCCTTCCCCGAAGCCTGACCCTCACCCGTCCCCTAATCCTAACCCGTACGCTGACACTAACCCACGCCCTCACACGTCCGCTCCCCCTAAAGCGTTGTCGTACCCTCACCTGGACCCTAAACCGTCCCCGTCCCCTAACCCTAACCCTAGCCCGAACCCTAACCCTAACCCTTCCCCGAAGCCTGACCCTCACCCGTCCCCTAATCCTAACCCGTACGCTGACACTAACCCGCGCCCTAACACGTCCGCTGCCCCTAAAGCGTTGTCGTTCCCTCACCTGGACCCTAAACCGTCCCCGTCCCCTAACCCTAACCCTAGCCCGAACCCTAACCCTAACCCTTCCCCGAAGCCTGACCCTCACCCGTCCCCTAATCCTAAGCCGTACGCTGACACTAACCCAGGCCCTCACACGTCCGCTCCCCCTAAAGCGTGGTCGTACCCTCACCTGGACCCTAAACCGTCCCTGTCCCCTAACCCTAACCCTAGCCCGAACCCTAACCCTAACCCTTCCCCGAAGCCTGACCCTCACCCGTCCCCTAATCCTAACCCGTACGCTGACACTAACCCGCGGCCTCACACGTCCGCTGCCCCTAAAGCGTTGTGGTACCCTCACCTGGACCCTAACCCGTCCCCGTCCCCTAACCCTAACCCTAGCCCGAACCCTAACCCTAACCCTTCCCCGAAGCCTGACCCTCACCCGTCCCCTAATCCTAACCCGTACGCTGACACTAACCCGCACCCTCACACGGCCACTCCCCCTAAAGCGTGGTCGTACCCTCACCTGGACCCTAAACCGTCCCCGTCCCCTAACCCTAACCCTAGCCCGAACCCTAACCCTAACCCTTCCCCGAAGCCTGACCCTCACCCGTCCCCTAATCCTAACCCGTACGCTGACACTAACCCGCGCCCTCACACGTCCGCTCCCCCTAAAGCGTTGTCGTACCCTCACCTGGACCCTAAACCGTACCCGTCCCCTAACCCTAACCCTAGCCCGAACCCTAAACCTAACCCTTCCCCGAAGCCTGACCCTCACCCGTCCCCTAATCCTAACCCGTACGCTGACACTAACCCGCGCCCTCACACGTCCGCTCCCCCTAAAGCGTTGTCGTACCCTCACCTGGACCCTAAACCGTCCCCGTCCCCTAACCCTAACCCTAGCCCGAACCCTAACCCTAACCCTTCCCCGAAGCCTGACCCTCACCCGTCCCCTAATCCTAAGCCGTACGCTGACATTAACCCACGCCCTCACACGTCCGCTCCCACTAAAGCGTTGTCGTACCCTCACCTGGACCCTAAACCATCCCCGTCCCCTAACCCTAACTCTAGCCCGAACCCTAACCCTAACCCTTCACCGAAGCCTGACCCTCACCCGTCCCCTAATCCTAACCCGTACGCTGACACTAACCCGCGCCCTCACACGTACCCTCCCCCTAAAGCATTGTCGTACCCTTACCTGGACCCTAAACCGTCCCCGTCCCCTAACACTAACCCTAGCCCGAACCCTAACCCTAACCCTTCCCCGAAGCCTGACCCTCACCCGTCCCCTAATCCTAAGCCGTACGCTGACACTAACCCGCTCCCTCACACGTCCGCTCCCCCTAAAGCGTTGTCGTACCCTCACCTGGACCCTAAACCGTCCCCGTCCCCTAACCCTAACCCTAGCCCGAACCCTAACCCTAACCCTTACCCGAAGCCTGACCCTCACCCGTCCCCTAATCCTAACCCGTTCGCTGACACTAACCCGCGCCCTCACACGTCCGCTCCCCCTAAAGCGTTGTCGTACCCTCACCTGGACCCTAAACCGTCCCCGTCCCCTAACCCTAACCCTAGCCCGAACCCTAACCCTAACACTTCCCCGAAGCCTGACCCTCACCCGTCCCCTAATCCTAACCCGTACGCTGACACTAACCCGCGCCCTCACACGTATGCTCCCCCTAAAGCGTTGTCGTACCCTCACCTGGACCCTAAACCGTCCCCGTCCCCTAACCCTAACCCTAGCCCGAACCCTAACCCTAACCCTTCCCCGAAGCCTGACCCTCACCCGTCCCCTAATCCTAACCCGTACGCTGACACTAACCCGCGCCCTCACACGTCCACTCCCCCTAAAGCGTTGTCGTACCCTCACCTGGACCCTAACCCGTCCCCGTCCCCTAACCCTAACCCTAGCCCGAACCCTAACCCTAACCCTTCCCCGAAGCCTGACCCTCACCCGTCCCCTAATCCTAACCCGTACGCTGACACTAACCCGCGCCCTCACACGTCCGCTCCCCCTAAAGCGTTGTCGTACCCTCACCTGGACCCTAAACCGTCCCCGTCCCCTAACCCTAACCCTAGCACGAACCCTAACCCTAACCCTTCCCCGAAGCCTGACCCTCACCCGTCCCCTAATCTTAAGCCGTACGCTGACACTAACCCGCGCCCTCACACGTCCGCTCCCCTTAAAGCGTTGTCGTACCTTCACCTGGACCCTAAACCGTCCCCGTCCCCTAACCCTAACCCTAGCCCGAACCCTATCCCTAACACTTCCCCGAAGCCTGACCCTCACCCGTCCCCTAATCCTAACCCGTACGCTGACACTAACCCGCGCCCTCACACGTATGCTCCCCCTAAAGCGTTGTCGTACCCTCACCTGGACCCTAACCCGTCCCCGTCCCCTAACCCTAACCCTAGCCCGAACCCTAACCCTAACCCTTCCCCGAACCCTGACCCTCACCCGTCCCCTAATCCTAAGCCGTACGCTGACACTAACCCGCGCCCTCACACGTCCGCTCCCCCTAAAGCGTTGTCGTACCCTCACCTGGACCCTAACCCGTCCCCGTCCCCTAACCCTAACCCTAGCCCGAACCCTAACCCTAACCCTTCCCCGAAGCCTGACCCTCACCCGTCCCCTAATCCTAACCCGTACGCTGACACTAACCCGCGCCCTCACACGTCCACTCCCCCTAAAGCGTTGTCGTACCCTCACCTGGACCCTAACCCGTCCCCGTCCCCTAACCCTAACCTTAGCCCCAACCCTAACCCTAACCCTTCCCCGAAGCCTGACCCTCACCCGCCCCTAATCCTAACCCGTACGCTGACACTAACCCGCGCCCTCACACGTCCGCTCCCCCTAAAGCGTTGTCGTACCCTCACCTGGACCCTAAACCGTCCCCGTCCCCTAACCCTAACCCTAGCCCGAACCCTAACCCTAACCCTTCCCCGAAGCCTGACCGTCACCCGTCCCCTAATCCTAACCCGTACGCTGACACTAACCCGCGCCCTCACACGTCCGCTGCCCCTAAAGCGTTGTCGTACCCTCACCTGGACCCTAAACCGTCCCCGTCCCCTAACCCTAACCCTAGCCCGAACCCTAACCCTAACCCTTCCCCGAAGCCTGACCCTCACCCGTCCCCTAATCCTAAGCCGTACGCTGACACTAACCCAGGCCCTCACACGTCCGCTCCCCCTAAAGCGTGGTCGTACCCTCACCTGGACCCTAAACCGTCCCCGTCCCCTAACCCTAACCCTAGCCCGAACCCTAACCCTAACCCTTCCCCGAAGCCTGACCCTCACCCGTCCCCTAATCCTAAGCCGTACGCTGACACTAACCCGCGGCCTCACACGTCCGCTGCCCCTAAAGCGTTGTCGTACCCTCACCTGGACCCTAACCCGTCCCCGTCCCCTAACCCTAACCCTAGCCCGAACCCTAACCCTAACCCTTCCCCGAAGCCTGACCCTCACCCGTCCCCTAATCCTAACCCGTACGCTGACACTAACCCGCGCCCTCACACGTCCACTCCCCCTAAAGCGTTGTCGTACCCTCACCTGGACCCTAACCCGTCCCCGTCCCCTAACCCTAACCCTAGCCCGAACCCTAACCCTAACCCTTCCCCGAAGCCTGACCCTCACCCGTCCCCTAATCCTAACCCGTACGCTGACACTAACCCGCGCCCTCACACGTCCGCTCCCCCTAAAGCGTTGTCGTACCCTCACCTGGACCCTAAACCGTCCCCGTCCCCTAACCCTAACCCTAGCACGAACCCTAACCCTAACCCTTCCCCGAAGCCTGACCCTCACCCGTCCCCTAATCTTAAGCCGTACGCTGACACTAACCCGCGCCCTCACACGTCCGCTCCCCTTAAAGCGTTGTCGTACCTTCACCTGGACCCTAAACCGTCCCCGTCCCCTAACCCTAACCCTAGCCCGAACCCTATCCCTAACACTTCCCCGAAGCCTGACCCTCACCCGTCCCCTAATCCTAACCCGTACGCTGACACTAACCCGCGCCCTCACACGTATGCTCCCCCTAAAGCGTTGTCGTACCCTCACCTGGACCCTAACCCGTCCCCGTCCCCTAACCCTAACCCTAGCCCGAACCCTAACCCTAACCCTTCCCCGAACCCTGACCCTCACCCGTCCCCTAATCCTAAGCCGTACGCTGACACTAACCCGCGCCCTCACACGTCCGCTCCCCCTAAAGCGTTGTCGTACCCTCACCTGGACCCTAACCCGTCCCCGTCCCCTAACCCTAACCCTAGCCCGAACCCTAACCCTAACCCTTCCCCGAAGCCTGACCCTCACCCGTCCCCTAATCCTAACCCGTACGCTGACACTAACCCGCGCCCTCACACGTCCACTCCCCCTAAAGCGTTGTCGTACCCTCACCTGGACCCTAACCCGTCCCCGTCCCCTAACCCTAACCTTAGCCCCAACCCTAACCCTAACCCTTCCCCGAAGCCTGACCCTCACCCGCCCCTAATCCTAACCCGTACGCTGACACTAACCCGCGCCCTCACACGTCCGCTCCCCCTAAAGCGTTGTCGTACCCTCACCTGGACCCTAAACCGTCCCCGTCCCCTAACCCTAACCCTAGCCCGAACCCTAACCCTAACCCTTCCCCGAAGCCTGACCGTCACCCGTCCCCTAATCCTAACCCGTACGCTGACACTAACCCGCGCCCTCACACGTCCGCTGCCCCTAAAGCGTTGTCGTACCCTCACCTGGACCCTAAACCGTCCCCGTCCCCTAACCCTAACCCTAGCCCGAACCCTAACCCTAACCCTTCCCCGAAGCCTGACCCTCACCCGTCCCCTAATCCTAAGCCGTACGCTGACACTAACCCAGGCCCTCACACGTCCGCTCCCCCTAAAGCGTGGTCGTACCCTCACCTGGACCCTAAACCGTCCCCGTCCCCTAACCCTAACCCTAGCCCGAACCCTAACCCTAACCCTTCCCCGAAGCCTGACCCTCACCCGTCCCCTAATCCTAAGCCGTACGCTGACACTAACCCGCGGCCTCACACGTCCGCTGCCCCTAAAGCGTTGTCGTACCCTCACCTGGACCCTAACCCGTCCCCGTCCCCTAACCCTAACCCTAGCCCGAACCCTAACCCTAACCCTTCCCCGAAGCCTGACCCTCACCCGTCCCCTAATCCTAACCCGTACGCTGACACTAACCCGCGCCCTCACACGTCCACTCCCCCTAAAGCGTGGTCGTACCCTCACCTGGACCCTAAACCGTCCCCGTCCCGTAACCCTAACCCTAGCCCGAACCCTAACCCTAACCCTTCCCCGAAGCCTGACCCTCACCCGTCCCCTAATCCTAACCCGTACGCTGACACTAACCCGCGCCCTCACACGTCCGCTCCCCCTAAAGCGTTGTCGTACCCTCACCTGGACCCTAAACCGTCCCCGTCCCCTAACCCTAACCCTAGCCCGAACCCTAACCCTAACCCTTCCCCGAAGCCTGACCCTCACCCGTCCCCTAATCCTAACCCGTACGCTGACACTAACCCGCGCCCTCACACGTCCGCTCCCCCTAAAGCGTTGTCGTACCCTCACCTGGACCCTAAACCGTCCCCGTCCCCTAACCCTAACCCTAGCCCGAACCCTAACCCTAACCCTTCCCCGAAGCCTGACCCTCACCCGTCCCCTAATCCTAACCCGTACGCTGACACTAACCCACGCCCTCACACGTCCGCTCCCCCTAAAGCGTTGTCGTACCCTCACCTGGACCCTAAACCGTCCCCGTCCCCTAACCCTAACCCTAGCCCGAACCCTAACCCTAACCCTTCCCCGAAGCCTGACCCTCACCCGTCCCCTAATCCTAACCCGTACGCTGACACTAACCCGCGCCCTCACACGTCCGCTCCCCCTAAAGCATTGTCGTACCCTCACCTGGACCCTAAACCGTCCCCGTCCCCTAACACTAACCCTAGCCCGAACCCTAACCCTAACCCTTCCCCGAAGCCTGACCCTCACCCGTCCCCTAATCCTAAGCCGTACGCTGACACTAACCCGCTCCCTCACACGTCCGCTCCCCCTAAAGCGTTGTCGTACCCTCACCTGGACCCTAAACCGTCCCCGTCCCCTAACCCTAACCCTAGCCCGAACCCTAACCCTAACCCTTCCCCGAAGCCTGACCCTCACCCGTCCCCTAATCCTAAGCCATACGCTGACACTAACCCACGCCCTCACACGTCCGCTCCCCCTAAAGCGGTGTCGTACCCTCACCTGGACCCTAAACCGTCCCCGTCCCCTAACCCTAACCCTAGCCCGAACCCTAACCCTAACACTTCCCCGAAGCCTGACCCTCACCCGTCCCCTAATCCTAACCCGTACGCTGACACTAACCCGCGCCCTCACACGTATGCTCCCCCTAAAGCGTTGTCGTACCCTCACCTGGACCCTAAACCGTCCCCGTCCCGTAACCCTAACCCTAGCCCGAACCCTAACCCTAACCTTTCCCCGAAGCCTGACACTCACCCGTCCCCTAATCCTAACCCGTACGCTGACACTAACCAGCTCCCTCACACGTCCGCTGCCCCTAAAGCGTTGTCGTACCCTCACCTGGACCCTAACCCGTCCCCGTCCCCTAACCCTAACCCTAGCCCGAACCCTAACCCTAACCCTTCCCCGAAGCCTGACCCTCACCCGTCCCCTAATCCTAACCCGTACGCTGACACTAACCCGCGCCCTCACACGTCCGCTCCCCCTAAAGCGTTGTCGTACCCTCACCTGGACCCTAAACCGTCCCCGTCCCCTAACCCTACCCCTAGCCCGAACCCTGACCCTAACCCTTCCCCGAAGCCTGACCCTCACCCGTCCCCTAATCCTAACCCGTACGCTGACACTAACCCGCGCCCTCACACGTACGCTCCCCCTAAAGCGTTGTCGTACCCTCACCTGGACCCTAACCCGTCTCCGTCCCCTAACCCTAGCCCGAACCCTAACCCTAACCCTTCCCCGAAGCCTGACCCTCATCCGTCCCCTAATCCTAACCCGTACGCTGACACTAACCCGCGCCCTCACACGTACGCTCCCCCTAAAGCGTTGTCGTACCCTCACCTGGACCCTAACCCGTCCCCGTCCCCTAAACCTAACGCTAGCCCGAACCCTAACCCTAACCCTTCCCCGAAGCCTGACCCTCAGCCGTCCGCTAATCCTAACCCGTACGCTGACACTAACCCGCGCCCTCACACGTACGCTCCCCCTAAAGCGTTGTCGTACCCTCACCTGGACCCTAACCCGTCCCCGTCCCCTAACCCTAACCCTAGCCCTAACCCTAACCCTAACCCTTCCCCGAAGCCTGACACTCACACGTCCCCTAATCCTAACCCGTACGCTGACACTAACCCGCGCCCTCACACGTACGCTCCCCCTAAAGCGTTGTCGTACCCTCACCTGGACCCTAACCCGTCCCCGTCCCCTAACCCTAACCCTAGCCCGAACCCTAACCCTAACCCTTCCCTGAAGCCTGACCCTCACCCGTCCCCTAATCCTAACCCGTACGCTGACACTAACCCGCACCCTCACACGTACGCTCCCCCTAAAGCGTTGTCGTACCCTCACCTGGACCCTAACCCGTCCCCGTCCCCTAACCCTAACCCTAGCCCGAACCCTAACCCTAACCCTTCCCCGAAGCCTGACACTCACCCGTCCCCTAATCCTAACCCGTACGCTGACACTAACCCGCGCCCTCACACGTATGCTCCCCCTAAAGCGTTGTCGTACCCTCACCTGGACCCTAACCCTTCCCCGTCCCCTAACCCTAACCCTAGCCCGAACCCTAACCCTAACCCTTCCCCGAAGCCTGACCCTCACCCGTCCCCTAATCCTAACCCGTACCCTGACACTAACCCGCGCAATCACACGTACGCTCCCACTAAAGCGTTGTCGTACCCTCACCTGGACCCTAAACTGTCCCCGTCCCCTAACCCTAACCCTAGCCCGAACCCTAACCCTAACCCTTCCCCGAAGCCTGACCCTCACCCGTCCCCTAATCCTAACCCGTACGCTGACACTAACCCGCGCCCTCACACGTACGCTCCCCCTAAAGCGTTGTCGTACCCTCACCTGGACCCTAACCCGTCCCCGTCCCCTAACCCTAACCCTAGCCCGAACCCTAACCCTAACCCTTTCCCGAAGCCTGACCCTCACCCGTCCCCTAATCCTAACCCGTACGCTGACACTAACCCGCGCCCTCACACGTACGCTCCCCCTAAAGCGTTGTCGTACCCTCACCTGGACCCTAACCCTTCCCCGTCCCCTAACCCTAACCCTAGCCCGAACCCTAACCCTAACCCTTCCCCGAAGCCTGACCCTCACCCGTCCCCTAATCCTAACCCGTACCCTGACACTAACTCGCGCCCTCACACGTACGCTCCCCCTAAAGCGATGTCGTACCCTCACCTGGACCCTAAACCGTCCCCGTCCCCTAACCCTAACCCTAGCTCGAACCCTAACCCTAACCCTTCCCCGAAGCCTGACCGTCACCCGTCCCCTGATCCTAACCCGTACGCTGACACTAACCCGCGCCCTCACACGTACGCTCCCCCTAAAGCGTTGTCGTACCCTCACCTGGACCCTAAACCGTCCCCGTCCCCTAACCCTAACCCTAGCTCGAACCCTAACCCTAAACCTTCCCCGAAGCCTGACCCTCACCCGTCCCCTAATCCTAACCCGTACGCTGACACTAACCCGCGCCCTCACACGTACGCTCCCCCTAAAGCGTTGTCGTACCCTCACCTGGACCCTAACCCGTCCCCGTCCCCTAACCCTAACCCTAGCCCGAACCCTAACCCTAACCCTTCCCCGAAGCCTGACCCTCAACCGTCCCCTAATCCTAACCCGTACGCTGACACTAACCCACGCCCTCACACGTCCGCTCCCCCTAAAGCGTTGTCGTACCCTCACCTGGACCCTAACCCGTCCCCGTCCCCTAACCCTAACCCTAGCCCGAACCCTAACCCTAACCCTTCCCCGAAGCCTGACCCTCACCCGTCCCCTAATCCTAACCCGTACGCTGACACTAACCCACGCCCTCACACGTACGCTCCCCCTAAAGCGTTGTCGTATCCTCACCTGGACCCTAACCCGTCCCCGTCCCCTAACCCTACCCCTAGCCCGAACCCTGACCCTAACCCTTCCCCGAAGCCTGACCCTCACCCGTCCCCTAATCCTAACCCGTACGCTGACACTAACCCGCGCCCTCACACGTACGCTCCCCCTAAAGCGTTGTCGTACCCTCACCTGGACCCTAACCCGTCCCCGTCCCCTAACCCTAACCCTAGCCCGAACCCTAACCCTAACCCTTCCCCGAAGCCTGACCCTCACCCGTCCCCTAATCCTAACCCGTACGCTGACACTAACCCGCGCCCTCACACGTACGCTCCCCCTAAAGCGTTGTCGTACCCTCACCTGGACCCTAACCCGTCTCCGTCCCCTAACCCTAACCCTAGCCCGAACACTAACCCTAACACTTCCCCGAAGCCTGACCCTCAGCCGTCCGCTAATCCTAACCCGTACGCTGACACTAACCCGCGCCCTCACACGTACGCTCCCCCTAAAGCGTTGTCGTACCCTCACCTGGACCCTAACCCGTCCCCGTCCCCTAACCCTAACCCTAGCCCTAACCCTAACCCTAACCCTTCCCCGAAGCCTGACCCTCACACGTCCCCTAATCCTAACCCGTACGCTGACACTAACCCGCGCCCTCACACGTACACTCCCCCTAAAGCGTTGTCGTACCCTCACCTGGACCCTAACCCGTCCCCGTCCCCTAACCCTAACCTTAGCCCGAACCCTAACCCTAACCCTTCCCTGAAGCCTGACCCTCACCGGTCCCCTAATCCTAACCCGTACGCTGACACTAACCCGCGCCCTCACACGTACGCTCCCCCTAAAGCGTTGTCGTACCCTCACCTGGACCCTAACCCGTCCCCGTCCCCTAACCCTAACCCTAGCCCGAACCCTAACCCTAACCCTTCCCCGAAGCCTGACCCTCACCCGTCCCCTAATCCTAACCCGTACGCTGACACTAACCCGCGCCCTCACACGTACGCTCCCCCTAAAGCGTTGTCGTACCCTCACCTGGACCCTAACCCTTCCCCGTCCCCTAACCCTAACCCTAGCCCGAACCCTAACCCTAACCCTTCCCCGAAGCCTGACCCTCACCCGTCCCCTAATCCTAACCCGTACCCTGACACTAACCCGCGCCCTCACACGTCCGCTCCCCCTAAAGCGTTGTCGTACCCTTACCTGGACCCTAAACTGTCCCCGTCCCCTAACCCTAACCCTAGCCCGAACCCTAACCCTAACCCTTCCCCGAAGCCTGACGCTCACCCTTCCCCTGATCCTAACCCGTACGCTGACACTAACCCGCGCCCTCACACGTACGCTCCCCCTAAAGCGTTGTCGTACCCTCACCTGGACCCTAACCCGTCCCGGTCCCCTAACCCTAAACCTAGCCCGAACCCTAACCCTAACCCTTCCCCGAAGCCTGACCCTCACCCGTCCCCTAATCCTAACCCGTACGCTGACACTAACCCGCGCCCTCACACGTCCGCTCCCCCTAAAGCGTTGTCGTACCCTCACCTGGACCCTAACCCGTCCCCGTCCCCTAACCCTAACCCTAGCCCGAACCCTAACCCTAACCCTTCCCCGAAGCCTGACCCTCACCCGTCCCCTAATCCTAAGCCGTACGCTGACACTAACCCGCGCCCTCACACGTACCCTCCCCCTAAAGCATTGTCGTACCCTCACCTGGACCCTAAACCGTCCCCGTCCCCTAACCCTAAACCTAGCCCGAACCCTAACCCTAACCCTTCCCCGAAGCCTGACCCTCACCCTTCCCCTATCCTAACCCGTACGCTGACACTAACCCACGCCCTCACTCGTACGCTCCCTCTAAAGTGTTGTCGTACCCTCACCTGGACCCTAAACAGTCCCCGTCCAATAACCCTAACCCTAGCCCGAACCCTAAACCTAACCCTTCCCCGAAGCCTGACCCTCACCCGTCCCCTAATCCTAACCCGTACGCTGACACTAACCCGCGCCCTCACACGTCCACTCCCCCTAAAGCGTTGTCGTACCCTCACCTGGACCCTAAACCGTCCCCGTCCCCTAACCCTAACCCTAGCCCGAACCCTAACCCTAACCCTTCCCCGAAGCCTGACCCTCACCCGTCCCCTAATCCTAACCCGTACGCTGACACTAACCCGCGCCCTCACACGTACGCTCCCCCTAAAGCGTTGTCGTACCCTCACCTGGACCCTAAACCGTCCCCGTCCCCTAACCCTAACCCTCGCCCGAACCCTAACCCTAACCCTTCCCCGAAGCCTGACCCTCACCCGTCCCCTAATCCTAACCCGTACGCTGACACTAACCCGCGCCCTCACACGTACGCTCCCCCTAAAGCGTTGTCGTACCCTCACCTGGACCCTAACCCGTCCCCGTCCCCTAACCCTAACCCTAGCCCGAACCCTACCCTAACCCTTCCCCGAAGCCTGACCCTCACCCGTCCCCTAATCCTAACCCATACGCTGACACTAACCCGCGCCCTCACACGTACGCTCCCCCTAAAGCGTTGTCGTACCCTCACCTGGACCCTAAACCGTCCCCGTCCCCTAACCCTAACCCTAGCCCGAACCCTAAACCTAACCCTTCCCGGAAGCCTGAACCCTAACCATCCCCTAATCCTAAACCGTACGCTGACACTAACCCACGCCCTCACACGTACGCTCCCCCTAATGCGTTGTCGTACCCTCACCTGGACCCTAACCCGTCCCCGTCCCCTAACCCTAACCCTAGCCCGAACCCTAACCCTAACACTTCCCCGAAGCCTGACCCTCACCCGTCCCCTAATCCTAAACCGTACACTGACACTAACCCGCGCCCTCACACGTACGCTCCCCCTAAAGCGTTGTCGTACCCTCACCTGGACCCTAAACCGTCCCCGTCCCCTAACCCTAACCCTAGCCCGAACCCTAACCCTAACCCTTCCCCGAAGCCTGACCCTCACCCGTCCCCTAATCCTAACCCGTACGCTGACACTAACCCGCGCCCTCACACGTCCGCTCCCCCTAAAACGTTGTCGTACCCTCACCTGGACCCTAACCCGTCCCCGTCCCCTAACCCTAACCGTAGCCCGAACCCTACCCTAACCCTTCCCCGAAGCCTGACCCTCACCCGTCCCCTAATCCTAACCCATACGCTGACACTAACCCGCGCCCTCACACGTACGCTCCCCCTAAAGCGTTGTCGTACCCTCACCTGGACCCTAAACCGTCCCCGTCCCCTAACCCTAACCCTAGCCCGAACCCTAAACCTAACCCTTCCCGGAAGCCTGAACCCTAACCATCCCCTAATCCTAAACCGTACGCTGACACTAACCCACGCCCTCACACGTACGCTCCCCCTAATGCATTGTCGTACCCTCACCTGGACCCTAACCCGTCCCCGTCCCCTAACCCTAACCCTAGCCCGAACCCTAACCCTAACACTTCCCCGAAGCCTGACCCTCACCCGTCCCCTAATCCTAAACCGTACACTGACACTAACCCGCGCCCTCACACGTACGCTCCCCCTAAAGCGTTGTCGTACCCTCACCTGGACCCTAAACCGTCCCCGTCCCCTAACCCTAACCCTAGCCCGAACCCTAACCCTAACCCTTCCCCGAAGCCTGACCCTCACCCGTCCCCTAATCCTAACCCGTACGCTGACACTAACCCGCGCCCTCACACGTACGGTCCCCCTAAAGCGTTGTCGTACCCTCATCTGGACCCTAAACCGTCCCCGTCCCCTAACCCTAACCCTAGCCCGAACCCTAACCCTAACCCTTCCCCGAAGCCTGACCCTCACCCGTCCCCTAATACTAAACCGTACGCTGACACTAACCCGCGCCCTCACACGTCCGCTCCCCCTAAAGCGTTGTCGTACCCTCACCTGGACCCTAACCCGTCCCCGTCCCCTAACCCTAACCCTAGCCCGAACCCTAACCCTAACCCTTCCCTGAAGCCTGACCCTCATCCGTCCCCTAATCCTAACCCGTACGCTGACACTAAGCCGAGCCCTCACACGTACGCTCCCCCTAAAGCGTTGTCGTACCCTCACCTGGACCCTAACCCTTCCCCGTCCCCTAACCCTAACCCTAGCCCGAACCCTATCCCTAACCCTTCCCCGAAGCCTGACCCTCACCCGTCCCCTAATCCTAACCCGTACGCTGACACTAACCCGCGCCCTCACACGTCCGCTCCCCTTAAAGCGTTGTCGTACCCTCACCTGGACCCTAAACCGTCCCCGTCCCCTAACCCTAACCCTAGCCCGAACCCTAACCCTAACCCTTCCCCGAAGCCTGACCCTCACCCGTCCCCTAATCCTAACCCGTACGCTGACACTAACCCGCGCCCTCACACGTACGCTCCCCCTAAAGCGTTCTCGTACCCTCACCAGGACCCTCACCCGTCCCCGTCCCCTAACCCTAACCCTAGCCCGAACCCTAAGCCTAACCCTTCCCCGAAGCCTGACCCTCACCCGTCCCCTAATCCTAACCCGTACGCTGACACTAACCCGCGCCCTCACACGTACGCTCCCCCTAAAGCGTTGTCGTACCCTCACCTGGACCCTAACCCGTCCCCGTCCCCTAACCCTAACCCTAGCCCGAACCCTGACCCTAACCCTTCCCCGAAGCCTGACCCTCACCCGTCCCCTAATCCTAACCCATACGCTGACACTAACCCGCGCCCTCACACGCATGCTCCCCCTAAAGCGTTGTCGTACCCTCACCTGGACCCTAACCCTTCCCCGTCCCCTAACCCTAACCCTAGCCCGAACCCTAACCCTAACCCTTCCCTGAAGCCTGACCCTCACCCGTCCCCTAATCCTAACCCGTACCCTGACACTAACCCGCGCCCTCACACGTACGCTCCCACTAAAGCGTTGTCGTACCCTCACCTGGACCCTAAACCGTCCCCGTCCCCTAACCCTAACCCTAGCCTGAACCCTAACCCTAACCCTTCCCCGAAGCCTGACCCTCACCCGTCCCCTAATCCTAACCCGTACGCTGACACTAACCCGCACCCTCACACGTCCGATCCCCCTAAAGCGTTGTCGTATCCTCACCTGGACCCTAAACCGTCCCCGTCCCCTAACCCTAACCCTAGCCCGAACCCTAACCCTAACCCTTCCCCGAAGCCTGACGCTCACCCGTCCCCTAATCCTAACCCGTACGCTTACACTAACCCGCGCCCTCACACGTACGCTCCCCCTAAAGCGTTGTCGTACCCTCACCTGGACCCTAACCCGTCCCCGTCCCCTAACCCTAACCCTAGCCCGAACCCTAACCCTAACCCTTCCCCGAAGCCTGAACCTCACCCGTCCCCTAATCCTAAGCCGTACGCTGACACTAACCCGCGCCCTCACACGTACGCTCCCCCTAAAGCGTTGTCGTACCCTCACCTGGACCCTAACCCGTCCCCGTCCCCTAACCCTAACCCTAGCCCGAACCCTAACCCTAACCCTTCCCCGAAGCCTGAACCTCACCCCTTCCCTAATCCTAACCCGTACGCTGACACTAACCCGCGCCCTCACACGTACGCTCCCCCTAAAGCGTTGTCGTACCCTCACCTGGACCCTAAACCGTCCCCGTGCCCTAACCCTAACCCTAGCCCGAACCCTAACCCTAACCCTTCCCCGAAGCCTGACCCTCACCCGTCCCCTTATCCTAACCCGTACGCTGACACTAACCCGCGCCCTCACACGTCCGCTCCCACTAAAGCGTTGTCGTACCCTCACCTGGACCCTAAACCGTCCCCGTCCCCTAACCCTAACCCTAGCCCGAACCCTAACCCTAAACCTTCCCCGAAGCCTGACCCTCACCCGTCCCCTAATCCTAACCCCTACGCTGACACTAACCCGCGCCCTCACACGTCCGCTCCCCCTAAAGCGTTGTCGTACCCTCACCTGGACCCTAAAGCGTCCCCGTCCCCTAACCCGAACCCTAGCCCGAACCCTAACCCTAACCCTTCCCCGAAGCCTGACGCTCACCCGTCCCCTAATCCTAACCCGTACGCTGACACTAACCCGCGCCCTCACACGTACGCTCCCCCTAAAGCGTTGTCGTACCCTCACCTGGACCCTAACCCGTCCCCGTCCCCTAACCCTAACCCTAGCCCGAACCCTAACCCTAAATTTTTCCCGAAGCCTGACCCTCACCCGTCCCCTAATCCTAACCCGTACGCTGACACTAACCCGCGCCCTCACACGTACGCTCCCCCTAAAGCGTTGTCGTACCCTCACCTGGACCCTAACCCGTCCCCGTCCCCTAACCCTAACCCTAGCCCGAACCCTGACCCTAAACCTTCCCCGAAGCCTGACCCTCACCCGTCCCCTAATCCTAACCAGTACGCTGACACTAACCCGCGCCCTCACACGTACGCTCCCCCTAAAGCGTTGTCGTACCCTCACCTGGACCCTAAACCGTCCCCGTCCCCTAACCCTAACCCTAGCCCGAACCCTAACCCTAACCCTTCCCTGAAGCCTGACCCTCACCCGTCCCCTAATCCTAACCCGTACGCTGACACTAACCCGCGCCCTCACACGTCCGCTCCCCTTAAAGCGTTGTCGTACCCTCACCTGGACCCAAAACCGTCCCCTTCCCCTAACCCTAACCCTAGCCCGAACCCTAACCCTAACCCTTCCCTGAAGCCTGACCCTCACCCGTCCCCTAATCCTAACCCGTACGCTGACACTAACCCGCGCCCTCACACGTCCGCTCCCCCTAAAGTGTTGTCGTACCCTCACCCGGACCCTAAACCGTCCCCGTCCCCTAACCCTAACCCTAGCCCGAACCCTAACCCTAAACCTTCCCCGAAGCCTGACCCTCACCCGTCCCCTAATCCTAACCCGTACGCTGACACTAACCCGCGCCCTCACACGTACGCTCCCCCTAAAGCGTTGTCGTACCCTCACCTGGACCCTAACCCGTCCCCGTCCCCTAACCCTAACCCTAGCCCGAACCCTAACCCTAACCCTTCCCCGAAGCCTGACCCTCACCCGTCCCCTAATCGTAACCCGTACGCTGACACTAACCCGCGCCCTCACACGTACGCTCCCCCTAAAGCGTTGTCGTACCCTCACCTGGACCCTAAACCGTCCCCGTCCCCTAACCCTAACCCTAGCCCGAACCCTAACCCTAACCCTTCCCCGAAGCCTGACCCTCACCCGTCTCCTAATCCTAACCCGTACGCTGACACTAACCCGCGCCCTCACACGTACGCTCCCCCTAAAGTGTTGTCGTACCCTCACCTGGACCCTAACCCTTCCCCGTCCCCTAACCCTAACCCTAGCCCGAACCCTAACCCTAACCCTTCCCCGAAGACTGACCCTCACCCGTCCCCTAATCCTAACCCGTACCATGACACTAACCCGCACCCTCACCCGTACGCTCCCCCTAAAGCGTTGTCGTACCCTCACCTGGACCCTAAACCGTCCCCGTCCCCTAACCCTAACCCTAGCTCGAACCCTAACCCTAACCCTTCCCCGAAGCCTGACCCTCACCCGTCCCCTAATCCTAACCCGTACGCTGACACTAACACACGCCCTCACACGTCCGCTCCCCCTAAAGCGTTGTCGTACCCTCACCTGGACCCTAACCCGTCCCCGTCCCCTAACCCTAACCCTAGCCCAAACCCTAACCCTAACCCTTCCCCGAAGCCTGACCCTCACCCGTCCCCTAATCCTAACCCGTACGCTGACACTAACCCGCGCCCTCACACGTCCGCTGCCCCTAAAGCGTTGTCGTACCCTCACCTGGACCCTAAACCGTCCCCGTCCCCTAACCCTAACCCTAGCCCGAACCCTAACCCTAACCCTTCCCCGAAGCCTGACACTCACCCGTCCCCTAATCCTAACCCGTACGCTGACACTAACCCGCGCCCTCACACGTCCGCTCCCCCTAAAGCGTTGTCGTACCCTCACCTGGACCCTAAACCGTCCCCGTCCCCTAACCCTAACCCTCGCCCGAACCCTAACCCTAACCCTTCCCCGAAGCCTGACCCTCACCCGTCCCCTAATCCTAACCCGTACGCTGACACTAACCCGCGCCCTCACACGTATGCTCCCCCTAAAGCGTTGTCGTACCCTCACCTGGACCCTAATCCGTCCCCGTCCCCTAACCCTAACCCTAGCCCGAACCCTAACCCTAACCCTTCCCCGAAGCCTGACCCTCACCCGTCCCCTAATCCTAACCCGTACGCTGACACTAACCCGCGCCCTCACACGTACGCTCCCCCTAAAGCGTTGTCGTACCCTCACCTGGACCCTAACCCGTCCCCGTCCCCTAACCCTAACCCTAGCCCGAACCCTGACCCTAACCCTTCCCCGAAGCCAGACCCTCACCCGTCCCCTAATCCTAACCCGTACGCTGACACTAACCCGCGCCCTCACACGTATGCTCCCCCTAAAGCGTTGTCGTACCCTCACCTGGAACCTAAACCTTCCCCGTCCCCTAACCCTAACCCTAGCCTGAACCCTAACCCTAACCCTTCCCCGAAGCCTGACCCTCAACCGTCCCCTAATCCTAACCCGTACCCTGACACTATCCCGCGCCCTCACACGTACGCTCCCACTAAAGCGTTGTCGTACCCTCACCTGGACCCTAAACCGTCCCCGTCCCCTAACCCTAACCCTAGCCCGAACCCTAACCCTAACCCTTCCCCGAAGCCTGACCCTCACCCGTCCCCTAATCCTAACCCGTACGCTGACACTAACCCGCGCCCTCACACGTCCGATCCCCCTAAAGCGTTGTCGTACCCTCACCTGGACCCTAAACCGTCCCCGTCCCCTAACCCTAACCCTAGCCCGAACCCTAACCCTAACCCTTCCCCGAAGCCTGACCCTCACCCGTCCCCTAATCCTAACCCGTACGCTTACACTAACCCGCGCCCTCACACGTACGCTCCCCCTAAAGCGTTGTCGTACCCTCACCTGGACCCTAACCCGTCCCCGTCCCCTAACCCTAACCCTAGCCCGAACCCTAACCCTAACCCTTCCCCGAAGCCTGACCCTCACCCGTCCCCTAATCGTAACCCGTACGCTGACACTAACCCGCGCCCTCACACGTACGCTCCCCCTAAAGCGTTGTCGTACCCTCACCTGGACCCTAATCCGTCCCCGTCCCCTAACCCTAACCCTAGCCCGAACCCTAACCCTAACCCTTCCCCGAAGCCTGACCCTCACCCGTCCCCTTATCCTAACCCGTACGCTGACACTAACCCGCGCCCTCACACGTACGCTCCCCCTAAAGCGTTGTCGTATCCTCACCTGGACCCTAACCCGTCCCCGTCCCCTAACCCTAACCCTAGCCCGAAACCTAACCCTAACCCTTCCCCGAAGCCTGACCCTCACCCGTCCCCTAATCCTAACCCGTACGCTGACACTAACCCGCGCCCTCACAGTTACGCTCCCCCTAAAGCGTTGTCGTACCCTCACCTGGACCCTAACCCGTCCCCGTCCCCTAACCCTAACCCTAGCCCGAACCCTGACCCTAACCCTTCCCCGAAGCCAGACCCTCACCCGTCCCCTAATCCTAACCCGTACGCTGACACTAACCCGCGCCCTCACACGTATGCTCCCCCTAAAGCGTTGTCGTACCCTCACCTGGACCCTAACCCTTCCCCGTCCCCTAACCCTAACCCTAGCCCGAACCCTAACCATAACCCTTCCCCGAAGCCTGACACTCACCCGTCCCCTAATCCTAACCCGTACGCTGACACTAACCCGCGCCCTCACACGTACGTTCCCCCTAAAGCGTTGTCGTACCCTCACCTGGACCCTAACCCATCCCCGTCCCCTAACCCTAACCCTAGCCCGAACCCTAACCCTAACCCTTCCCTGAAGCCTGACCCTCACCCGTCCCCTAATCCTAACCCGTACGCTGACACTAACCCGCGCCCTCACACGTACGCTCCCCCTAAAGCGTTGTCGTACCCTCACCTGGACCCTAAACCGTCCCCGTCCCCTAACCCTAACCCTAGCCCGAACCCTAACCCTAACCCTTCCCCGAAGCCTGACCCTCACCCGTCCCCTAATCCTAACCCGTACGCTGACACTAACCCGCGCCCTCACACGTCCGTTCCCACTAAAGCGTTGTCGTACCCTCACCTGGACCCTAAACCGTCCCCGTCCCCTAACCCTAACCCTAGCCCGAACCCTAACCCTAAAACTTCCCCGAAGCCTGACCCTCACCCGTCCCCTAATCCTAACCCCTACGCTGACACTAACCCGCGCCCTCACACGTCCGCTCCCCCTAAAGCGTTGTCGTACCCTCACCTGGACCCTAAAGCGTCCCCGTCCCCTAACCCTAACCCTAGCCCGAACCCTAACCCTAACCCTTCCCCGAAGCCTGACGCTCACCCGTCCCCTAATCCTAACCCGTACGCTGACACTAACCCGCGCCCTCACACGTACGCTCCCCCTAAAGCGTTGTCGTACCCTCACCTGGACCCTAACCCGTCCCCGTCCTCTTACCCTAACCCTAGCCCGAACCCTAACCCTAAATCTTTCCCGAAGCCTGACCCTCACCCGTCCCCTAATCCTAACCCGTACGCTGACACTAACCCGCACCCTCACACGTACGCTCCCCCTAAAGCGTTGTCGTACCCTCACCTGGACCCTAACCCGTCCCCGTCCCCTAACCCTAACCCTAGCCCGAACCCTGACCCTAACACTTCCCCGAAGCCTGACCCTCACCCGTCCCCTAATCCTAACCCGTACGCTGACACTAACCCACGCCCTCACACGTACGCTCCCCCTAAAGCGTTGTCGTACCCTCACCTGGACCCTAAACCGTCCCCATCCCCTAATCCTAACCCTAGCCCGAACCCTGACCCTAACCCTTCCCCGAAGCCTGACCCTCACCCGTCCCCTAATCCTAACCCGTACGCTGACACTAACCCGCGCCCTCACACGTATGCTCCCCCTAAAGCTTTGTCGTACCCTCACCTGGACCCTAAACCTTCCCCGTCCCCTAACCCTAACCCTAGCCCGAACCCTAACCCTAACCCTTCCCCGAAGCCTGACCCTCACCCGTCCCCTAATCCTAACCCGTACGCTGACACTAACCCGTGCCCTCACACGTACGCTCCCCCTAAAGCGTTGTCGTACCCTCACCTGGACCCTAACCCGTCCCCGTCCCCTAACCCAAACCCTAGCCCGAACCCTGACCATAACCCTTCCCCGAAGCCTGACCCTCACCCGTCCCCTAATCCTAACCCGTACGCTGACACTAACCCGCGCCCTCACACGTACGCTCCCCCTAAAGCGTTGTCGTACCCTCACCTGGACCCTAACCCGTCCCCGTCCCCTAACCCTAACCCTAGCCCGAACCCTAACCCTAACCCTTCCCCGAAGCCTGACCCTCACCCGTCCCCTAATCCTAACCCGTACGCTGACACTAACCCGCGCCCTCACACGTACGCTCCCCCTAAAGCGTTGTCGTACCCTCACCTGGACCCTAACCCTTCCCCGTCCCTTAACCCTAACCCTAGCCCGAACCCTAACCCTAACCCTTCCCCGAAGCCTGACCCTCACCCGTCCCCTAATCCTAACCCGTACGCTGACACTAACCCGCACCCTCACACGTACGCTCCCACTAAAGCGTTGTCGTACCCTCACCTGGACCCTAAACCGTCCCCGTCCCCTAACCCTAACCCTAGCCCGAACCCTAACCCTAACCCTTCCCCGAAGCCTGACCCTCACCCGTCCCCTAATCCTAACCCGTACGCTGACACTAACCCGCGCCCTCACACGTCCGCTCCCCCTAAAGCGTTGTCGTACCCTCAACTGGACCCTAAACCGTCCCCGTCCCCTAACCCTAACCCTAGCCCGAACCCTAACCCTAACCCTTCCCCGAAGCCTGACGCTCACCCGTCCCCTAATCCTAACCCGTACGCTGACACTAACCCGCGCCCTCACACGTACGCTCCCCCTAAAGCGTTGTCGTACCCTCACCTGGACCCTAACCCGTCCCCGTCCCCTAACCCTAACCCTAGCCCGAACCCTAACCCTAACCCTTCCCCGAAGCCTGACCCTCACCCGTCCCCTAATCCTAACCCGTACGCTGACACTAACCCGTGCCCTCACACGTACGCTCCCCCTAAAGCGTTGTCGTACCCTCACCTGGACCCTAACCCGTCCCCGTCCCCTAACCCAAACCCTAGCCCGAACCCTGACCATAACCCTTCCCCGAAGCCTGACCCTCACCCGTCCCCTAATCCTAACCCGTACGCTGACACTAACCCGCGCCCTCACACGTACGCTCCCCCTAAAGCGTTGTCGTACCCTCACCTGGACCCTAACCCGTCCCCGTCCCCTAACCCTAACCCTAGCCCGAACCCTAACCCTAACCCTTCCCCGAAGCCTGACCCTCACCCGTCCCCTAATCCTAACCCGTACGCTGACACTAACCCGCGCCCTCACACGTACGCTCCCCCTAAAGCGTTGTCGTACCCTCACCTGGACCCTAACCCTTCCCCGTCCCTTAACCCTAACCCTAGCCCGAACCCTAACCCTAACCCTTCCCCGAAGCCTGACCCTCACCCGTCCCCTAATCCTAACCCGTACGCTGACACTAACCCGCACCCTCACACGTACGCTCCCACTAAAGCGTTGTCGTACCCTCACCTGGACCCTAAACCGTCCCCGTCCCCTAACCCTAACCCTAGCCCGAACCCTAACCCTAACCCTTCCCCGAAGCCTGACCCTCACCCGTCCCCTAATCCTAACCCGTACGCTGACACTAACCCGCGCCCTCACACGTCCGCTCCCCCTAAAGCGTTGTCGTACCCTCAACTGGACCCTAAACCGTCCCCGTCCCCTAACCCTAACCCTAGCCCGAACCCTAACCCTAACCCTTCCCCGAAGCCTGACGCTCACCCGTCCCCTAATCCTAACCCGTACGCTGACACTAACCCGCGCCCTCACACGTACGCTCCCCCTAAAGCGTTGTCGTACCCTCACCTGGACCCTAACCCGTCCCCGTCCCCTAACCCTTAACCTAGCCCGAACCCTAACCCTAACCCTTCCCCGAAGCCTGACCCTCACCCGTCCCCTAATCCTAACCCGTACGCTGACACTAACCCGCGCCCTCACACGTCCGCTCCCCCTAAAGCGTTGTCGTACGCTCATCTGGACCCTAACCCGTCCCCGTCCCCTAACCCTAACCCTAGCCCGAACCCTAACCCTAACCCTTCCCCGAAGCCTGACCCTCACCCGTCTCCTAATCCTAACCCGTACGCTGACACTAAGCCGCGCCCTCACACGTACGCTCCCCCTAAAGTGTTGTCGTACCCTCACCTGGACCCTAACCCTTCCCCGTCCCCTAACCCTTACCCTTGCCCGAACCCTAACCCTAACCCTTCCCCGAAGCCTGACCCTCACCCGTCCCCTAATGTTAACCCGTACCCTGACACTAACCCGCGCCCTCACCCGTACGCTCCCCCTAAAGCGTTGTCGTACCCTCACCTGGACCCTAAACCGTCCCCGTCCCCTAACCCTAACCCTAGCTCGAACCCTAACCCTAACCCTTTCCCGAAGCCTGACCCTCACCCGTCCCCTAATCCTAACCCGTACGCTGACACTAACCCACGCCCTCACACGTCCGCTCCCCCTAAAGCGTTGTCGTACCCTCACCTGGACCCTAACCCGTCCCCGTCCCCTAACCCTAACCCTAGCCCAAACCCTAACCCTAACCCTTCCCCGAAGCCTGACCCTCACCCGTCCCCTAATCCTAACCCGTACGCTGACACTAAGCCACGCCCTCACACGTCTGCTCCCCCTAAAGCGTTGTCGTACCCTCACCTGGACCCTAAACCGTCCCCATCACCTAACCCTAACCCTAGCCCGAACCCTAACCCTAACACTTCCCCGAAGCCTGAACCTCACCCGTCCCCTAATCCTAACCCGTACGCTGACACTAACCCGCGCCCTCACACGTCCGCTCCCCCTAAAGCGTTGTCGTACCCTCACCTGGACCCTAAACCGTCCCCGTCCCCTAACCCTAACCCTAGCCCGAACCCTAACCCTAACCCTTCCCCGAAGCCTGACCCTCACCCGTCCCCTAATCCTAACCCGTACGCTGACACTAACCCGCGCCCTCACACGTCCGCTCCCCCTAAAGCGTTGTCGTACCCTCACCTGGACCCTAAACCGTCCCCGTCCCCTAACCCTAACCCTAGCCCGAACCCTAACCCTAACCCTTCCCCGAAGCCTGACCCTCACCCGTCCCCTAATCCTAACCCGTACGCTGACAGTAACCCGCGCCCTCACACGTACCCTCCCCCAAAAGCATTGTCGTACCCTCACCTGGACCCTAAACCGTCCCCGTCCCCTAACCCTAACCCTAGCCCGAACCCTAACCCTAACCCTTCCCCGAAGCCTGACCCTCACCCTTCCCCTATCCTAACCCGTACGCTGACACTAACCCACGCCCTCACACGTACGCTCCCTCTAAAGTGTTGTCGTACCCTCACCTGGACCCTAAACCGTCCCCGTCCCCTAACCCTAACCCTAGCCCGAACCCTAACCCTAACCCTTCCCCGAAGCCTGACCCTCACCCGTCCCCTAATCCTAACCCGTACGCTGACACTAACCCGCGCCCTCACACGTCCGCTCCCCCTAAAGCGTTGTCGTACCCTCACCTGGACCCTAAACCGTCCCCGTCCCCTAACCCTAACCCTCGCCCGAACCCTAACCCTAACCCTTCCCCGAAGCCTGACCCTCACCCGTCCCCTAATCCTAACCCGTACGCTGACACTAACCCGCGCCCTCACACGTACGCTCCCCCTAAAGCGTTGTCGTACCCTCACCTGGACCCTAAACCGTCCCCGTCCCCTAACCCTAACCCTCGCCCGAACCCTAACCCTAACCCTTCCCCGAAGCCTGACCCTCACCCGTCCCCTAATCCTAACCCGTACGCTGACACTAACCCGCGCCCTCACACGTACGCTCCCCCTAAAGCGTTGTCGTACCCTCACCTGGACCCTAACCCGTCCCCGTCCCCTAACCCTAACCCTAGACCGAACCCTGACCCTAACCCTTCCCCGAAGCCTGACCCTCACCCGTCCCCTAATCCTAACCCGTACGCTGACACTAACCCGCGCCCTCACACGTCCGCTCCCCCTAAAGCGTTGTCGTACCCTCACCTGGACCCTAACCCGTCCCCGTCCCCTAACCCTAACCCTAGCCCGAACCCTGACCCTAACCCTTCCCCGAAGCCTGACCCTCACCCTTCCCCTAATCCTAACCCATACGCTGACACTAACCCGCGCCCTCACACGTACGCTCCCCCTAAAGCGTTGTCGTACCCTCACCTGGACCCTAAACCGTCCCCGTCCCCTAACCCTAACCCTAGCCCGAACCCTAACCCTAACCCTTCCCCGAAGCCTGAACCCTAACCATCCCCTAATCCTAAACCGTACGCTGACACTAACCCACGCCCTCACACGTACGCTCCCCCTAATGCGTTGTCGTACCCTCACCTGGACCCTAACCCGTCCCCGTCCCCTAACCCTAACCCTAGCCCGAACCCTAACCCTAACACTTCCCCGAAGCCTGACCCTCACCCGTCCCCTAATCCTAAACCGTACACTGACACTAACCCGCGCCCTCACACGTACGCTCCCCCTAAAGCGTTGTCGTACCCTCACCTGGACCCTAAACCGTCCCCGTCCCCTAACCCTAACCCTAGCCCGAACCCTAACCCTAACCCTTCCCCGAAGCCTGACCCTCACCCGTCCCCTAATCCTAACCCGTACGCTGACACTAACCCGCGCCCTCACACGTACGGTCCCCCTAAAGCGTTGTCGTACCCTCATCTGGACCCTAAACCGTCCCCGTCCCCTAACCCTAACCCTAGCCCGAACCCTAACCCTAACCCTTCCCCGAAGCCTGACCCTCACCCGTCCCCTAATACTAAACCGTACGCTGACACTAACCCGCGCCCTCACACGTCCGCTCCCCCTAAAGCGTTGTCGTACCCTCACCTGGACCCTAACCCGTCCCCGTCCCCTAACCCTAACCCTAGACCGAACCCTAACCCTAACCCTTCCCCGAAGCCTGACCCTCACCCATCCCCTAATCCTAACCCGTACGCTGACACTAACCCGCGCCCTCACACGTACGCTCCCCCTAAAGCGTTCTCGTACCCTCACCAGGACCCTCACCCGTCCCCGTCCCCTAACCCTAACCCTAGACCGAACCCTAACCCTAACCCTTCCCCGAAGCCTGACCCTCACCCGTCCCCTAATCCTAACCCGTACGCTGACACTAACCCGCGCCCTCACACGTACGCTCCCCCTAAAGCGTTGTCGTACCCTCACCTGGACCCTAACCCGTCCCCGTTCCCTAACCCTAACCCTAGCCCGAACCCTGACCCTAACCCTTCCCCGAAGCCTGACCCTCACCCGTCCCCTAATCCTAACCCCTACGCTGACACTAACCCGCGCCCTCACACGTATGCTCCCCCTAAAGCGTTGTCGTACCCTCACCTGGACCCTAACCCTTCCCCGTCCCCTAACCCTAACCCTAGCCCGAACCCTAACCCTAACCCTTCCCTGAAGCCTGACCCTCACCCGTCCCCTAATCCTAACCCGTACCCTGACACTAACCCGCGCCCTCACACGTACGCTCCCACTAAAGCGTTGTCGTACCCTCACCTGGACCCTAAACCGTCCCCGTCCCCTAACCCTAACCCTAGCCTGAACCCTAACCCTAACCCTTCCCCGAAGCCTGACCCTCACCCGTCCCCTAATCCTAACCCGTACGCTGACACTAACCCGCGCCCTCACACGTCCGATCCCCCTAAAGCGTTGTCGTACCCTCACCTGGACCCTAAACCGTCCCCGTCCCCTAACCCTAACCCTAGCCCGAACCCTAACCCTAACACTTCCCCGAAGCCTGACGCTCACCCGTCCCCTAATCCTAACCCGTACACTTACACTAACCCGCGCCCTCACACGTACGCTCCCCCTAAAGCGTTGTCGTACCCTCACCTGGACCCTAAACCGTCCCCTTGCCCTAACCCTAACCCTAGCCCGAACCCTAACCCTAACCCTTCCCCGAAGCCTGACCCTCACCCGTCCCCTTATCCTAACCCGTACGCTGACACTAACCCGCGCCCTCACACGTCCGCTCCCACTAAAGCGTTGTCGTACCCTCACCTGGACCCTAAACCGTCCCCGTCCCCTAACCCTAACCCTAGCCCGAACCCTAACCCTAAACCTTCCCCGAAGCCTGACCCTCACCCGTCCCCTAATCCTAACCCCTACGCTGACACTAACCCGCGCCCTCACACGTCCGCTCCCCCTAAAGCGTTGTCGTACCCTCACCTGGACCCTAAAGCGTCCCCGTCCCCTAACCCGAACCCTAGCCCGAACCCTAACCCTAACCCTTCCCCGAAGCCTGACGCTCACCCGTCCCCTAATCCTAACCCGTACGCTGACACTAACCCGCGCCCTCACACGTACGCTCCCCCTAAAGCGTTGTCGTACCCTCACCTGGACCCTAACCCATCCCCGTCCCCTAACCCTAACCCTAGCCCGAACCCTAACCCTAAACCTTTCCCGAAGCCTGACCCTCACCCGTCCCCTAATCCTAACCCGTACGCTGACACTAACCCGCGCCCTCACACGTACGCTCCCCCTAAAGCGTTGTCGTACCCTCACCTGGACCCTAACCCGTCCCCGTCCCCTAACCCTAACCCTAGCCCGAACCCTGACCCTAAACCTTCCCCGAAGCCTGACCCTCACCCGTCCCCTAATCCTAACCCGCACGCTGACACTAACCCGCGCCCTCACACGTACGCTCCCCCTAAAGCGTTGTCGTACCCTCACCTGGACCCTAAACCGTCCCCGTCCCCTAACCCTAACCCTAGCCCGAACCCTAAACCTAACCCTTCCCTGAAGCCTGACCCTCACCCGTCCCCTAATCCTAACCCGTACGCTGACACTAACCCGCGCCCTCACACGTCCGCTCCCCTTAAAGCGTTGTCGTACCCTCACCTGGACCCAAAACCGTCCCCGTCCCCTAACCCTAACCCTAGCCCGAACCCTAACCCTAACCCTTCCCTGAAGCCTGACCCTCACCCGTCCCCTAATCCTAACCCGTACGCTGACACTAACCCGCGCCCTCACACGTCCGCTCCCCCTAAAGCGTTGTCGTACCCTCACCTGGACCCTAAACCGTCCCCGTCCCCTAACCCTAACCCTAGCCCGAACCCTAACCCTAACCCTTCCCCGAAGCCTGACCCTCACCCGTCCCCTAATCCTAACCCGTACGCTGACACTAACCCGCGCCCTCACACGTACGCTCCCCCTAAAGCGTTGTCGTACCCTCACCTGGAGCCTAAACCGTCCCCGTCCCCTAACCCTAACCCTAGCCCGAACCCTAACCCTAACACTTCCCCGAAGCCTGACCCTCACCCGTCCCCTAATCCTAACCCGTACGCTGACACTAACCCGCGCCCTCACACGTACGCTCCCCCTAAAGCGTTGTCGTACCCTCACCTGGACCCTAAACCGTCCCCGTCCCCTAACCCTAACCCTAGCCCGAACCCTAACCCTAACCCTTCCCCGAAGCCTGACCCTCACCCGTCCCCTAATCCTAACCCGTACGCTGACACTAACCCGCGCCCTCACACGTCCGCTCCCCCTAAAGCGTTGTCGTACCGTCACCTGGACCCTAAACCGTCCCCGTCCCCTAACCCTAACCCTAGCCCGAACCCTAACCCTAACCCTTCCCCGAAGCCTGACGCTCACCCGTCCCCTAATCCTAACCCGTACGCTGACACTAACCCGCGCCCTCACACGTACGCTCCCCCTAAAGCGTTGTCGTACCCTCACCTGGACCCTAACCCGTCCCCGTCCCCTAACCCTAAACCTAGCCCGAACCCTAACCCTAACCCTTCCCCGAAGCCTGACCCTCACCCGTCCCCTAATCCTAACCCGTACGCTGACACTAACCCGCGCCCTCACACGTCCGCTCCCCCTAAAGCGTTGTCGTACGCTCACCTGGACCCTAACCCGTCCCCGTCCCCTAACCCTAACCCTAGCCCGAACCCTAACCCTAACCCTTCCCCGAAGCCTGACCCTCACACGTCTCCTAATCCTAACCCGTACGCTGACACTAAGCCGCGCCCTCACACGTACGCTCCCCCTAAAGTGTTGTCGTACCCTCACCTGGACCCTAACCCTTCCCCGTCCCCTAACCCTAACCTTTGCCCGAACCCTAACCCTAACCCTTCCCCGAAGCCTGACCCTCACCCGTCCCCTAATGTTAACCCGTACCCTGACACTAACCCGCGCCCTCACCCGTACGCTCCCCCTAAAGCGTTGTCGTACCCTCACCTGGACCCTAAACCGTCCCCGTCCCCTAACCCTAACCCTAGCTCGAACCCTAACCCTAACCCTTCCCCGAAGCCTGACCCTCACCCGTCCCCTAATGCTAACCCGTACGCTGACACTAACCCACGCCCTCACACGTCCGCTCCCCCTAAAGCGTTGTCGTACCCTCACCTGGACCCTAACCCGTCCCCGTCCCCTAACCCTAACCCTAGCCCAAACCCTAACCCTAACACTTCCCCGAAGCCTGACCCTCACCCGTCCCCTAATCCTAACCCGTACGCTGACACTAAGCCACGCCCTCACACGTCTGCTCCCCCTAAAGCGTTGTCGTACCCTCACCTGGACCCTAAACCGTCCCCATCACCTAACCCTAACCCTAGCCCGAACCCTAACCCTAACCCTTCCCCGAAGCCTGACCCTCACCCGTCCCCTAATCCTAACCCGTACGCTGACACTAACCCGCGCCCTCACACGTCCGCTCCCCCTAAAGCGTTGTCGTACCCTCACCTGGACCCTAAACCGTCCCCGTCCCCTAACCCTAACCCTAGCCCGAACCCTAACCCTAACCCTTCCCCGAAGCCTGACCCTCACCCGTCCCCTAATCCTAACCCGTACGCTGACACTAACCCGCGCCCTCACACGTCCGCTCCCCCTAAAGCGTTGTCGTACCCTCACCTGGACCCTAAACCGTCCCCGTCCCCTAACCCTAACCCTAGCCCGAACCCTAACCCTAACCCTTCCCCGAAGCCTGACCCTCACCCGTCCCCTAATCCTAACCCGTACGCTGACACTAACCCGCGCCCTCACACGTACCCTCCCCCTAAAGCATTGTCGTACCCTCACCTGGACCCTAAACCGTCCCCGTCCCCTAACCCTAACCCTAGCCCGAACCCTAACCCTAACCCTTCCCCGAAGCCTGACCCTCACCCTTCCCCTATCCTAACCCGTGCGCTGACACTAACCCACGCCCTCACACGTACACTCCCTCTAAAGTGTTGTCGTACCCTCACCTGGACCGTAAACCGTCCCCGTCCCCTAACCCTAACCCTAGCCCGAACCCTAACCCTAACCCTTCCCCGAAGCCTGACCCTCACCCGTCCCCTAATCCTAACCCGTACGCTGACACTAACCCGCGCCCTCACACGTACGCTCCCCCTAAAGCGTTGTCGTACCCTCACCTGGACCCTAAACCGTCCCCGTCCCCTAACCCTAACCCTAGCCCGAACCCTAACCCTAACCCTTCCCCGAAGCCTGACCCTCACCCGTCCCCTAATCCTAACCCGTACGCTGACACTAACCCGCGCCCTCACACGTCCGCTCCCCCTAAAGCGTTGTCGTACCCTCACCTGGACCCTAAACCGTCCCCGTCCCCTAACCCTAACCCTCGCCCGAACCCTAACCCTAACCCTTCCCCGAAGCCTGACCCTCACCCGTCCCCTAATCCTAACCCGTACGCTGACACTAACCCGCGCCCTCACACGTACGCTCCCCCTAAAGCGTTGTCGTACCCTCACCTGGACCCTAAACCGTCCCCGTCCCCTAACCCTAACCCTAGCCCGAACCCTAACCCTAACCCTTCCCCGAAGCCTGAACCCTAACCATCCCCTAATCCTAAACCGTACGCTGACACTAACCCACGCCCTCAGACGTACGCTCCCCCTAATGCGTTGTCGTACCCTCACCTGGACCCTAACCCGTCCCCGTCCCCTAACCCTAACCCTAGCCCGAACCCTAACCCTAACACTTCCCCGAAGCCTGACCCTCACCCGTCCCCTAATCCTAAACCGTACACTGACACTAACCCGCGCCCTCACACGTACGCTCCCCCTAAAGCGTTGTCGTACCCTCACCTGGACCCTAAACCGTCCCCGTCCCCTAACCCTAACCCTAGCCCGAACCCTAACCCTATCCCTTCCCCGAAGCCTGACCCTCACCCGTCCCCTAATCCTAACCCGTACGCTGACACTAACCCGGGCCCTCACACGTACGGTCCCCCTAAAGCGTTGTCGTACCCTCATCTGGACCCTAAACCGTCCCCGTACCCTAACCCTAACCCTAGCCCGAACCCTAACCCTAACCCTTCCCCGAAGCCTGACCCTCACCCGTCCCCTAATACTAAACCGTACGCTGACACTAACCCGCGCCCTCACACGTCCGCTCCCCCTAAAGCGTTGTCGTACCCTCACCTGGACCCTAACCCGTCCCCGTCCCCTAAACCTAACCCTAGCCCGAACCCTGACCCTAACACTTCCCCGAAGCCTGACCCTCATCCGTCCCCTAATCCTAACCCGTACGCTGACACTAAGCCGAGCCCTCACACGTACGCTCCCCCTAAAGCGTTGTCGTACCCTCACCTGGACCCTAACCCTTCCCCGTCCCCTAACCCTAACCCTAGCCCGAACCCTAACCCTAACCCTTCCCCGAAGCCTGACCCTCACCCATCCCCTAATCCTAACCCGTACGCTGACACTAACCCGCGCCCTCACACGTACGCTCCCCCTAAAGCGTTCTCGTACCCTCACCAGGACCCTCACCCGTCCCCGTCCCCTAACCCTAACCCTAGACCGAACCCTAACCCTAACCCTTCCCCGAAGCCTGACCCTCACCCGTCCCCTAATCCTAACCCGTACGCTGACACTAACCCGCGCCCTCACACGTACGCTCCCCCTAAAGCGTTGTCGTACCCTCACCTGGACCCTAACCCGTCCCCGTCCCCTAACCCTAACCCTAGACCGAACCCTGACCCTAACCCTTCCCCGAAACCTGACCCTCACCCGTCCCCTAATCCTAACCCGTACGCTGACACTAACCCGCGCCCTCACACGTATGCTCCCCCTAAAGCGTTGTCGTACCCTCACCTGGACCCTAACCCGTCCCCGTCCCCTAACCCTAACCCTAGACCAAACCCTGACCCTAACCCTTCCCCGAAGCCTGACCCTCACCCGTCCCCTAATCCTAACCCGTACGCTGACACTAACCCGCGCCCTCACACGTATGCTCCCCCTAAAGCGTTGTCGTACCCTCACCTGGACCCTAACCCTTCCCCGTCCCCTAACCCTAACCCTAGCCCGAACCCTAACCCTAACCCTTCCCTGAAGCCTGACCCTCACCCGTCCCCTAATCCTAACCCGTACCCTGACACTAACCCGCGCCCTCACACGTACGCTCCCACTAAAGCGTTGTCGTACCCTCACCTGGACCCTAAACCGTCCCCGTCCCCTAACCCTAACCCTAGCCTGAACCCTAACCCTAACCCTTCCCCGAAGCCTGACCCTCACCCGTCCCCTAATCCTAACCCGTACGCTGACACTAACCCGCGCCCTCACACGTCCGATCCCCCTAAAGCGTTGTCGTACCCTCACCTGGACCCTAAACCGTCCCCGTCCCCTAACCCTAACCCTAGCCCGAACCCTAACCCTAACCCTTCCCCGAAGCCTGACGCTCACCCGTCCCCTAATCCTAACCCGTACGCTTACACTAACCCGCGCCCTCACACGTACGCTCCCCCTAAAGCGTTGTCGTACCCTCACCTGGACCCTAACCCGTCCCCGTCCCCGAACCCTAACCCTAGCCCGAACCCTAACACTAACCCTTCCCCGAAGCCTGACCCTCACCCGTCCCCTAATCCTAACCCGTACGCTGACACTAACCCGCGCCCTCACACGTACGCTCCCCATAAAGCGTTGTCGTACCCTCACCTGGACCCTAACCCGTCCCCATCCCCTAACCCTAACCCTAGCCCGAACCCTAACCCTAACCCTTCCCCGAAGCCTAACCCTCACCCGTCCCCTAATCCTAACCCGTACGCTGACACTAACCCGCGCCCTCACACGTACGCTCCCCCTAAAGCGTTGTCGTACCCTCACCTGGACCCTAACCCGTCCCCGTCCCCTAACCCTAACCCTAGCCCGAACCCTGACCCTAAACCTTCCCCGAAGCCTGACCCTCACCCGTCCCCTAATCCTAACCCGTACGCTGACACTAACCCGCGCCCTCACACGTATGCTCCCCCTAAAGCGTTGTCGTACCCTCACCTGGACCCTAACCCTTCCCCGTCCCCTAACCCTAACCCTAGCCCGAACCCTAACCCTAACCCTTCCCTGAAGCCTGACCCTCACCCGTCCCCTAATCCTAACCCGTACCCTGACACTAACCCGCGCCCTCACACGTACGCTCCCACTAAAGCGTTGTCGTACCCTCACCTGGACCCTAAACCGTCCCCGTCCCCTAACCCTAACCCTAGCCTGAACCCTAACCCTAACCCTTCCCCGAAGCCTGACCCTCACCCGTCCCCTAATCCTAACCCGTACGCTGACACTAACCCGCGCCCTCACACGTCCGATCCCCCTAAAGCGTTGTCGTACCCTCACCTGGACCCTAACCCGTCCCCGTCCCCTAACCCTAACCCTAGCCCGAACCCTAACCCTAACCCTTCCCCGAAGCCTGACGCTCACCCGTCCCCTAATCCTAACCCGTACGCTTACACTAACCCGCGCCCTCACACGTACGCTCCCCCTAAAGCGTTGTCGTACCCTCACCTGGACCCTAACCCGTCCCCGTCCCCGAACCCTAACCCTAGCCCGAACCCTAACACTAACCCTTCCCCGAAGCCTGACCCTCACCCGTCCCCTAATCCTAACCCGTACGCTGACACTAACCCGCGCCCTCACACGTACGCTCCCCATAAAGCGTTGTCGTACCCTCACCTGGACCCTAACCCGTCCCCATCCCCTAACCCTAACCCTAGCCCGAACCCTAACCCTAACCCTTCCCCGAAGCCTAACCCTCACCCGTCCCCTAATCCTAACCCGTACGCTGACACTAACCCGCGCCCTCACACGTACGCTCCCCCTAAAGCGTTGTCGTACCCTCACCTGGACCCTAACCCGTCCCCGTCCCCTAACCCTAACCCTAGCCCGAACCCTGACCCTAAACCTTCCCCGAAGCCTGACCCTCACCCGTCCCCTAATCCTAACCCGTACGCTGACACTAACCCGTGCCCTCACACGTACGCTCCCCCTAAAGCGTTGTCGTACCCTCACCTGGACCCTAACCCGTCCCCGTCCCCGAACCCTAACCCTAGCCCGAACCCTAACCCTAAACCTTTCCCGAAGCCTGACCCTCACCCGTCCCCTAATCCTAACCCGTACGCTGACACTAACCCGCGCCCTCACACGTACGCTCCCCCTAAAGCGTTGTCGTACCCTCACCTGGACCCTAACCCGTCCCCGTCCCCTAACCCTAACCCTAGCCCGAACCCTGACCCTAAACCTTCCCCGAAGCTTGACCCTCACCCGTCCCCTAATCCTAACCCGTACGCTGACACTAACCCGCGCCCTCACACGTACGCTCCCCCTAAAGCGTTGTCGTACCCTCACCTGGACCCTAAACCGTCCCCGTCCCCTAACCCTAACCCTAGCCCGAACCCTAACCCTAACCCTTCCCTGAAGCCTGACCCTCACCCGTCCCCTAATCCTAACCCGTACGCTGACACTAACCCGCGCCCTCACACGTACGCTCCCCCTAAAGCGTTGTCGTACCCTCACCTGGACCCTAAACCGTCCCCGTCCCCTAACCCTAACCCTAGCCCGAACCCTAACCCTAACCCTTCCCCGAAACCTGACGCTCACCCGTCCCCTAATCCTAACCCGTACGCTGACACTAACCCGCGCCCTCACACGTACGCTCCCCCTAAAGCGTTGTCGTACGCTCACCTGGACCCTAACCCGTCCCCGTCCCCTAACCCTAACCCTAGCCCGAACCCTAACCTTAACCCTTCCCCGAAGCCTGACCCTCACCCGTCCCCTAATCCTAACCCGTACGCTGACACTAATCCGCGCCCTCACACGTACGCTCCCCCTAAAATGTTGTCGTACCCTCACCTGGACCCTAACCCTTCCCCGTCCCCTAACCCTAACCCTAGCCCGAACCCTAACCCTAACCCTTCCCCGAAGCCTGACCCTCACCCGTCCCCTAATCCTAACCCGTACCATGAAACTAACCCGCGCCCTCACCCGTACGCTCCACCTAAAGCGTTGTCGTACCCTCACCTGGACCCTAACCCGTCCCCGTCCCCTAAGCCTAACCCTAGTCCGAACCCTAACCCTAAACCTTTCCCGAAGCCTGACCCTCACCCGTCCCCTAATCCTAACCCGTACGCTGACACTAACCCGCGCCCTCACACGTACGCTCCCCCTAAAGCGTTGTCGTACCCTCACCTGGACCCTAACCCGTCCCCGTCCCCTAACCCTAACCCTAGCCCGAACCCTGACCCTAAACCTTCCCCGAAGCCTGACCCTCACCCGTCCCCTAATCCTAACCCGTACGCTGACACTAACCCGCGCCCTCACACGTACGCTCCCCCTAAAGCGTTGTCGTACCCTCACCTGGACCCTAAACCGTCCCCGTCCCCTAACCCTAACCCTAGCCCGAACCCTAACCCTAACCCTTCCCTGAAGCCTGACCCTCACCCGTCCCCTAAACCTAACCCGTACGCTGACACTAACCCGCGCCCTCACACGTACGCTCCCCCTAAAGCGTTGTCGTACCCTCACCTGGACCCTAAACCGTCCCCGTCCCCTAACCCTAACCCTAGCCCGAACCCTAACCCTAACCCTTCCCCGAAACCTGACGCTCACCCGTCCCCTAATCCTAACCCGTACGCTGACACTAACCCGCCCCCTCACACGTACGCTCCCCCTAAAGTGTTGTCGTACACTCACCTGGACCCTAACCCTTCCCCGTCCCCTAACCCTAACCCTAGCCCGAACCCTAACCCTAACCCTTCCCCGAAGCCTGACCCTCACCCGTCCCCTAATCCTAACCCGTACCATGAAACTAACCCGCGCCCTCACCCGTACGCTCCACCTAAAGCGTTGTCGTACCCTCACCTGGACCCTAAACCGTCCCCGTCCCCTAACCCTAACCCTAGCTCGAACCCTAACCCTAACCCTTCCCCGAAGCCTGACCCTCACCCGTCCCCTAATCCTAACCCGTACGCTGACACTAACACACGCCCTCACACGTCCGCTCCCCCTAAAGCGTTGTCGTACCCTCACCTGGACCCTAACCCGTCCCCGTCCCCTAACCCTAACCCTAGCCCAAACCCTAACCCTAACCCTTCCCCGAAGCCTGACCCTCACCCGTCCCCTAATCCTAACCCGTACGCTGACACTAACCCGCGCCCTCACACGTACGCTCCCCCTAAAGCGTTGTCGTACCCTCACCTGGACCCTAAACCGTCCCCATCACCTAACCCTAACCCTAGCCCGAACCCTAACCCTAACCCTTCCCCGAAGCCTGACCCTCACCCGTCCCCTAATCCTAACCCGTACGCTGACACTAACCCGCGCCCTCACACGTCCGCTCCCCCTAAAGCGTTGTCGTACCCTCACCTGGACCCTAAACCGTCCCCGTCCCCTAACCCTAACCCTAGCCCGAACCCTAACCCTAACCCTTCCCCGAAGCCTGACCCTCACCCGTCCCCTAATCCTAACCCGTACGCTGACACTAACCCGCGCCCTCACACGTACGCTCCCCCTAAAGCGTTGTCGTACCCTCACCTGGACCCTAAACCGTCCCCGTCCCCTAACCCTAACCCTAGCCCGAACCCTAACCCTAACCCTTCCCTGAAGCCTGACCCTCACCCGTCCCCTAATCCTAACCCGTACGCTGACACTAACCCGCGCCCTCACACGTACGCTCCCCCTAAAGCGTTGTCGTACCCTCACCTGGACCCTAAACCGTCCCCGTGCCCTAACCCTAACCCTAGCCCGAACCCTAACCCTAACCCTTCCCCGAAGCCTGACCCTCACCCGTCCCCTTATCCTAACCCGTACGCTGACACTAACCCTCGCCCTCACACGTCCGCTCCCACTAAAGCGTTGTCGTACCCTCACCTGGACCCTAAACCGTCCCCGTCCCCTAACCCTAACCCTAGCCCGAACCCTAACCCTAACCCTTCCCCGAAGTCAGACCCTCACCCGTCCCCTAATCCTAACCCGTACGCTGACACTAACCCGCGCCCTCACACGTATGCTCCCCCTAAAGCGTTGTCGTACCCTCACCTGGACCCTAACCCTTCCCCGTCCCCTAACCCTAACCCTAGACCGAACCCTAACCCTAACCCTTCCCTGAAGCCTGACCCTCACCCGTCCCCTAATCCTAACCCGTACCCTGACACTAACCCGCGCCCTCACACGTACGCTCCCACTAAAGCGTTGTCGTACCCTCACCTGGACCCTAAACCGTCCCCGTCCCCTAACCCTAACCCTAGCCCGAACCCTAACCCTAACCCTTCCCCGAAGCCTGACCCTCACCCGTCCCCTAATCCTAACCCGTACGCTGACACTAACCCGCGCCCTCACACGTCCGATCCCCCTAAAGCGTTGTCGTACCCTCACCTGGACCCTAAACCGTCCCCGTCCCCTAACCCTAACCCTAGCCCGAACCCTAACCCTAACCCTTCCCCGAAGCCTGACGCTCACCCGTCCCCTAATCCTAACCCGTACGCTTACACTAACCCGCGCCCTCACACGTACGCTCCCCCTAAAGCGTTGTCGTACCCTCACCTGGACCCTAACCCGTCCCCGTCCCCTAACCCTAACCCTAGCCCGAACCCTGACCCTAACCCTTCCCCGAAGCCTGACCCTCACCCGTCCCCTAATCCTAACCCGTACGCTGACACTAACCCGCGCCCTCATACGTACGCTCCCCCTAAAGCGTTGTCGTACCCTCACCTGGACCCTAAACCGTCCCCGTCCCCTAACCCTAACCCTAGCCCGAACCCTAACCCTAAACCTTCCCCGAAGCCTGACCCTCACCCGTCCCCTAATCCTAACCCCTACGCTGACACTAACCCGCGCCCTCACACGTCCGCTCCCCCTAAAGCGTTGTCGTACCCTCACCTGGACCCTAACCCGTCCCCGTCCCCTAACCCTAACCCTAGCCCGAACCCTGACCCTAACCCTTCCCCGAAGCCTGACCCTCACCCGTCCCCTAATCCTAACCCGTACGCTGACACTAACCCGCGCCCTCACACGTACGCTCCCCCTAAAGCGTTGTCGTACCCTCACCTGGACCCTAAACCGTCCCCGTCCCCTAACCCTAACCCTAGCCCGAACCCTAACCCTAACCCTTCCCCGAAGCCTGACCCTCACCCGTCCCCTAATCCTAACCCGTACGCTGACACTAAACCGCGCCCTCACACGTCCGTTCCCACTAAAGCGTTGTCGTACCCTCACCTGGACCCTAAACCGTCCCCGTCCCCTAACCCTAACCCTAGCCCGAACCCTAACCCTAAACCTTCCCCGAAGCCTGACCCTCACCCGTCCCCTAATCCTAACCCCTACGCTGACACTAACCCGCGCCCTCACACGTCCGCTCCCCCTAAAGCGTTGTCGTACCCTCACCTGGACCCTAAAGCGTCCCCGTCCCCTAACCCTAACCCTAGCCCGAACCCTGACCCTAACCCTTCCCCGAAGCCTGACGCTCACCCGTCCCCTAATCCTAACCCGTACGCTGACACTAACCCGCGCCCTCACACGTACGCTCCCCCTAAAGCGTTGTCGTACCCTCACCTGGACCCTAACCCGTCCCCGTCCCCTAACCCTAACCCTAGCCCGAACCCTAACCCTAAATCTTTCCCGAAGCCTGACCCTCACCCGTCCCCTAATCCTAACCCGTACGCTGACACTAACCCGCGCCCTCACACGTACGCTCCCCCTAAAGCGTTGTCGTACCCTCACCTGGACCCTAACCCGTCCCCGTCCCCTAACCCTAACCCTAGCCCGAACCCTGACCATAACCCTTCCCCGAAGCCTGACCCTCACCCGTCCCCTAATCCTAACCCGTACGCTGACACTAACCCGCGCCCTCAAACGTACGCTCCCCCTAAAGTGTTGTCGTACCCTCACCTGGACCCTAAACCGTCCCCGTCCCCTAACCCTAACCCTAGCCCGAACCCTAACCCTAACCCTTCCCCGAAGCCTGACCCTCACCCGTCCCCTAATCCTAACCCGTACGCTGACACTAACCCGCGCCCTCACACGTCCGTTCCCCTTAAAGCGTTGTCGTACCCACACCTGGACCCAAAACCGTCCCCGTCCCCTAACCCTAACCCTAGCCCGAACCCTAACCCTAACCCTTCCCCGAAGCCTGACCCTCACCCGTCCCCTAATCCTAACCCGTACGCTGACACTAACCCGCGCCCTCACACGTCCACTCCCCCTAAAGCGTTGTCATACCCTCACCTAGACCCAAAACCGTCCCCGTCCCCTAACCCTAACCCTAGCCAGAACCCTAACACTAACCCTTCCCCGAAGCCTGACCCTCACCCGTCCCCTAATCCTAACCCGTACGCTGACACTAACCCACGCCCTCACACGTACGCTCCCCCTAAAGCGTTGTCGTACCCTCACCTGGACCCTAACCCGTCCCCGTCCCCTAACCCTAACCCTAGCCCGAACCCTAACCCTAACCCTTCCCCGAAGCCTGACACTCACCCGTCCCCTAATCCTAAGCCGTAAGCTTACACTAACCCGCGCCCTCACACGTACGCTCCCCCTAAAGCGTTGTCGTACCCTCACCTGGACCCTAACCCGTCCCCGTCCCCTAACCCTAACCCTAGCCCGAACCCTAACCCTAACCCTTCCCCGAAGCCTGACCCTCACCCGTCCCCTAATCCTAACCCGTACGCTGACACTAACCCGCGCCCTCATACGTACGCTCCCCCTAAAGCGTTGTCGTACCCTCACCTGGACCCTAACCCGTCCCCGTCCCCTAACCCTAACCCTAGCCCGAACCCTAACCCTAACCCTTCCCCGAAGCCTGACACTCACCCGTCCCCTAATCCTAACCCGTACGCTGACACTAACCCGCGCCCTCACACGTACGCTCCCCCTAAAGCGTTGTCGTACCCTCACCTGGACCCTAACCCGTCCCCGTCCCCTAACCCTAACCCTAGCCCGAACCCTAACCCTAACCCTTCCCCGAAGCCTGACCCTCACCCGTCCCCTAATCCTAACCCGTACGCTGACACTAACCCGCGCCCTCACACGTACGCTCCCCCTAAAGCGTTGTCGTACCCTCACCTGGACCCTAAACCGTCCCCGTCCCCTAACCCTAACCCTAGCCCGAACCCTAACCCTAACCCTTCCCCGAAGCCTGACCCTCACCCGTCCCCTAATCCTAACCCGTACGCTGACACTAACCCGCGCCCTCACACGTCCGTTCCCCTTAAAGCGTTGTCGTACCCACACCTGGACCCAAAACCGTCCCCGTCCCCTAACCCTAACCCTAGCCCGAACCCTAACCCTAAACCTTCCCCGAAGCCTGACCCTCACCCGTCCTCTAATCCTAACCCGTACGCTGACACTAACCCGCGCCCTCACACGTCCGCTCCCCCTAAAGCGTTGTCATACCCTCACCTAGACCCTAAACCGTCCCCGTCCCCTAACCCTAACCCTAGCCCGAACCGTAACCCTAACCCTTCCCCGAAGCCTGACCCTCACCCTTCCCCTATCCTAACCCGTACGCTGACACTAACCCGCGCCCTCACACGTCCGCTCCCCCTAAAGCGTTGTCGTACCCTCACCTGGACCCTAAACCGTCCCCGTTCCCTAACCCTAACCCTAGCCCGAACCCTAACCCTAACCCTTCCCCGAAGCCTGACCCTCACCCGTCCCCTAATCCTAACCCGTACGCTGACACTAACCCGCGCCCTCACACGTACGCTCCCCCTAAAGCGTTGTCGTACCCTCACCTGGACCCTAAACCGTCCCCGTCCCCTAACCCTAACCCTAGCCCGAACCCTAACCCTAACCCTTCCCGAAAGCCTGACCCTCACCCGTCCCCTAATCCTAACCCGTACGCTGACACTAACCCGCGCCCTCACACGTCCGCTCCCACTAAAGCGTTGTCGTACCCTCACCTGGACCCTAAACCGTCCCCGTCCCCTAACCCTAACCCTAGCCCGAACCCTAACCCTAAACCTTCCCCGAAGCCTGACCCTCACCCGTCCCCTAATCCTAACCCGTACGCTGACACTAACCCGCGCCCTCACCCGTACGCTCCCCCTAAAGCGTTGTCGTACCCTCACCTGGACCCTAACCCGTCCCCGTCCCCTAACCCTAACCCTAGCCCGAACCCTGACCCTAACCCTTCCCCGAAGCCTGACCCTCACCCGTCCCCTAATCCTAACCCGTACGCTGACACTAACCCGCGCCCTCACACGTACGCTCCCCCTAAAGCGTTGTCGTACCCTCACCTGGACCCTAACCCGTCCCCGTCCCCTAACCCTAACCCTCGCCCGAACCCTAACCCTAACCCTTCCCCGAAGCCTGACCCTCACCCGTCCCCTAATCCTAACCCGTACGCTGACACTAACCCGCGCCCTCACACGTACGCTCCCCCTAAAGCGTTGTCGTACCCTCACCTGGACCCTAATCCGTCCCCGTCCCCTAACTCTAACCCTAGCCCGAACCCTAACCCTAACCCTTCCCCGAAGCCTGACCCTCACCCGTCCCCTAATCCTAACCCGTACGCTGACACTAACCCGCGCCCTCACACGTCCGCTCCCCCTAAAGCGTTGTCGTATCCTAACCTGGACCCTAACCCGTCCCCGTCCCCTAACCCTAACCCTAGCCCGAACCCTAACCCTAACCCTTCCCCGAAGCCTGACCCTCACCCGTCCCCTAATCCTAACCCGTACGCTGACACTAACCCGCGCCCTCACACGTACGCTCCCCCTAAAGCGTTGTCGTACCCTCACCTGGACCCTAACCCGTCCCCGTCCCCTAACCCTAACCCTAGCCCGAACCCTGACCCTAACCCTTCCCCGAAGCCTGACCCTCACCCGTCCCCTAATCCTAACCCGTACGCTGACACTAACCCGCGCCCTCACACGTAAGCTCCCCCTAAAGCGTTGTCGTACCCTCACCTGGACCCTAACCCTTCCCCGTCCCCTAACCCTAACCCTAGCCCGAACCCTAACCCTAACCCTTCCCTGAAGCCTGACCCTCACCCGTCCCCTAATCCTAACCCGTACCCTGACACTAACCCGTGCCCTCACACGTACGCTCCCACTAAAGCGTTGTCGTACCCTCACCTGGACCCTAAACCGTCCCCGTCCCCTAACCCTAACCCTAGCCCGAACCCTAACCCTAACCCTTCCCCGAAGCCTGACCCTCACCCGTCCCCTAATCCTAACCCGTATGCTGACACTAACCCGCGCCCTCACACGTCCGATCCCCCTAAAGCGTTGTCGTACCCTCACCTGGACCCTAAACCGTCCCCGTCCCCTAACCCTAACCCTAGCCCGAACCCTAACCCTAACCCTTCCCCGAAGCCTGACGCTCACCCGTCCCCTAATCCTAACCCGTACGCTTACACTAACCCGCGCCCTCACACGTCCGCTCCCACTAAAGCGTTGTCGAACCCTCACCTGGACCCTAAACCGTCCCCGTCCCCTAACCCTAACCCTAGCCCGAACCCTAACCCTAACCCTTCCCCGAAGCCTGACGCTCACCCGTCCCCTAATCCTAACCCGTACGCTTACACTAACCCGTGCCCTCACACGTCCGCTCCCCCTAAAGCGTTGTCCTACCCTCACCTGGACACTAACCCGTCCCCGTCCCCTAACACTAACCCTAGCTCGAACCCTAACCCTAACCCTTCCCCGAAGCCTGACCCTCACCCGTCCCCTAATCCTAACCCGTACGCTGACACTAACCCGCGCCCTCACACGTACGCTCCCCCTAAAGCGTTGTCGTACCCTCACCTGGACCCTAACCCGTCCCCGTCCCCTAACCCTAACCCTAGCCCGAACCCTAACCCTAACCCTTCCCCGAAGCCTGACACTCACCCGTCCCCTAATCCTAACCCGTACGCTGACACTAACCCACGCCCTCACACGTCCGCTCCCCCTAAAGCGTTGTCGTACCCTCATCTGGACCCTAACCCGTCCCCGTCCCCTAACCCTAACCCTAGCCCGAACCCTAACCCTAACCCTTCCCCGAAGCCTGACCCTCACCCGTCCCCTAATCCTAACCCGTACGCTGACACTAACCCGCGCCCTCACACGTACGCTCCCCCTAAAGCGTTGTCGTACCCTCACCTGGACCCTAAACCGTCCCAGTCCCCTAACCCTAACCCTAGCCCGAACCCTAACCCTAACCCTTCCCCGAAGCCTGACCCTCACCCGTCCCCTAATCCTAACCCGTACGCTGACACTAACCCGCGCCCTCACACGTCCGCTCCCACTAAAGCGTTGTCGTACCCTCACCTGGACCCTAAACCGTCCCCGTCCCCTAACCCTAACCCTAGCCCGAACCCTAACCCTAACCCTTCCCCGAAGCCTGACCCTCACCCGTCCCCTAATCCTAACCCGTACGCTGACACTAACCCGCGCCCTCACACGTACGCTCCCCCTAAAGCGTTGTCGTACCCTCACCTGGACCCTAACCCGTCCCCGTCCCCTAACCCTAACCCTAGCCCGAACCCTAACCCTAAACCTTTCCCGAAGCCTGACCCTCACCCGTCCCCTAATCCTAACCCGTACGCTGACACTAACCCGCGCCCTCACACCTCCGCTCCCCCTAAAGCGTTGTCGTACCCTCACCTGGACCCTAACCCGTCCCCGTCCCCTAACCCTAACCCTAGCCCGAACCCTAACCCTAAACCTTTCCCGAAGCCTGACCCTCACCCGTCCCCTAATCCTAACCCGTACGCTGACACTAACCCGCGCCCTCACACGTACGCTCCCCCTAAAGCGTTGTCGTACCCTCACCTGGACCCTAACCCGTCCCCGTCCCCTAACCCTAACCCTAGCCCGAACCCTGACCCTAACGCTTCCCCGAAGCCTGACCCTCACCTGTCCCCTAATCCTAACCCGTACGCTGACACTAACCCGCGCCCGCAAACGTACGCTCCCCCTAAAGTGTTGTCGTACCCTCACCTGGACCCTAAACCGTCCCCGTCCCCTAACCCTAACCCTAGCCCGGACCCTAACCCTAACCCTTCCCCGAAGCCTGACCCTCACCCGTCCCCTAATCCTAACCCGTACGCTGACACTAACCCGCGCCCTCACACGTCCGCTCCCCTTAAAGCGTTGTCGTACCAACACCTGGACCCAAAACCGTCCCCGTCCCCTAACCCTAACCCTCGCCCAACCCTAACCCTAAACCTTCCCCGAAGCCTGACCCTCACCCGTCCCCTAATCCTAACCCGTACGCTGACACTAACCCGCGCCCTCACACGTCCGCTCCCCCTAAAGCGTTGTCGTACCCTCACCTGGACCCTAAACCGTCCCCGTCCCCTAACCCTAACCCTAGCCCGAACCCTAACCCTAACCCTTCCCCGAAGCCTGACCCTCACCCGTCCCCTAATCCTAACCCGTACGCTGACACTAACCCGCGCCCTCACACGTCCGCTCCCCCTAAAGCGTTGTCGTACCCTCACCTGGACCCTAAACCGTCCCCGTCCTCTAACCCTAACCCTAGCCCGAACCCTAACCCTAACACTTCCCCGAAGCCTGACCCTCACCCGTCCCCTAATCCTAACCCGTACGCTGACACTAACCCGCGCCCTCACACGTCCGATCCCCCTAAAGCGTTGTCGTACCCTCACCTGGACCCTAAACCGTCCCCGTCCCCTAACCCTAACCCTAGCCCGAACCCTAACCCTAACCCTTCCCCGAAGCCTGACGCTCACCCGTCCCCTAATCCTAACCCGTACGCTTACACTAACCCGCGCCCTCACACGTACGCTCCCCCTAAAGCGTTGTCGTACCCTCACCTGGACCCTAACCCGTCCCCGTCCCCTAACCCTAACCCTAGCCCGAACCCTAACCCTAAACCTTTCCCGAAGCCTGACCCTCACCCGTCCCCTAATCCTAACCCGTACGCTGACACTAACCCGCGCCCTCACACGTACGCTCCCCCTAAAGCGTTGTCGTACCCTCACCTGGACCCTAACCCGTCCCCGTCCCCTAACCCTAACCCTAGCCCGAACCCTAACCCTAACCCTTCCCCGAAGCCTGACCCTCACCCGTCCCCTAATCCTAACCCGTACGCTGACACTAACCCGCGCCCTCACACGTACGCTCCCCCTAAAGCGTTGTCGTATCCTCACCTGGACCCTAACCCGTCCCCGTCCCCTAACCCTAACCCTAGCCCGAACCCTAACCCTAACCCTTCCCCGAAGCCTGACCCTCACCCGTCCCCTAATCCTAACCCGTACGCTGACACTAACCCGCGCCCTCACACGTACGCTCCCCCTAAAGCATTGTCGTACCCTCACCTGGACCCTAACCCGTCCCCGTCCCCTAACCCTAACCCTAGCCCGAACCCTGACCCTAACCCTTCCCCGAAGCCTGACCCTCACCCGTCCCCTAATCCTAACCCGTACGCTGACACTAACCCGCGCCCTCACACGTACGCTCCCCCTAAAGCGTTGTCGTACCCTCACCTGGACCCTAACCCGTCCCCGTCCCCTAACCCTAACCCTAGCCCGAACCCTGACCCTAACCCTTCCCCGAAGCCTGACCCTCACCCGTCCCCTAATCCTAACCCGTACGCTGACACTAACCAGCGCCCTCACACGTAAGCTCCCCCTAAAGCGTTCTCGTACCCTCACCTGGACCCTAACCCTTCCCCGTCCCCTAACCCTAACCCTAGCCCGAACCCTAACCCTAACCCTTCCCTGAAGCCTGAACCTCACCCGTCCCCTAATCCTAACCCGTACCCTGACACTAACCCGTGCCCTCACACGTACGCTCCCACTAAAGCGTTGTCGAACCCTCACCTGGACCCTAAACCGTCCCCGTCCCCTAACCCTAACCCTAGCCCGAACCCTAACCCTAACCCTTCCCCGAAGCCTGACGCTCACCCGTCCCCTAATCCTAACCCGTACGCTTACACTAACCCGCGCCCTCACACGTCCGCTCCCCCTAAAGCGTTGTCCTACCCTCACCTGGACCCTAACCCGTCCCCGTCCCCTAACCCTAACCCTAGCCCGAACCCTGACCCTAACACTTCCCCGAAGCCTGACCCTCACCCGTCCCCTAATCCTAACCCGTACGCTGACACTAACCCGCGCCCTCACACGTACGCTCCCCCTAAAGCGTTGTCGTACCCTCACCTGGACCCTAACCCGTCCCCGTCCCCTAACCCTAACCCTAGCCCGAACCCTAACCCTAACCCTTCCCCGAAGCCTGACACTCACCCGTCCCCTAATCCTAACCCGTACGCTGACACTAACCCACGCCCTCACACGTCCGCTCCCCCTAAAGCGTTGTCGTACCCTCATCTGGACCCTAACCCGTCCCCGTCCCCTAACCCTAACCCTAGCCCGAACCCTAACCCTAACCCTTCCCCGAAGCCTGACCCTCACCCGTCCCCTAATCCTAACCCGTACGCTGACACTAACCCGCGCCCTCACACGTACGCTCCCCCTAAAGCGTTGTCGTACCCTCACCTGGACCCTAAACCGTCCCCGTCCCCTAACCCTAACCCTAGCCCGAACCCTAACCCTAACCCTTCCCCGAAGCCTGACCCTCACCCGTCCCCTAATCCTAACCCGTACGCTGACACTAACCCGCGCCCTCACACGTCCGCTCCCACTAAAGCGTTGTCGTACCCTCACCTGGACCCTAAACCGTCCCCGTCCCCTAACCCTAACCCTAGCCCGAACCCTAACCCTAACCCTTCCCCGAAGCCTGACCCTCACCCGTCCCCTAATCCTAACCCGTACGCTGACACTAACCCGCGCCCTCACACGTACGCTCCCCCTAAAGCGTTGTCGTACCCTCACCTGGACCCTAACCCGTCCCCGTCCCCTAACCCTAACCCTAGCCCGAACCCTAACCCTAAACCTTTCCCGAAGCCTGACCCTCACCCGTCCCCTAATCCTAACCCGTACGCTGACACTAACCCGCGCCCTCACACCTCCGCTCCCCCTAAAGCGTTGTCGTACCCTCACCTGGACCCTAACCCGTCCCCGTCCCCTAACCCTAACCCTAGCCCGAACCCTAACCCTAAACCTTTCCCGAAGCCTGACCCTCACCCGTCCCCTAATCCTAACCCGTACGCTGACACTAACCCGCGCCCTCACACGTACGCTCCCCCTAAAGCGTTGTCGTACCCTCACCTGGACCCTAACCCGTCCCCGTCCCCTAACCCTAACCCTAGCCCGAACCCTGACCCTAACCCTTCCCCGAAGCCTGACCCTCACCTGTCCCCTAATCCTAACCCGTACGCTGACACTAACCCGCGCCCGCAAACGTACGCTCCCCCTAAAGTGTTGTCGTACCCTCACCTGGACCCTAAACCGTCCCCGTCCCCTAACCCTAACCCTAGCCCGGACCCTAACCCTAACCCTTCCCCGAAGCCTGACCCTCACCCGTCCCCTAATCCTAACCCGTACGCTGACACTAACCCGCGCCCTCACACGTCCGCTCCCCTTAAAGCGTTGTCGTACCAACACCTGGACCCAAAACCGTCCCCGTCCCCTAACCCTAACCCTAGCCCAACCCTAACCCTAAACCTTCCCCGAAGCCTGACCCTCACCCGTCCCCTAATCCTAACCCGTACGCTGACACTAACCCGCGCCCTCACACGTCCGCTCCCCCTAAAGCGTTGTCGTACCCTCACCTGGACCCTAAACCGTCCCCGTCCCCTTACCCTAACCCTAGCCCGAACCCTAACCCTAACCCTTCCCCGAAGCCTGACCCTCACCCGTCCCCTAATCCTAACCCGTACGCTGACACTAACCCGCGCCCTCACACGTCCGCTCCCCCTAAAGCGTTGTCGTACCCTCACCTGGACCCTAAACCGTCCCCGTCCCCTAACCCTAACCCTAGCCCGAACCCTAACCCTAACACTTCCCCGAAGCCTGACCCTCACCCGTCCCCTAATCCTAACCCGTACGCTGACACTAACCCGCGCCCTCACACGTCCGATCCCCCTAAAGCGTTGTCGTACCCTCACCTGGACCCTAAACCGTCCCCGTCCCCTAACCCTAACCCTAGCCCGAACCCTAACCCTAACCCTTCCCCGAAGCCTGACGCTCACCCGTCCCCTAATCCTAACCCGTACGCTTACACTAACCCGCGCCCTCACACGTACGCTCCCCCTAAAGCGTTGTCGTACCCTCACCTGGACCCTAACCCGTCCCCGTCCCCTAACCCTAACCCTAGCCCGAACCCTAACCCTAAACCTTTCCCGAAGCCTGACCCTCACCCGTCCCCTAATCCTAACCCGTACGCTGACACTAACCCGCGCCCTCACACGTACGCTCCCCCTAAAGCGTTGTCGTACCCTCACCTGGACCCTAACCCGTCCCCGTCCCCTAACCCTAACCCTAGCCCGAACCCTAACCCTAACCCTTCCCCGAAGCCTGACCCTCACCCGTCCCCTAATCCTAACCCGTACGCTGACACTAACCCGCGCCCTCACACGTACGCTCCCCCTAAAGCGTTGTCGTATCCTCACCTGGACCCTAACCCGTCCCCGTCCCCTAACCCTAACCCTAGCCCGAACCCTAACCCTAACCCTTCCCCGAAGCCTGACCCTCACCCGTCCCCTAATCCTAACCCGTACGCTGACACTAACCCGCGCCCTCACACGTACGCTCCCCCTAAAGCATTGTCGTACCCTCACCTGGACCCTAACCCGTCCCCGTCCCCTAACCCTAACCCTAGCCCGAACCCTGACCCTAACCCTTCCCCGAAGCCTGACCCTCACCCGTCCCCTAATCCTAACCCGTACGCTGACACTAACCCGCGCCCTCAAACGTATGCTCCCCCTAAAGCGTTCTCGTACCCTCACCTGGACCCTAACCCTTCCCCGTCCCCTAACCCTAACCCTAGCCCGAACCCTAACCCTAACCCTTCCCTGAAGCCTGACCCTCACCCGTCCCCTAATCCTAACCCGTACCCAGACACTAACCCGTGCCCTCACACGTACGCTCCCACTAAAGCGTTGTCGTACCCTCACCTGGACCCTAAACCGTCCCCGTCCCCTAACCCTAACCCTAGCCCGAACCCTAACCCTAACCCTTCCCCGAAGCCTGACCCTCACCCGTCCCCTAATCCTAACCCGTATGCTGACACTAACCCGCGCCCTCACATGTCCGATCCCCCTAAAGCGTTGTCATACCCTCACCTGGACCCTAAACCGTCCCCGTCCCCTAACCCTAACCCTAGCCCGAACCCTAACCCTAACACTTCCCCGAAGCCTGACGCTCACCCGTCCCCTAATCCTAACCCGTACGCTTACACTAACCCGCGCCCTCACACGTCCGCTCCCCCTAAAGCGTTGTCCTACCCTCACCTGGACCCTAACCCGTCCCCGTCCCCTAACCCTAACCCTAGCCCGAACCCTAACCCTAAACCTTTCCCGAAGCCTGACCCTCACCCGTCCCCTAATCCTAACCCGTACGCTGACACTAACCCGCGCCCTCACACGTACGCTCCCCCTAAAGCGTTGTCGTACCCTCACCTGGACCCAAAACCGTCCCCGTCCCCTAACCCTAACCCTAGCCCGAACCCTAACCCTAACCCTTCCCCGAAGCCTGACCCTCACCCGTCCCCTAATCCTAACCCGTACGCTGACACTAACCCGCGCCCTCACACGTACGCTCCCCCTAAAGCGTTGTCGTACCCTCACCTGGACCCTAACCCGTCCCCGTCCCCTAACCCTAACCCTAGCCCGAACCCTAACCCTAACCCTTCCCCGAAGCCTGACCCTCACCCGTCCCCTAATCCTAACCCGTACGCTGACACTAACCCGCGCCCTCACACGTACGCTCCCCCTAAAGCGTTGTCGTACCCTCACCTAGACCCTAAACCGTCCCCGTCCCCTAACCCTAACCCTAGCCAGAACCCTAACACTAACCCTTCCCCGAAGCCTGACCCTCACCCGTCCCCTAATCCTAACCCGTACGCTGACACTAACCCACGCCCTCACACGTACGCTCCCCCTAAAGCGTTGTCGTACCCTCACCTGGACCCTAACCCGTCCCCGTCCCCTAACCCTAACCCTAGCCCGAACCCTAACCCTAACCCTTCCCCGAAGCCTGACACTCACCCGTCCCCTAATCCTAAGCCGTACGCTGACACTAACCCGCGCCCTCACACGTACGCTCCCCCTAAAGCATTGTCGTACCCTCACCTGGACCCTAAACCGTCCCCGTCCCCTAACCCTAACCCTAGCCCGAACCCTAAACCTAACCCTTCCCCGAAGCCTGACCCTCACCCGTCCCCTAATCCTAACCCGTACGCTGACACTAACCCGCGCCCTCACACGTCCGCTCCCACTAAAGCGTTGTCGTACCCTCACCTGGACCCTAAACCGTCCCCGTCCCCTAACCCTAACCCTAGCCCGAACCCTAACCCTAAACCTTCCCCGAAGCCTGACCCTCACCCGTCCCCTAATCCTAACCCCTACGCTGACACTAACCCGCGCCCTCACACGTCCGCTCCCCCTAAAGCGTTGTCGTACCCTCACCTGGACCCTAAAGCGTCCCCGTCCCCTAACCCTAACCCTTCCCCGAAGCCTGACGCTCACCCGTCCCCTAATCCTAACCCGTACGCTGACACTAACCCGTGCCCTCACACGTACGCTCCCCCTAAAGCGTTGTCGTACCCTCACCTGGACCCTAACCCGTCCCCGTCCCCTAACCCTAACCCTAGCCCGAACCCTAACCCTAAACCTTTCCCGAAGCCTGACCCTCACCCGTCCCCTAATCCTAACCCGTACGCTGACACTAACCCGCGCCCTCACACGTACGCTCCCCCTAAAGCGTTGTCGTACCCTCACCTGGACCCTAACCCGTCCCCGTCCCCTAACCCTAACCCTAGCCCGAACCCTGACCCTAACCCTTCCCCGAAGCCTGACCCTCACCCGTCCCCTAATCCTAACCCGTACGCTGACACTAACCCGCGCCCTCAAACGTACGCTCCCCCTAAAGTGTTGTCGTACACTCACCTGGACCCTAAACCGTCCCCGTCCCCTAACCCTAACCCTAGCCCGAACCCTAACCCTAACCCTTCCCCGAAGCCTGACCCTCACCCGTCCCCTAATCCTAACCCGTACGCTGACACTAACCCGCGCCCTCACACGTCCGCTCCCCTTAAAGCGTTGTCGTACCCACACCTGGACCCAAAACCGTCCCCGTCCCCTAACCCTAACCCTAGCCCGAACCCTAACCCTAACACTTCCCCGAAGCGTGACCCTCACCCGTCCCCTAATCCTAACCCGTACGCTGACACTAACCCGCGCCCTCACACGTCCGCTCCCCCTAAAGCGTTGTCGTACCCTCACCTGGACCCTAAACCGTCCCCGTCCCCTAACCCTAACCCTAGCCCGACCCGTAACCCTAACCCTTCCCCGAAGCCTGACCCTCACCCTTCCCCTATCCTAACCCGTACGCTGACACTAACCCACGCCCTCACACGTACGCTCCCTCTAAAGCGTTGTCGTACCCTCACCTGAACCCTAAACCGTCCCCGTCCCCTAACCCTAACCCTAGCCCGAACCCTAACCCTAACCCTTCCCCGAAGCCTGACCCTCACCCGTCCCCTAATCCTAACCCGTACGCTGACACTAACCCGCGCCCTCACACGTCCGCTCCCCCTAAAGCGTTGTCGTACCCTCACTTGGACCCTAAACCGTCCCCGTCCCCTAACCCTAACCCTAGCCCGAACCCTAACCCTAACCCTTCCCCGAAGCCTGACGCTCACCCGTCCCCTAATCCTAACCCGAACGCTGACACTAACCCGCGCCCTCACACGTACGCTCCCCCTAAAGCGTTGTCGTACCCTCACCTGGACCCTAACCCGTCCCCGTCCCCAAACCCTAACCCTAGCCCGAACCCTAACCCTAACCCTTCCCCGAAGCCTGACCCTCACCTGTCCCCTAATCCTAACCCGTACGCTGACACTAACCCGCGCCCTCACAAGTACGCTCCCCCTAAAGCGTTGTCGTACCCTCACCTGGACCCTAACCCGTCCCCGTCCCCTAACCCTAACCCTAGCCCGAAACCTAACCCTAACCCTTCCCCGAAGCCTGACACTCACCCGTCCCCTAATCCTAACCCGTACGCTGACACTAACCCGCGCCCTCACACGTACGCTCCCCCTAAAGCGTTGTCGTACCCTCACCTGGACCCTAAACCGTCCCCGTCCCCTAACCCTAACCCTAGCCCGAACCCTAACCCTAACCCTTCCCCGAAGCCTGACCCTCACCCGTCCCCTAATCCTAACCCGTACGCTGACACTAAACCACGCCCTCACACGTACGCTCCCCCTAAAGCGTTGTCGTACCCTCACCTGGACCCTAAACCGTCCCCGTCCCCTAACCCTAACCCTAGCCCGAACCCTAACCCTAACCCTTCCCCGAAGCCTGACCCTAACCCGTCCCCTAATCCTAATCCGTACGCTGACACTAACCCGCGCCCTCACACGTCCGCTCCCACTAAAGCGTTGTCGTACCCTCACCTGGACCCTAAACCGTCCCCGTCCCCTAACCCTAACCCTAGCCCGAACCCTAACCCTAAACCTTCCCCGAAGCCTGACCCTCACCCGTCCCCTAATCCTAACCCCTACGCTGACACTAACCCGCGCCCTCACACGTCCGCTCCCCCTAAAGCGTTGTCGTACCCTCACCTGGACCCTAAAGCGTCCCCGTCCCCTAACCCTAACCCTAGCCCGAACACTAACCCTAACCCTTCCCCGAAGCCTGACGCTCACCCGTCCCCTAATCCTAACCCGTACGCTGACACTAACCCGCGCCCTCACACGTACGCTCCCCCTAAAGCGTTGTCGTACCCTCACCTGGACCCTAACCCGTCCCCGTCCCCTAACCCTAACCCTAGCCCGAACCCTAACCCTAAACCTTTCCCGAAGCCTGACCCTCACCCGTCCCCTAATCCTAACCCGTACGCTGACACTAACCCGCGCCCTCACACGTACGCTCCCCCTAAAGCGTTGTCGTACCCTCACCTGGACCCTAAAGCGTCCCCGTCCCCTAACCCTAACCCTTCCCCGAAGCCTGACGCTCACCCGTCCCCTAATCCTAACCCGTACGCTGACACTAACCCGTGCCCTCACACGTACGCTCCCCCTAAAGCGTTGTCGTACCCTCACCTGGACCCTAACCCGTCCCCGTCCCCTAACCCTAACCCTAGCCCGAACCCTAACCCTAAACCTTTCCCGAAGCCTGACCCTCACCCGTCCCCTAATCCTAACCCGTACGCTGACACTAACCCGCGCCCTCACACGTACGCTCCCCCTAAAGCGTTGTCGTACCCTCACCTGGACCCTAACCCGTCCCCGTCCCCTAACCCTAACCCTAGCCCGAACCCTGACCCTAAACCTTCCCCGAAGCCTGACCCTCACCCGTCCCCTAATCCTAACCCGTACGCTGACACTAACCCGCGCCCTCAAACGTACGCTCCCCCTAAAGTGTTGTCGTACACTCACCTGGACCCTAAACCGTCCCCGTCCCCTAACCCTAACCCTAGCCCGAACCCTAACCCTAACCCTTCCCCGAAGCCTGACCCTCACCCGTCCCCTAATCCTAACCCGTACGCTGACACTAACCCGCGCCCTCACACGTCCGCTCCCCTTAAAGCGTTGTCGTACCCACACCTGGACCCAAAACCGTCCCCGTCCCCTAACCCTAACCCTAGCCCGAACCCTAACCCTAACACTTCCCCGAAGCCTGACCCTCACCCGTCCCCTAATCCTAACCCGTACGCTGACACTAACCCGCGCCCTCACACGTCCGCTCCCCCTAAAGCGTTGTCGTACCCTCACCTGGACCCTAAACCGTCCCCGTGCCCTAACCCTAACCCTAGCCAGAACCCTAACCCTAACACTTCCCCGAAGCCTGACCCTCACCCGTCCCCTAATCCTAACCCGTACGCTGACACTAACCCGCGCCCTCACACGTACGCTCCCCCTAAAGCGTTGTCGTACCCTCACCTGGACCCTAAACCGTCCCCGTCCCCTAACCCTAACCCTAGCCCGAACCCTAACCCTAACCCTTCCCCGAAGCCTGACCCTCACCCGTCCCCTAATCCTAACCCGTACGCTGACACTAACCCGCGCCCTCACACGTCCGCTCCCCCTAAAGCGTTGTCGTACCCTCACCTGGACCCTAAACCGTCCCCGTCCCCTAACCCTAACCCTAGCCCGAACCCTAACTCTAACCCTTCCCCGAAGCCTGACGCTCACCCGTCCCCTAATCCTAACCCGAACGCTGACACTAACCCGCGCCCTCACACGTACGCTCCCCCTAAAGCGTTGTCGTACCCTCACCTGGACCCTAACCCGTCCCCGTCCCCAAACCCTAACCCTAGCCCGAACCCTAACCCTAACCCTTCCCCGAAGCCTGACCCTCACCTGTCCCCTAATCCTAACCCGTACGCTGACACTAACCCGCGCCCTCACAAGTACGCTCCCCCTAAAGCGTTGTCGTACCCTCACCTGGACCCTAACCCGTCCCCGTCCCCTAACCCTAACCCTAGCCCGAAACCTAACCCTAACCCTTCCCCGAAGCCTGACACTCACCCGTCCCCTAATCCTAACCCGTACGCTGACACTAACCCGCGCCCTCACACGTACGCTCCCCCTAAAGCGTTGTCGTACCCTCACCTGGACCCTAAACCGTCCCCGTCCCCTAACCCTAACCCTAGCCCGAACCCTAACCCTAACCCTTCCCCGAAGCCTGACCCTCACCCGTCCCCTAATCCTAACCCGTACGCTGACACTAAACCACGCCCTCACACGTACGCTCCCCCTAAAGCGTTGTCGTACCCTCACCTGGACCCTAAACCGTCCCCGTCCCCTAACCCTAACCCTAGCCCGAACCCTAACCCTAACCCTTCCCCGAAGCCTGACCCTAACCCGTCCCCTAATCCTAACCCGTACGCTGACACTAACCCGCGCCCTCACACGTCCGCTCCCACTAAAGCGTTGTCGTACCCTCACCTGGACCCTAAACCGTCCCCGTCCCCTAACCCTAACCCTAGCCCGAACCCTAACCCTAAACCTTCCCCGAAGCCTGACCCTCACCCGTCCCCTAATCCTAACCCCTACGCTGACACTAACCCGCGCCCTCACACGTCCGCTCCCCCTAAAGCGTTGTCGTACCCTCACCTGGACCCTAAAGCGTCCCCGTCCCCTAACCCTAACCCTAGCCCGAACACTAACCCTAACCCTTCCCCGAAGCCTGACGCTCACCCGTCCCCTAATCCTAACCCGTACGCTGACACTAACCCGCGCCCTCACACGTACGCTCCCCCTAAAGCGTTGTCGTACCCTCACCTGGACCCTAACCCGTCCCCGTCCCCTAACCCTAACCCTAGCCCGAACCCTAACCCTAAACCTTTCCCGAAGCCTGACCCTCACCCGTCCCCTAATCCTAACCCGTACGCTGACACTAACCCGCGCCCTCACACGTACGCTCCCCCTAAAGCGTTGTCGTACCCTCACCTGGACCCTAAACCGTCCCCGTCCCCTAACCCTAACCCTTCCCCGAAGCCTGACGCTCACCCGTCCCCTAATCCTAACCCGTACGCTGACACTAACCCGTGCCCTCACACGTACGCTCCCCCTAAAGCGTTGTCGTACCCTCACCTGGACCCTAACCCGTCCCCGTCCCCTAACCCTAACCTTAGCCCGAACCCTAACCCTAAACCTTTCCCGAAGCCTGACCCTCACCCGTCCCCTAATCCTAACCCGTACGCTGACACTAACCCGCGCCCTCACACGTACGCTCCCCCTAAAGCGTTGTCGTACCCTCACCTGGACCCTAACCCGTCCCCGTCCCCTAACCCTAACCCTAGCCCGAACCCTGACCCTAACCCTTCCCCGAAGCCTGACCCTCACCCGTCCCCTAATCCTAACCCGTACGCTGACACTAACCCGCGCCCTCAAACGTACGCTCCCCCTAAAGTGTTGTCGTACACTCACCTGGACCCTAAACCGTCCCCGTCCCCTAACCCTAACCCTAGCCCGAACCCTAACCCTAACCCTTCCCCGAAGCCTGACCCTCACCCGTCCCCTAATCCTAACCCGTACGCTGACACTAACCCGCGCCCTCACACGTCCGCTCCCCTTAAAGCGTTGTCGTACCCACACCTGGACCCAAAACCGTCCCCGTCCCCTAACCCTAACCCTAGCCCGAACCCTAACCCTAACACTTCCCCGAAGCCTGACCCTCACCCGTCCCCTAATCCTAACCCGTACGCTGACACTAACCCGCGCCCTCACACGTCCGCTCCCCCTAAAGCGTTGTCGTACCCTCACCTGGACCCTAAACCGTCCCCGTCCCCGTCCCCTAACCCTAGCCCGAACCCTAACCCTAACCCTTCCCCGAAGCCTGACCCTCACCCGTCCCCTAATCCTAACCCGTACGCTGACACTAACCCGCGCCCTCACACGTACGCTCCCCCTAAAGCGTTGTCGTACCCTCACCTGGACCCTAACCCGTCCCCGTCCCCTAACCCTAACCCTAGCCCGAACCCTAACCCTAACCCTTCCCCGAAGCCTGACCCTCACCCGTCCCCTAATCCTAAGCCGTACGCTGACACTAACCCGCGCCCTCTCACGTACGCTCCCCCTAAAGCATTGTCGTACCCTCACCTGGACCCTAAACCGTCCCCGTCCCCTAACCCTAACCCTAGCCCGACCCGTAACCCTAACCCTTCCCCGAAGCCTGACCCTCACCCTTCCCCTATCCTAACCCGTACGCTGACACTAACCCACGCCCTCACACGTACGCTCCCTCTAAAGCGTTGTCGTACCCTCACCTGAACCCTAAACCGTCCCCGTCCCCTAACCCTAACCCTAGCCCGAACCCTAACCCTAACCCTTCCCCGAAGCCTGACCCTCACCCGTCCCCTAATCCTAACCCGTACGCTGACACTAACCCGCGCCCTCACACGTCCGCTCCCCCTAAAGCGTTGTCGTACCCTCACCTGGACCCTAAACCGTCCCCGTCCCCTAACCCTAACCCTAGCCCGAACCCTAACCCTAACCCTTCCCCGAAGCCTGACGCTCACCCGTCCCCTAATCCTAACCCGTACGCTGACACTAACCCGCGCCCTCACACGTACGCTCCCCCTAAAGCGTTGTCGTACCCTCACCTGGACCCTAACCCGTCCCCGTCCCCTAACCCTAACCCTAGCCCGAACCCTAACCCTAAACCTTTCCCGAAGCCTGACCCTCACCCGTCCCCTAATCCTAACCCGTACGCTGACACTAACCCGCGCCCTCACACGTACGCTCCCCCTAAAGCGTTGTCGTACCCTCACCTGGACCCTAAACCGTCCCCGTCCCCTAACCCTAACCCTTCCCCGAAGCCTGACGCTCACCCGTCCCCTAATCCTAACCCGTACGCTGACACTAACCCGTGCCCTCACACGTACGCTCCCCCTAAAGCGTTGTCGTACCCTCACCTGGACCCTAACCCGTCCCCGTCCCCTAACCCTAACCTTAGCCCGAACCCTAACCCTAAACCTTTCCCGAAGCCTGACCCTCACCCGTCCCCTAATCCTAACCCGTACGCTGACACTAACCCGCGCCCTCACACGTACGCTCCCCCTAAAGCGTTGTCGTACCCTCACCTGGACCCTAACCCGTCCCCGTCCCCTAACCCTAACCCTAGCCCGAACCCTGACCCTAACCCTTCCCCGAAGCCTGACCCTCACCCGTCCCCTAATCCTAACCCGTACGCTGACACTAACCCGCGCCCTCAAACGTACGCTCCCCCTAAAGTGTTGTCGTACACTCACCTGGACCCTAAACCGTCCCCGTCCCCTAACCCTAACCCTAGCCCGAACCCTAACCCTAACCCTTCCCCGAAGCCTGACCCTCACCCGTCCCCTAATCCTAACCCGTACGCTGACACTAACCCGCGCCCTCACACGTCCGCTCCCCTTAAAGCGTTGTCGTACCCACACCTGGACCCAAAACCGTCCCCGTCCCCTAACCCTAACCCTAGCCCGAACCCTAACCCTAACACTTCCCCGAAGCCTGACCCTCACCCGTCCCCTAATCCTAACCCGTACGCTGACACTAACCCGCGCCCTCACACGTCCGCTCCCCCTAAAGCGTTGTCGTACCCTCACCTGGACCCTAAACCGTCCCCGTCCCCGTCCCCTAACCCTAGCCCGAACCCTAACCCTAACCCTTCCCCGAAGCCTGACCCTCACCCGTCCCCTAATCCTAACCCGTACGCTGACACTAACCCGCGCCCTCACACGTACGCTCCCCCTAAAGCGTTGTCGTACCCTCACCTGGACCCTAACCCGTCCCCGTCCCCTAACCCTAACCCTAGCCCGAACCCTAACCCTAACCCTTCCCCGAAGCCTGACCCTCACCCGTCCCCTAATCCTAAGCCGTACGCTGACACTAACCCGCGCCCTCTCACGTACGCTCCCCCTAAAGCATTGTCGTACCCTCACCTGGACCCTAAACCGTCCCCGTCCCCTAACCCTAACCCTAGCCCGACCCGTAACCCTAACCCTTCCCCGAAGCCTGACCCTCACCCTTCCCCTATCCTAACCCGTACGCTGACACTAACCCACGCCCTCACACGTACGCTCCCTCTAAAGCGTTGTCGTACCCTCACCTGAACCCTAAACCGTCCCCGTCCCCTAACCCTAACCCTAGCCCGAACCCTAACCCTAACCCTTCCCCGAAGCCTGACCCTCACCCGTCCCCTAATCCTAACCCGTACGCTGACACTAACCCGCGCCCTCACACGTCCGCTCCCCCTAAAGCGTTGTCGTACCCTCACCTGGACCCTAAACCGTCCCCGTCCCCTAACCCTAACCCTAGCCCGAACCCTAACCCTAACCCTTCCCCGAAGCCTGACGCTCACCCGTCCCCTAATCCTAACCCGAACGCTGACACTAACCCGCGCCCTCACACGTACGCTCCCCCTAAAGCGTTGTCGTACCCTCACCTGGACCCTAACCCGTCCCCGTCCCCAAACCCTAACCCTAGCCCGAACCCTAACCCTAACCCTTCCCCGAAGCCTGACCCTCACCTGTCCCCTAATCCTAACCCGTACGCTGACACTAACCCGCGCCCTCACAAGTACGCTCCCCCTAAAGCGTTGTCGTACCCTCACCTGGACCCTAACCCGTCCCCGTCCCCTAACCCTAACCCTAGCCCGAAACCTAACCCTAACCCTTCCCCGAAGCCTGACACTCACCCGTCCCCTAATCCTAACCCGTACGCTGACACTAACCCGCGCCCTCACACGTACGCTCCCCCTAAAGCGTTGTCGTACCCTCACCTGGACCCTAACCCGTCCCCGTCCCCTAACCCTAACCCTAGCCCGAACCCTAACCCTAACCCTTCCCCGAAGCCTGACCCTCACCCGTCCCCTAATCCTAACCCGTACGCTGACACTAAACCACGCCCTCCCACGTACGCTCCCCCTAAAGCGTTGTCGTACCCTCACCTGGACCCTAAACCGTCCCCGTCCCCTAACCCTAACCCTAGCCCGAACCCTAACCCTAACCCTTCCCCGAAGCCTGACCCTAACCCGTCCCCTAATCCTAACCCGTACGCTGACACTAACCCGCGCCCTCACACGTCCGCTCCCACTAAAGCGTTGTCGTACCCTCACCTGGACCCTAAACCGTCCCCGTCCCCTAACCCTAACCCTAGCCCGAACCCTAACCCTAAACCTTCCCCGAAGCCTGACCCTCACCCGTCCCCTAATCCTAACCCCTACGCTGACACTAACCCGCGCCCTCACACGTCCGCTCCCCCTAAAGCGTTGTCGTACCCTCACCTGGACCCTAAAGCGTCCCCGTCCCCTAACCCTAACCCTAGCCCGAACACTAACCCTAACCCTTCCCCGAAGCCTGACACTCACCCGTCCCCTAATCCTAACCCGTACGCTGACACTAACCCGCGCCCTCACACGTACGCTCCCCCTAAAGCGTTGTCGTACCCTCACCTGGACCCTAACCCGTCCCCGTCCCCTAACCCTAACCCTAGCCCGAACCCTAACCCTAAACCTTTCCCGAAGCCTGACCCTCACCCGTCCCCTAATCCTAACCCGTACGCTGACACTAACCCGCGCCCTCACACGTACGCTCCCCCTAAAGCGTTGTCGTACCCTCACCTGGACCCTAACCCGTCCCCGTCCCCTAACCCTAACCCTAGCCCGAACCCTGACCCTAACCCTTCCCCGAAGCCTGACCCTCACCCGTCCCCTAATCCTAACCCGTACGCTGACACTAACCCGCGCCCTCACACGTACGCTCCCCCTAAAGCGTTGTCGTACCCTCACCTGGACCCTAAACCGTCCCCGTCCCCTAACCCTAACCCTAGCCCGAACCCTAACCCTAACCCTTCCCCGAAGCCTGACCCTCACCCGTCCCCTAATCCTAACCCGTACGCTGACACTAACCCGCGCCCTCACACGTCCGCTCCCCTTAAAGCGTTGTCGTACCCTCACCTGGACCCAAAACCGTCCCCGTCCCCTAACCCTAACCCTAGCCCGAACCCTAACCCTAAACCTTCCCTGAAGCCTGACCCTCACCCGTCCCCTAATCCTAACCCGTACGCTGACACTAACCCGCGCCCTCACACGTCCGCTCCCCCTAAAGCGTTGTCGTACCCTCACCTGGACCCTAAACCGTCCCCGTCCCCTAACCCTAACCCTAGCCAGAACCCTAACCCTAACCCTTCCCCGAAGCCTGACCCTCACCCATCCCCTAATCCTAACCCGTACGCTGACACTAACCCGCGCCCTCACACGTCCGCTCCCCCTAAAGCGTTGTCGTACCCTCACCTGGACCCTAACCCGTCCCCGTCCCCTAACCCTAACCCTAGCCCGAACCCTAACCCTAACCCTTCCCCGAAGCCTGACCCTCACCCGTCCCCTAATCCTAAGCCGTACGCTGACACTAACCCGCACCCTCACACGTACGCTCCCCCTAAAGCATTGTCGTACCCTCACCTGGACCCTAAACCGTCCCCGTCCCCTAACCCTAACCCTAGCTCGAACCCTAACCCTAACCCTTCCCCGAAGCCTGACCCACACCCGTCCCCTAATCCTAAACCGTACGCTGACACTAACACACGCCCTCACACGTCTGCTCCCCCTAAAGCGTTGTCGTACCCTCACCTGGACCCTAACCCGTCCCCGTCCCCTAACCCTAACCCTAGCCCAAACCCTAACCCAAACCCTTCCCCGAAGCCTGACCCTCACCAGTCCCCTAATCCTAACCCGTACGCTGACACTAAGCCGCGCCCTCACACGTCCGCTCCCCCTAAAGCGTTGTCGTACCCTCACCTGGACCCTAAACCGTCCCCATCACCTAACCATAACCCTAGCCCGAACCCTAACCCTAACCCTTCCCCGAAGCCTGACCCTCACCCGTCCCCTAATCCTAACCCGTACGCTGACACTAACCCGCGCCCTCACACGTCTGCTCCCCCTAAAGCGTTGTCGTACCCTCACCTGGACCCTAAACCGTCCCCGTCCCCTAACCCTAACCCTAGACCGAACCCTGACCCTAAACCTTCCCCGAAGCCTGACCCTCACCCGTCCCCTAATCCTAACCCGTACGCTGACACTAACCCGCGCCCTCACACGTACGCTCCCCCTAAAGCGTTGTCGTACCCTCACCTGGACCCTAAACCGTCCCCGTCCCCTAACCCTAACCCTAGCCCGAACCCTAACCCTAACCCTTCCCCGAAGCCTGACCCTCACCCGTCCCCTAATCCTAACCCGTACGCTGACACTAACCCGCGCCCTCACACGTCCGCTCCCCTTAAAGCGTTGTCGTACCCTCACCTGGACCCAAAACCGTCCCCGTCCCCTAACCCTAACCCTAGCCCGAACCCTAACCCTAAACCTTCCCTGAAGCCTGACCCTCACCCGTCCCCTAATCCTAACCCGTACGCTGACACTAACCCGCGCCCTCACACGTCCGCTCCCCCTAAAGCGTTGTCGTACCCTCACCTGGACCCTAAACCGTCCCCGTCCCCTAACCCTAACCCTAGCCAGAACCCTAACCCTAACCCTTCCCCGAAGCCTGACCCTCACCCGTCCCCTAATCCTAACCCGTACGCTGACACTAACCCGCGCCCTCACACGTCCGCTCCCCCTAAAGCGTTGTCGTACCCTCACCTGGACCCTAACCCGTCCCCGTCCCCTAACCCTAACCCTAGCCCGAACCCTAACCCTAACCCTTCCCCGAAGCCTGACCCTCACCCGTCCCCTAATCCTAAGCCGTACGCTGACACTAACCCGCGCCCTCACATGTCCGCTCCCCCTAAAGCATTGTCGTACCCTCACCTGGACCCTAAACCGTCCCCGTCCCCTAACCCTAACCCTAACCCTAACCCTAACCCTAACCCTAACCCTAACCCTAATCCTAACCCGTACGCTGACACTAACCCGCGCCCTCACACGTCCGCTCCCCCTAAAGCGTTGTCGTACCCTCACCTGGACCCTAACCCGTCCCCGTCCCCTAACCCTAACCCTAGCCCGAACCCTGACCCTAACCCTTCCCCGAAGCCTGACCCTCACCCGTCCCCTAATCCTAACCCATACGCTGACACTAACCCGCGCCCTCACACGTACGCTCCCCCTAAAGCGTTGTCGTACCCTCACCTGGACCCTAAACCGTCCCCGTCCCCTAACCCTAACCCTAGACCGAACCCTAACCCTAACCCTTCCCCGAAGCCTGAACCCTAACCATCCCCTAATCCTAAACCGTACGCTGACACTAACCCACGCCCTCACACGTACGCTCCCCCTAATGCGTTGTCGTACCCTCACCTGGACCCTAACCCGTCCCCGTCCCCTAACCCTAACCCTTGCCCGAACCCTAACCCTAACACTTCCCCGAAGCCTGACCCTCACCCGTCCCCTAATCCTAAACCGTACACTGACACTAACCCGCGCCCTCACACGTACGCTCCCCCTAAAGCGTTGTCGTACCCTCACCTGGACCCTAAACCGTCCCCGTCCCCTAACCCTAACCCTAGCCCGAACCCTAACCCTAACCCTTCCCCGAAGCCTGACCCTCACCCGTCCCCTAATCCTAACCCGTACGCTGACACTAACCCGCGCCCTCACACGTCCGCTCCCCTTAAAGCGTTGTCGTACCCACACCTGGACCCAAAACCGTCCCCGTCCCCTAACCCTAACCCTAGCCCGAACCCTAACCCTAACACTTCCCCGAAGCCTGACCCTCACCCGTCCCCTAATCCTAACCCGTACGCTGACACTAACCCGCGCCCTCACACGTCCGCTCCCCCTAAAGCGTTGTCGTACCCTCACCTGGACCCTAAACCGTCCCCGTGCCCTAACCCTAACCCTAGCCCGAACCCTAACCCTAACACTTCCCCGAAGCCTGACCCTCACCCGTCCCCTAATCCTAACCCGTACGCTGACACTAACCCGCGCCCTCACACGTACGCTCCCCCTAAAGCGTTGTCGTACCCTCACCTGGACCCTAAACCGTCCCCGTCCCCTAACCCTAACCCTAGCCCGAACCCTAACCCTAACCCTTCCCCGAAGCCTGACCCTCACCCGTCCCCTAATCCTAACCCGTACGCTGACACTAACCCGCGCCCTCACACGTCCGCTCCCCCTAAAGCGTTGTCGTACCCTCACCTGGACCCTAAACCGTCCCCGTCCCCTAACCCTAACCCTAGCCCGAACCCTAACCCTAACCCTTCCCCGAAGCCTGACGCTCACCCGTCCCCTAATCCTAACCCGAACGCTGACACTAACCCGCGCCCTCACACGTACGCTCCCCCTAAAGCGTTGTCGTACCCTCACCTGGACCCTAACCCGTCCCCGTCCCCAAACCCTAACCCTAGCCCGAACCTAACCCTAACCCTTCCCCGAAGCCTGACCCTCACCTGTCCCCTAATCCTAACCCGTACGCTGACACTAACCCGCGCCCTCACAAGTACGCTCCCCCTAAAGCGTTGTCGTACCCTCACCTGGACCCTAACCCGTCCCCGTCCCCTAACCCTAACCCTAGCCCGAAACCTAACCCTAACCCTTCCCCGAAGCCTGACACTCACCCGTCCCCTAATCCTAACCCGTACGCTGACACTAACCCGCGCCCTCACACGTACGCTCCCCCTAAAGCGTTGTCGTACCCTCACCTGGACCCTAAACCGTCCCCGTCCCCTAACCCTAACCCTAGCCCGAACCCTAACCCTAACCCTTCCCCGAAGCCTGACCCTCACCCGTCCCCTAATCCTAACCCGTACGCTGACACTAAACCACGCCCTCACACGTACGCTCCCCCTAAAGCGTTGTCGTACCCTCACCTGGACCCTAAACCTTCCCCGTCCCCTAACCCTAACCCTAGCCCGAACCCTAACCCTAACCCTTCCCCGAAGCCTGACCCTAACCCGTCCCCTAATCCTAACCCGTACGCTGACACTAACCCGCGCCCTCACACGTCCGCTCCCACTAAAGCGTTGTCGTACCCTCACCTGGACCCTAAACCGTCCCCGTCCCCTAACCCTAACCCTAGCCCGAACCCTAACCCTAAACCTTCCCCGAAGCCTGACCCTCACCCGTCCCCTAATCCTAACCCCTACGCTGACACTAACCCGCGCCCTCACACGTCCGCTCCCCCTAAAGCGTTGTCGTACCCTCACCTGGACCCTAAAGCGTCCCCGTCCCCTAACCCTAACCCTAGCCCGAACACTAACCCTAACCCTTCCCCGAAGCCTGACGCTCACCCGTCCCCTAATCCTAACCCGTACGCTGACACTAACCCGCGCCCTCACACGTACGCTCCCCCTAAAGCGTTGTCGTACCCTCACCTGGACCCTAACCCGTCCCCGTCCCCTAACCCTAACCCTAGCCCGAACCCTAACCCTAAACCTTTCCCGAAGCCTGACCCTCACCCGTCCCCTAATCCTAACCCGTACGCTGACACTAACCCGCGCCCTCACACGTACGCTCCCCCTAAAGCGTTGTCGTACCCTCACCTGGACCCTAAAGCGTCCCCGTCCCCTAACCCTAACCCTTCCCCGAAGCCTGACGCTCACCCGTCCCCTAATCCTAACCCGTACGCTGACACTAACCCGTGCCCTCACACGTACGCTCCCCCTAAAGCGTTGTCGTACCCTCACCTGGACCCTAACCCGTCCCCGTCCCCTAACCCTAACCTTAGCCCGAACCCTAACCCTAAACCTTTCCCGAAGCCTGACCCTCACCCGTCCCCTAATCCTAACCCGTACGCTGACACTAACCCGCGCCCTCACACGTACGCTCCCCCTAAAGCGTTGTCGTACCCTCACCTGGACCCTAACCCGTCCCCGTCCCCTAACCCTAACCCTAGCCCGAACCCTGACCCTAACCCTTCCCCGAAGCCTGACCCTCACCCGTCCCCTAATCCTAACCCGTACGCTGACACTAACCCGCGCCCTCAAACGTACGCTCCCCCTAAAGTGTTGTCGTACACTCACCTGGACCCTAAACCGTCCCCGTCCCCTAACCCTAACCCTAGCCCGAACCCTAACCCTAACCCTTCCCCGAAGCCTGACCCTCACCCGTCCCCTAATCCTAACCCGTACGCTGACACTAACCCGCGCCCTCACACGTCCGCTCCCCTTAAAGCGTTGTCGTACCCACACCTGGACCCAAAACCGTCCCCGTCCCCTAACCCTAACCCTAGCCCGAACCCTAACCCTAACACTTCCCCGAAGCCTGACCCTCACCCGTCCCCTAATCCTAACCCGTACGCTGACACTAACCCGCGCCCTCACACGTCCGCTCCCCCTAAAGCGTTGTCGTACCCTCACCTGGACCCTAAACCGTCCCCGTCCCCGTCCCCTAACCCTAGCCCGAACCCTAACCCTAACCCTTCCCCGAAGCCTGACCCTCACCCGTCCCCTAATCCTAACCCGTACGCTGACACTAACCCGCGCCCTCACACGTACGCTCCCCCTAAAGCGTTGTCGTACCCTCACCTGGACCCTAACCCGTCCCCGTCCCCTAACCCTAACCCTAGCCCGAACCCTAACCCTAACCCTTCCCCGAAGCCTGACCCTCACCCGTCCCCTAATCCTAACCCGTACGCTGACACTAAACCACGCCCTCACACGTACGCTCCCCCTAAAGCGTTGTCGTACCCTCACCTGGACCCTAAACCGTCCCCGTCCCCTAACCCTAACCCTAGCCCGAACCCTAACCCTAACCCTTCCCCGAAGCCTGACCCTAACCCGTCCCCTAATCCTAACCCGTACGCTGACACTAACCCGCGCCCTCACACGTCCGCTCCCACTAAAGCGTTGTCGTACCCTCACCTGGACCCTAAACCGTCCCCGTCCCCTAACCCTAACCCTAGCCCGAACCCTAACCCTAAACCTTCCCCGAAGCCTGACCCTCACCCGTCCCCTAATCCTAACCCCTACGCTGACACTAACCCGCGCCCTCACACGTCCGCTCCCCCTAAAGCGTTGTCGTACCCTCACCTGGACCCTAAAGCGTCCCCGTCCCCTAACCCTAACCCTAGCCCGAACACTAACCCTAACCCTTCCCCGAAGCCTGACGCTCACCCGTCCCCTAATCCTAACCCGTACGCTGACACTAACCCGCGCCCTCACACGTACGCTCCCCCTAAAGCGTTGTCGTACCCTCACCTGGACCCTAACCCGTCCCCGTCCCCTAACCCTAACCCTAGCCCGAACCCTAACCCTAAACCTTTCCCGAAGCCTGACCCTCACCCGTCCCCTAATCCTAACCCGTACGCTGACACTAACCCGCGCCCTCACACGTACGCTCCCCCTAAAGCGTTGTCGTACCCTCACCTGGACCCTAAAGCGTCCCCGTCCCCTAACCCTAACCCTTCCCCGAAGCCTGACGCTCACCCGTCCCCTAATCCTAACCCGTACGCTGACACTAACCCGTGCCCTCACACGTACGCTCCCCCTAAAGCGTTGTCGTACCCTCACCTGGACCCTAACCCGTCCCCGTCCCCTAACCCTAACCTTAGCCCGAACCCTAACCCTAAACCTTTCCCGAAGCCTGACCCTCACCCGTCCCCTAATCCTAACCCGTACGCTGACACTAACCCGCGCCCTCACACGTACGCTCCCCCTAAAGCGTTGTCGTACCCTCACCTGGACCCTAACCCGTCCCCGTCCCCTAACCCTAACCCTAGCCCGAACCCTGACCCTAACCCTTCCCCGAAGCCTGACCCTCACCCGTCCCCTAATCCTAACCCGTACGCTGACACTAACCCGCGCCCTCAAACGTACGCTCCCCCTAAAGTGTTGTCGTACACTCACCTGGACCCTAAACCGTCCCCGTCCCCTAACCCTAACCCTAGCCCGAACCCTAACCCTAACCCTTCCCCGAAGCCTGACCCTCACCCGTCCCCTAATCCTAACCCGTACGCTGACACTAACCCGCGCCCTCACACGTCCGCTCCCCTTAAAGCGTTGTCGTACCCACACCTGGACCCAAAACCGTCCCCGTCCCCTAACCCTAACCCTAGCCCGAACCCTAACCCTAACCCTTCCCCGAAGCCTGACCCTCACCCGTCCCCTAATCCTAACCCGTACGCTGACACTAACCCGCGCCCTCACACGTCCGCTCCCCCTAAAGCGTTGTCGTACCCTCACCTGGACCCTAAACCGTCCCCGTCCCCTAACCCTAACCCTAGCCCGAACCCTAACCCTAACCCTTCCCCGAAGCCTGACGCTCACCCGTCCCCTAATCCTAACCCGAACGCTGACACTAACCCGCGCCCTCACACGTACGCTCCCCCTAAAGCGTTGTCGTACCCTCACCTGGACCCTAACCCGTCCCCGTCCCCAAACCCTAACCCTAGCCCGAACCCTAACCCTAACCCTTCCCCGAAGCCTGACCCTCACCTGTCCCCTAATCCTAACCCGTACGCTGACACTAACCCGCGCCCTCACAAGTACGCTCCCCCTAAAGCGTTGTCGTACCCTCACCTGGACCCTAACCCGTCCCCGTC